>NC_090221.1:17105544-17705544 GCF_024489055.1 Chanodichthys erythropterus | reverse complement strand
TGTGTGTGTGTGTGTGTGTGTGTGTGTGTGTGTGTGTGTGTGTGTGTGTGTGTGTGTGTGTGTGTGTGTGTGTGTGTGTGTGTGTGTGTGTGTGTGTGTGTGTGTGTGTGTAGTATATACAATTATTTAAGTAAATGAAAACAGTGGCATATAGAATTTTGTCTAAGAAGTGCTTTTGAGTTTGGGTGCTGAGTTACGTTACAGTATAAAAGTCTGGTATTGATGTTGTTTTATTTTTAATTTTGGTATTGACTAAACTATTTTTGACATCCCTAGAACATTTCGAATTACATATTGCAAACAGTAGAATTATTTTTAAAACAGAGGGTAACAGTTGCTTGAACTGGAAACTAGCAAATGATCAGCTGGATAGAAAAGCACTACACAATCTTTTGACAAATCATTCTCTCTGGTATATATTATTATTCCAGTTTCACCTTGCCAAGTTATCCTCTGAGAGGGGCAGACAGTATATTTTTCACATCTCTATTTGAATCGATAACTAATCGTTACCTATTCATAACTCATGCTTTCATTCTAACTGTTGTCCCACCAGAGAGGGTAAAACACGGAGTCATGGGAGCTGCTTTTGCATTTTAGGCTGGGAATATGTGTATGTGTGTGTGAGAGATAGAGAAAGAAAGAGAGAGAATGTAAGTGTGGGTTGTGTTTTGGAATGGAGCGATTGTCCCCAGAGAGATAATTACTGACAAGGAAGGGCAGGGCGAGAGCTGTTCTTCTCTTTTTTTCTTTTTTTTTTTATCCTTTTTTTTAAAACCACATTCTTTTTGGAACCCTGACTGTGAGTGTCTCGCGCCAAATAAAATCTTGGATGCTTCTCACAGTCAGTCAATATTGAAGTCGAATAAGTAAAACCGCTGTTGTGGTGTTTGATAAGTTCACTGTTGCGTCGAGCTTTGACACCCTTTCTTCACTTTTACTCGCTTACACGTTTGTTGCTACGACCTCGTAAGTTCTTACGGCACACTTTATAAATAACAAGCTATTTGTAATAGTGGAAATAAAGTTTAGCTCGCTTAGCAGGCAAGATTGTGCACTTCTTGGCCTGCTGTTTGGAAAGTCACAGTGTGACCTAAAAAAAAAACTGAGTGCAATATTCCCTTTCCATAATGCTGAAGCACAATTAATGATGCTTCTGTTGCAGTTCTTTTCAGCATTTTCTCAGTTCTAAAAATATTCACCTGTTTTTTAATGGGATCTCACCTGGGGAAAGCCAGCCAGCCACTGGAGGTTCGTTCCAAAACCTACTGAACTTTTTGAGGCAGCAGACTTCTATGGCAGCATCCTAAATTAAATGAAACACCGGCAGCAACTCTATTCATCATATAACGAGTGCTCCTCACTCAAAATACACAGGAGGCTATACTTACTTTTGATTTTAATACAGGGAAGGAATGATATAATATTCTAAGATGCATAAACATATATACACACAGAAACAAACAAATTTGGGATAAAATATATTTTATATACTTATAAAAGTATAAACAATATTAATATTAAATAGAATTGATCCAAAACCACAGTAAAGACCTGTACATTGTTTTAAAAAAAACTATCTAAAATAAATGCTGTTCTTTTGAGCTTTCTATTCACCAAAACATCCTGAAAAAATGGCACTCACAATATTACCGTTTTACTGTATTTCTAATCAAAGAATTGCAGCATTGGTGAAGATAAGAGACTTTTTTCAAAAACAAAAATTCCTACCAACCCCAATTTTATTGTATAATTTAATAGAAATTAATAGTTTGGGGTAAATAATCATTATTTTATTAATGATAATAATTATTTTAAACTATTTGTATTGATTACTTTTTAGTATTTAATTAATTGTATTTATAGTCAACATTCTCTACCTTCATCCGCCATCTTATTTTTTTTTCCACTGAATTTGTCACAGTGAAGAAGCGTCATAAACAAGTTACCTACATTTTGGAAGAGGCTTTGAATCAAAAGCGCAGCTATGATGCTTTAAAAGACTCTATAGATTTCAGAACTGAGCGTGTAAGTGGCTCTACATTTTTTTTAAACCTTTCCAGGTGTTTTATAACATAGCTCTGTGGTTCCATGTTTATAAAATTAAAAGTGATGAAGTATTGTTCAGGCTTAGCTTTTTGAAGGAAATTCACCTCTCTTTCCTTCTCACAATACATTTTTCCCAGCATGCTTTCTACTGCAGAGCACTGCATTTGCTCTATAATCATACCAGAGCAGGCCAAACCTGTGTGATTTTATTTCTTCTGTGTAACACAAAAAGGAAGAGTTATACTGGTCGACCTTTTCTATACAATCAGTTCCCATGAAAACTGAGACTTTAAAGCTTCAACAAAGAAGCAAAATCATTGTATAAGTGATACATATGACAGTGAGCTCCAGAGAGCTGGTAACCACTGTGACCGGCTGTGATTCATAGTGAATTTAATAACTGGATCAGTCTAATTCCTTTTTTTTTTTTTTTTTTATTCATTGAAATGATCAGATTCAATAGGTTCTGATTGAAAAAAATGCGATTGAATGCAACAAGAGCATAATTATGTCAAAATTATCAGTGAATACAACTTAAATTTTAAACTGGGCGTCACATGAAGCTCTCATGTGACTTCTGAGGACTTATATAAATATAGTGCACAAGTTATATGAGCCAATTTTATTATACATTTATGGTGCTTTTGTGTCCTTTTTTGAAGCTTGAAAGCACCAGTCTCCATTTAGTGTAAATTCATGGATAAGAGCAACTGGTGGAAGTCTTCAGAATTTCTCCTTTTTTGTTGCACGGAAGACAGAAAGTCATATGGGTTTGGAACGACATGAGGGTGAGAAAATAATGGTTTTTATTTGAAGAAGAGAAAAGTTTGACCTTTGTTTTGCATGCAAAATCACTTCTGTCTGTCTTTTATTTACTTATGTTTTGCCTCTCTCTCTGCATAACCTTTCTGTCCACCCCTCTGTGTGTTTCACTGTCTCCCTCTGTCTTTCTCACCGTCTCCCCTCCGTCTGCTGTGCCACTTGAAACTAAACTCCTCTCTTGTCTTTTTGGCTGCGAGTGCTGGCATCCGTCCTGGAGCCTACGCACAGTGTGAATTAATGTGCCTAATTAACACGACGTTAATTATTTGTAAATTGCGTGTTTGGGTACACATTACTTGAGAGGCATATGTTGCACGACGTGTTAGCCGAAACAAGTGACTGCTTAATCCAATCTCTGGAGTGCTCGCTTCTGTAGATGGGCCAATCAGTCTGGAGTCCCCTCACAACATGCAAAAAGGAGCCACACATGCTCGTATAAAAAAGACACAGACAAACATGTGGGTTATTGTCAGAATCCTGCTGAGACTAACTTTTATTTTAAAGAGAGACTGTTTGAAGTGCTCCCTCTAAAGGTAGCAAAGGAAAATTTATGTCCCACTAGGACTATTCACCATTTCTTTCTTACAGTATCTGGCACAAATGGTTATGAATACAGCATGAAAAAATAAATAAGTGTGCAATGGTGTCAGTATGAGTGGAGAAATTAAGCTCACCCTGAAAACGCATTACAAGTAACCCCAATACATGTAATCAGATTACTTTTTTCAAGTAACAAGTAAAGTTACACATTACTTTTATATTTGCAACAATATATCTGAGTTACTTTTTCAAATAAGTAACGCAAGTTCCATTGTCCCATTTATTGACGGACATCTCTCTGGTCCCCCTGTTGAGAAAGATCGGGAGAAAAGGTTCAGAGGTGTTGTGTGTGCTGTGTAAACATGATGGTTTTTGTAGTTCTAGGCTAAATGTGAGCATCTATTCATCTTGCACAAAAACAGAGTAAGTATGAAATCACAAAATGAATAAAAATTGTGAAAAATGCCAACTTTGCAATGATTAAATATGTTACAATGTTAAAATATACTTGATGTATTTAATTTTTACTTTGTTATCCAATGTCTTTGCTGCTGACCTTTGATGATCCAGTTCAGCTATACTAAAAAGCAAAAATTACTTTAGGTAAACATCACATTGTTATGGTATGGTGGTGTAGAGATGAGGCAGATACGGATTTCCACAATAATAGTGTATTTTAATGAACACAGGCGAGGAGAAACCAACATATACAGTAACTAACATTCAAGACGGACCAGGAGTGAAGGGAGTGAGTGCAATATAAAGGGAGTGCTAACAATAGAGTCCAGGTGCAGGTGATGAGTGATGATGAGGAACTGACGAGGGAAGTGAGTGCAGGTGTGGAGAACAGGAGGATTCTGGGAAATGGAGTCCAGGGAAACAAGGGATCTGTAACAGTACCTCCCCCTCCCGGTAGGCGCGTCCTCGCGCCGTAGATGTAACAACCGGGAGGGGGGCGGGCGCCCTGGAGACCTCAAACCGGAGCAGGGGGAGGAGTAGACTGGAGTGGAGGTCTCCAGGGCAGGTCCAAAAACCATGGCGGGTCAGGTGCAGCGGGCAGCCATGGCGGGTCAGGTGCAGCGGGCAGACATGCAGCGGGCAGACATGGCGGGTCAGGTGCAGCGGGCCGCCATGGCGGGTCAGGAGCTGACGTCCTCACGCCGTCAAGCCCAGTCGGCGCAGAAGGACCGGCGGGAGATGGCGGAATCCATGGCTCCGCCGACCGAAGCGCAGCCGGGGCTCCAGAAGGCCGCAGTTGAACACAGACGACAGACAACAAAGTGAACACCAGGGGGAGTGAGGAAGCCAACTGGAGCTGAGGGACGGAGCGAAGACGGAGGAGTGCAGTCCAGAGGGGAGGGCAGGCTGACGAGGGACCAAGGTGTGAACGGGGGCAGGATGGAGACTTGTGAGGCTGGAGGACTGATGGGCAACGGTGGAGCAGAGGGAGGTTGGAGCCAGGGTGTAGGTAATCGCCCAGAGGTCCGAGGTGGAGATCTGGACGAGGGGGCTTGAGGAGGAGGTGCAGTGCATACATAAATGGATGGAGGTGGGAGAGGGAGGCAGGGAGGGAAAACAGTCTTTGGGCTGGCAGGTACAAAAACACAGTTCATAATAGGGGTAGCTGGCTCGGCGGCGGCTGAGACTGGCGCTGCTTGCTCGGCGGCGGAGACTGGAGCGGCTTGCTCGGCGGCGGAGACTGGAGCGGCTTGCTCGGCGGCGGAGACTGGAGCGGCTTGCTCGGCGGCGGAGACTGGAGCGGCTTGCTCGGCGGCGGAGACTGGAGCGGCTTGCTCGGCGGCGGAGACTGGAGCGGCTTGCTCGGCGGAGACTGGGGTTGAGGGCCATTTCGTCCCCTCAAATACAATTAAAATCCCCACAGGCACTGGAGCTGGCTCTGTGGGGACTGGAGCAGGCTCTGGAGATACTGGAGCGGGCTCTGGAGATACTGGAGCGGGCTCTGGAGATACTGGAGCGGGCTCTGGAGATACTGGAGCGGGCTCTGGAGATACTGGAGCGGGCTCTGGAGACACTGGAGCCGCTTTCTTCCTCCTCCTCCGCTTACTGGGCCCAGTAGAGGAATATGGGTCCAGCATGGGGCAGGCAGGGAGTTTGCTGGAGGGGTATGCGGAGGAAGACGGAGGTTGAATGACTGGCCCGGCCAACCGTGTTTCTGGATGGACTGGACGACAACACTTATCCTGAACCTCATCTACAAAGAATTTGGAGCCATTTAACCACAAAATTAAATTGATATATTCGCTTAAGGAGAAACAAAAAACTGGTTCATCAAAACGGATAGTGTCGTCATCCAATCCATCCAAAAACAGGGAGATCAAAACTGCTTCAGGCCAGTCAGACAAATAAGCAAGCTCAACGAACTCCTCCACATACCTCTCCAGCGAACGTCCTACCTGCAGAGAGCCCGATAAGGCGATCGCTTGCTGTCATGGTGAGAGGCGTTGGAGGAGCTGGAACCAGGGAGCTGGGGAAAGTCTCCATTTTTTTTTTCTGTGGAAATCCAACGTGTTTGGTCCGTCTTTCTGTTATGGTATGGTGGTGTAGAGATGAGGCAGATACGGATTTCCACAATAATAGTGCATTTTAATGAACACAGGCGAGGAGAAATCAACATATACAGTAACTAACATTCAAGACGGACCAGGAGTGAAGGGAGTGAGTGCAATATAAAGGGAGTGCTAACAATAGAGTCCAGGTGCAGGTGATGAGTGATGATGAGGAACTGACGAGGGAAGTGAGTGCAGGTGTGGAGAACAGGGGGATTCTGGGAAATGGAGTCCAGGGAAACAAGGGATCTGTAACACACATTTGTGTTTTAATTTTTTTTTTTCTAAAGTAAGAGGGTGCATCTGAAATCACATACTTCCCTACTATAAAGTAGGCAAAAAACAGTATGTGACAAAAGAAGAATGTCCGAATTCACAGTACTCATGAAAGAGTAGAAAATGTACCACTTCCGCTGAGATTCTGAACTGAAGTGTGCATACGATGAACACTTTACCATCGCGTCAGGCCATCCTTCTGCAATCCAGAATGGCAACATAGCTTGTTTGAGCTGCGCCCTCTACTGTACAGGCTTGAATTTACAATTCCTTTCATCTGAGGCTTATTTATTTGCCAGTTGGTGTGAATGGGCTTTTGTATGTTTTTTGTTGTTGTTGTTGTTGTTGTTGTTTTTGTTAAAGCTGCAGTCCGTAACTTTTTTTGGTTAAAAATCAAGACTTAGAATCTGTGATTCTGAAGTACAATATACACACCGATGTGGTGACTGACAGCAAACATTAGATTCATCTGCGCTGAGGAGCCGTGTCGATGCACAACCCACGTAAAGATTATAATTCCGCATATAACTGCAATTGCAGGTTTCAAACAGAGATGGCGACATAAAGGCAAAACTTACAGACTACAGCTTAAAAAAAAACAATAAATCAAGCCCAGCCCAGGTGAGAAATAGTAATGCAACAATAACATAACACATTACTTTCCATAAAAAGTAACTAAGTAACACTGTTACTTCTTTTGAGTAGTAACAAAATATTAACTTTTCCCAAGACTGGGCTTTAAGTCTTAGTCCTATTTGTAAAATATCTATATTCTCTGTATTTGTCGGAGCGGAGTTCAATCCCTGGATGATATATTGGTATTTCTAGAAATTTTCATAAAAAAATGTCAGCAGTTGAAAACAAAAAATAGGTTACCATGTATTTATAGACTGGCCGTATGATGTTAAAACACACCAAGTGGTTAAGGTTTGTTTGGTTAGCACAATCCAGTTAGTCCTGATAGCTTTCTCCAGGTATTATAAAGCTCCTTGTGTGTTCAAGCTGCCCTGGTACCACCATGCACAAACACACACGCTCATCTGTTATTTTAGTGTGTCTGTGATTTTATGCCCCATGGTTAGGCATAGGAGCCGCTATGCCACAGTGCTCTAGAACTTTAGCAGGCAGTCAGGTGTGCCTGCAGAAACAACATCTCCCTTCAGCATGACACCCCTCGCTGTCACCCTACCTGTCAGCCTTTCATTTTGCATCTTTCTCACTTTCTTCCTCTCCATCCCTCCCTGTAGTGCTTTATTTGCCAGTATTCTGTGCCATTTTTTTCATTCATGGGCATTTCATATTTATTTTCACTGTCCCTTCGAAGCGCTCTACCATTCTCTCTCTCGCACTCTCTCATTAACAGTCAGCTCTCGTCGTCGGCTCACTCTGTGTCTTAACCACTAGGGAGACCTTCATTTATACGCTCAAGCTAGGGCTCTCCCTCCATTCCTCCCTCCCCTCCCTCCTCTTCTTCCGTTTTTCTCACTCTCTCCTCTGCCAAGTATTTATGTGTTGATTTAGTCATGCCAGACTTTAGCCAATTTAAGAAACAGGCCGCGTTTGCAGCTGTTTCATTTTCTCCTTCTGCCCGTGCAGTTTTAACCGGTGGCGGCAATGCCGTCTGTCTTAAGGGAAGCTGGGTAAATGAAGTTCTCTCTCTCTTTCCCTCCACCACCCCCGTTCCGCTCCCTCAGGGCTGGTGGCACAAACATAATTTCTCTCAAAGGGGAGTTTGACTGTAAGATGGATTATTTCTGCCTGAAATCAGACGCTAAGCTGGATAAGGCTGCTCGTCCGTTCAGTTTCAATATTAAAATGATAAGTTAACACTGCAAAGCCACTCGCAAAATGTACAAGTTGTCTCTGCAGGCGTGTCTGCTACTTTCTTGGCCAAAGATGTCCAGCTAAATGTGCATTCAAATATTTTGTAAAACTTTTCAGTGCAGTGACCTTTAATATGTTTTATTGTGTGTATACACTACAATTCAAAGGGTCAGAAAGATTTTTTTAAGCAATTGGTACTTTTATAATTTAGCAATGATGCATTAAATTGATCAAAAGTGAGAGCAGAGATCCCAAAAATATTAAGCAGCACAACTATTTTTAATATTGATAATAAGAAGATTTTTTCTTGAACATCAAATCAGTTTCTTAGAATGATTTCTGAAGGATTGTGTGACACTGAAGACTAGAGTAATGATGCTGAAAAAATTCACTTTGCCATCACGGGGATAAATTACATTTTAAAATATATTTTAAAAAATGTTATTATATTGTAATAGTGTTTCACAATATTACTTTTTGATTAGTATTTTTGATCTAAAATGCAGCCTTTGTGAGCATTAGAGACGTCTTTGAACAGTAATATATAAAATATAATCTCTTATATGGAGAGAGAGAGAGAGAAAGAGAGAATATTTCATAAATTTAGTTTGTCTTACCTCATTTCTAAGTTAGTAAAGCTAGCAAGATTTAGTCAAGTTTATGATTCTTGAATTATGTTTAATTTTCTTACTCTGTTGTCATTTGTTTTGCTATTTTCTTTCTAAATTAGTGAGATATGTTAAAGTTAAAAAACTTATATGAAGATACATTCAATATATAAATCTTACAATTTTGCTTCCCAATTAAATTTATTGTTGTTTAGATGTTTGTTATTATTGAAAACCATGATTTGAAATGATTTGTTGCGGGGTGTACATTCTGGTGCAAGAACATTTTTTTAGTGAAGCAATAATATAAGCAGAGAAAAAAAATTAACCATGCAGATATTCCTGAGGCCACTCATCCGGACAAGGGCTCTGTCTTTGTTTGTTCATTGTTAAACAACAACAAAAATGTTGCATAATTATCTCCAGCTGCAGGGAAGCAGAAGTATTCCAACTCAACTTTTTGAAAGACCTCAGGCAGATTACTGCAAACACAGTTTGCAAAAACAAATGATCATACTTCATATCAGTTATGCTAATCTTCAACAGTTGTTAACTCAATTCCTAGTCTTACCATCTCGCTGGTGAAGTGTGGTCACACCATGTGTGTTAAAGTAGGATCATTTCTGTCTGCCTGTTTATTAAAGGATTAGTCCAATTTCAAATAAACTTTTCCTGATAATTTACTCACCCCATGTCATCCAAGATGTTCATGTCTTTCTTTCGACCGTCGAAAAGAAATTAAGGCCTTCTTCTTCAAAACGCTTATGCTGTATGTCCTACGCCTTCCCTATTCAACTTACGGAACGAACGCGGCGCCAGTTCCGTTTTTTTAGTAGAATAGGGAAGGCGTAGGACATACGGCATAAGTTGTACATTGTATTTTTTTTTCGAAAATGGCTGATTTCGATATATAAGACCCTTATTGCTTGTCTGGTATCGTTTAAAGCCCTTTGAAGCTGCACTGAATCTGTAATTTTTACCTTCAACCGTTTGGAGGCCATTAAAGTTTGGTTTTCATCAAAAGGTTTTCATCAAAAACCTTAATTTCTTTTCAACTGAAGAAAGAATGACATGAACATCTTGGTTGACATGGGGGTGAGTAAATTATCAGGAAAATTTTATTTAAAAGTGGACTAATCCTTTAAGTCTATTTATTAGTTTTCTTTCTGCAACAGAAAATTTTCAGTGTTGCGTGAATGCTTCATGACAGCATCATAGAGCCCAGTTTTACTTTTAAGGGGCCAACTATATTATACCTCAAGTGTCTTATGTACCTATTTAAAGCACAGACATTTTTGAAGTAGACAACCAGATACCAACCAAAATTGAGTACAAAATGACATTAACCAAAAGAAAACGGCCATGATGAATTTTGAAATCTGCACTAGGAGTCCAATCCAGGAGTCTGCCACCCCAAAACCAAACATCCCAGCTAATAGGGAACTTTGGCTAACATTCTGACAAGGTTCTCTTATGAATAAACATTCTTCCAGTATGTTAATAGGATGTGCATTCAAAGTTACCTCGTCTAATAACTTTACCACAAAAGTGTTATTTGTACATTGTTTATGGAACATTTTTACCTAAACGTTTTAGTTGGACATTCGTTTATCAATTTTTGATAGTTTAGGTTTAAAGGGATAGTTCAACCAAAAATGAAAATTTTATGTTTATCTGCTTACCCCCAGGGCATCCAAGATGTAGGTTACTTTTATTCTTCAGTAGAACACAAAAGATGATTTTTAACTCCAACCGTTGCCGTCTGTAAGCCGAATAATGGGAGTGAATGGGAACTTGGATCAATAAAAGTCGAAAAACCTTGCATAGACAAATCCAAATTAAACCCTGCAGCTCGTGACGACACATTGATGTCCTAAGACACAAAACGATCGGTTTGTGTGAGAAACCGAACAGTATTTATATCATTTTTTACCTCTAGTACACCACTATGTCCAACTGCATTCAGCACTCGCTTAGTGAGGTCTGATTGCACTCTGACAACGGCAGCGATGTCTCGCGCATATACTTCAATGAGAAAATGCTGCAAAAACAAAAATACTTAAACTATGATGTCAGATATTTGTGTACAATTTGTAGAAACTTAAAGAACTAAGAGTTTCAAGAAATGACTTGAATGTGGAGACTAACATCTTAAGTGAAAATCTGAAATGCAATGCAATGTAAATGACATCTTGTCTCTCTCCTCAGCAATCGGGCGGACCCTCATCCCTCGTTACTTCAGCACGGTATTTGAGGGTGGTGTGTCAGACCTCTACTACATCCTGAAACACTCCAAAGAGTCCTTCCACAACTCCTGCATCACTGTAGACTGCGATCAGTGCACCATGGTCACACAGCACGGCAAGCCCATGTTTACCAAGGTAAATAGGGAGAGAGAGAGTGTGTGGAAGGATAAATGACAGTTATCTGTTTCCTTCAGTTCTTACATTCCCTGTGATAAACCCTGTAAACTTCTAATAGACAAACAAATATGACAGGCTTGATCATTTACTACTTTATTCATAGCCATTATTCTGTGTGTTTACTGTTGGATGTCGTTTGGAATCCTCGTAAAATATTTCAGACTCTGCTGAGAAAGCTCTTTATAAATCTATTACTCAGTACTCACTCTGTGTGTTGTCATATACATCTGATTTTAATTCGTTTCATAGTCATGGTAAAACAAAACATAATAAAAGCAAGTTGGTGAGATTTCATTTTCATCAGTCTGAATGCACTAAAACAAGGACACAAAAGCAAGTATAACAGAATTTTATTGCATTCGAAAGGGGAGATAAAATTACAAGTTATGGTCATTTGTTAGTTGTCAACTAACTGTTTTATTGATTAAATATGCAGTGTGCGATTGATCTAAACCAGACTAACAGGGTTGATGATATCACTTGTATCATTAGGGTCACTTCCCTTTGACATTATAACTGTCTGGTGGTAGAACTTTTGTTAACCGTGTCAGACGTTGCGAGTTCTAATCCGCCCTCGTATAGGTTTTTTTCCTCATTAAAATTAAAGATGTTCATCAATGATATATCAACAGCAGAGACATGTTTGTGTGCAGTTTGTTTTGTGATTTCACCGGAAAGAATAGAGTCTCTGCAGTGGCATTAAGCAATACATTGACACGCTCATCTGTGTGAAAACTGTGCACGAGCCAAAAGAGAACATCCCGCCACTGATAACATTGGTAATGAACACTCAGCATGATTTCAAAAACAACACATTCCAGTGCCAGATCACCTCTTAACTGGATATATTAAATTTGCATTAGGTATAATATCCGTGCAGGGAGATGTTTAAGAAAAGTGGGGGGGACAATATCGACCCTGGCAAAAAGTGGTGGGGACACGTCCCACCCATCCCACACGCAAATTACGCCAATGCATTATAGTAATAAAAAATAATAAAAAGCCATAGAATTATGAATAAAGGTCATAGGTCATCGGCCCATTGTGGTTTGGGTGTAACATCACACACTGAATGGTAAATAAAATGGCTTTTAAAAATCTGTCAGCTGTAGTGGACATCATGCATCAGAGGGTTAAACCACTTATCAACAGATTTTATGTTTCCACCTTGTCCATCAAGCACTTTAGATTATTTTCACACACTGATATGGACTAATCCACTCTAATCCATACAAGAGCCCATGTACTTATTACAGACATACAGAGAAGTAGAGACCCACTAGTCTTTGAGTAAATGATTACAAAATCTCAGCTGTACTCTTGTGCTGCATATATCCACTATTAGACATTGTTTTAGTTCTGAGTCTATAAGACATATGAAGAATCCCCTAGAATTCAATATTCTAATGATTGGCTAGACCGGTTGAAATTTAAAACACATCCTGAAGCAGAGCTATGGACACTGATAGAGGGAGAGGAAAAGACAGATGCTTTCATTTTCACTTTGCTTTTACCTTTGCATGTTACAGTGTTGAGAGATGGTGCTGAACAAGGGGTGGAAAGACAGACAAAAAAAGAGTGAAACAGATTCAGAGAGCAGGAAAAGCATACAGAAGATAAAAGAAGTGGGGAGAGTGAGCAAGAGAATGTGAAAAAGTGTGGTCATGTGATGGCGCTGTGCTCTCCCGCCAGATTCTTTCTTGTTGATCCTCCAGAGACCATCTGTGCTGAGGGCATTGATTAGAGTGGCTCTAGCAGGATTACATCTTTGCCGTTGCCATGCCAACTAATCAGCTGACGCTTCCACCCCCCCAATCCCCCTTCCTCTCCCTCCCTCCCTCCTCCTCATCCTCTGGTTACCCCAGCAACAGAACATTGGGGCTATGTGCAGCGCAGCTCTAAATTCAGCAAAATTTTTCTCATCCTGTTTTTTTTCTTTTTTTTTTTTTAGTAATTGCTAATGGTTTATGGCCTCTGCATGTTTTCAACATTTTGTTGTTTTGTGTTTGTGTAAGCTCGTCTCAAGTGTTTCCATTTCGTTGGCCTTCAGTTCAGGTATACAACATAAATACCTTTTATTGGGAAATAGATTTGAAACTCTGTCATCTGGTATGAAAAGCCTAACTATTCTGACATATTATCTGAATTGACTCTATATGCTGAATAAATCTCACCTGCTTTTGAGTGATGCATTTTGAAACTCTCTGAGTTTGCATTTTTCTCTAAACTTATTTCATCATGATGAGAGAGACATCTAACACACAAGACATGTCAGCAGACTGTAGTCTTTGAAGATATCATAGATTTCTCAATGTTTGCTTTCTCAGGTGTGTACGGAAGGCAGGTTGATTCTGGAGTTCGCCTTTGATGATTTGATGAGGATCAAGACGTGGCACTTCAACATCAGACAGTATCGGGAACTTATCCCACGGAGCATTCTCGCCATGCACGTGAGTTTGATATCTAATCTCCATCCTAGGGCTCTACTATCACTTGGTTTGGTTGGAGATGCGTGTGTGCAATATATCAGCTATTTTACAAGGCTATTCGTTTTATAAAATATAGTTTTGCTGTTTTTAATCTTTGGTTTTTATCTCACATGTTACTACCATTATGATTTTTTAAATATTTTTGAAAGGCTCTCATGCTCATCAAGGTGGCATTTATTTGATCCAAAATACAGTAAAAACAGAATTTATAATAACTATTTCCTTCAGAAATCATTCTGATATGCTGATTTGGGGCTCAAGAAACATTTCTTATTATTATCCACATTGAAAACAGTTGTGCTGCTTAATAGTCATAAGAACATTGAAATATAATTGTTTTGTAACAGTGTAAACGTCAGTGGCTTATTTTACGTATGGCAAAAATTAAGAAATTATTTTTTTAAAAATAATAGACCCTTTTCACGGCTGTGTTGATGCATTTTAACGGTCATCAATCCTGTTAACGGTAAATCCTGCAAAGTTTTTATATTTTCATATTTTTAAAAATGTATGGACATTTATAACAATATACAAAAAACAACTCTGCTGTGAGGGTGTTTCTAATACAGCAGCTATGGGAGTGATGGTAAAAATGACATCTTTCTCTCGTCTGACTGCCGTTATCAATCGCTCTCTATTTTTTCCTCTTTTTGAAAGTTGTGAAAACACCATTGTGGAGTTTTTCTTTTGTTATTTGAGCAAATATATTTAATGTATTCTCTCATTCGCCACTACACCGCGTTCCAAATTATTACGCAAGAGACAAATCAGTAAGATTTCTGTACAATAAACATTCAGATTTTAGTTTTTCTAAGAAAATGTTAGTTTGTTTGTTTGTTTGTTTATTTATCGATGTCGTTTTAGATAACTGGTATCAATCTCAGACAAATAATTTGCCAGATCTATGGAAACCTTCTTAGAGGTTGTTCCACATTATTAAGCAAGTCACAGTTCTCATGCAATATGGGGAGGAAGAAAGATCTTTCTGAAGATGAAAAGCATGAAATGGTGCAATGTTGTGCAAAAGGCATGAAAACAACTAATATTGTGTGAAATTGAATGGAGATTATTGAATTATCTATATAGATTTCTGAGTGATTTAGAGCACAGCAGAACTCGGTCAGATAAAGGCTTATTAATGAAAGTTCCTTTCAAAAAAATGTATTGTATTAAAAGGGCAGCTATAAAAAAATCCAGTGTTGAGCAGCAAACAGGTATTTGAAGCTTCTGGTCTCTCTGGAGTCTCAAGAAGCTCTCCATGCAGGCTGGCAGTTGTGCGTAAAGATGCATTTCAGCCACTCCAAACCAAACCTCACAAAGAGAAACATTTACAGTGGGTTTAGAAATACATGAAGACTCATTTTAAAATAGTTTTATTCACTGACTAATGCTGTACTACAATGGATGGTCTAAACGGATGGATTTCTGGATGGTTGGTGAATGGCCACCACGTTCCAACAAGACTGCGACGTCAGCAAGGAGCTGACGGGTGATGATTTGGGCTGGAATATTGGGAAGTGAGATGGAGGGTATTAAAATGACTTTTGCAAGATATGTGGAGTTCATAATAATTAATTATCAGCTATTGTATAAAAAGGAGGATAGTGCATAGTACAACGCACTATTGTACAATGCACTATGCACTATCCCATGCTGCAAAAAACACCACAGCAATAAAACTGTTTGTAATTCTACACCCACTGTAAATGTTTCTCTTAAGTTTGTTAAGTTTGTTAAGTTTGGTTAGTGGTGTCTAAAATGCATCTTTACGCACAACTGCCAGCCTGCATGGTGAGGTTCTCAAGACTCCAGAGACACCAGGAGCTTCAAATACCCGTTTGCTGCTCAACACTGGCTTTTTTTATAGCTGCCCTTTTAATACAATACATTTTTTTGATAGGAACTTTTATTAATAAGCCTTTATCTGACCGAGTTCTGCTGTGCTCTAAATCACTCACAAATCTTATGATAATTCCATAATCTCCATTCAGTTTCACATAATATTAGTTGTTTTCATGCCTTTTGCACAACATTGCACCATTTCATGCTTTTCATCTTCAGAAAGATCTTTCTTCCTCCCCATATTGCATGAGAACTGTGACTTGCTTAATAATGTGCAACAACCTCTAAGTAGGGTTTCCATAGATCTGGGAAATTATTTTGTCTGAGATTGATACCAGTTGTCTAAAAAGACATGGATAAATAAACAAACATTTTCTTAGAAAAACTAAAATCTGAATGTTTATTGTACTGAAATCTTACTGATATGTCAATTGCATAATAATTTGGAACGCGGTGTATAGAATTTTACCCAACTATAACAACTTCCACTTCTGAGAAACCCGAAAATGTGAAAAGGGTCTATTGGATATATATTTTAAAATATATATTTTAAAAAGTACAATCAAATGGTCAGTTGAATAATTTTATAGAGTGTAATGAGTAGTGCCGACATACTCCGATGAAGGAAACCAAGCGACTGAAAATCTGGTGTATAATTTTCTCCTTTTAAAGCTTAGCTTTTAGTGACTCATTGCTTTTTTAAGCCCAATATATTGAGCTTCATATCACATATAATTTTAGACATATAGACATATAGTCATATCACAAGTTTTAACTTATCACTCCCCCTTGTAGATTCAGAAATAATGTAGTTTGAGAAAGTTTGTTCACAGCAACTTATGAAATTCACATGCTCTTAAATTGGGCCCTTTGGGGCCCTGTATTCTGGTGAAGAGGGAGAGCGAGTGAATGAGGGAGAAAGGGCTTTGAAAGATTTTTGACAGGGATAGTGCAAAAGTTTCTGCAGCATGTTTGATCGACTTATTCTTGTACACAAGGGTAAAGCTGCAAAGAAATTGAGTCAAAGTCATCTGATCAAGGCTAATGAGAATATGAGCAAATTGGAGGAATAGTGTTTCAGAAGCTCTATACCAGGGGTCCTTGAATAGAGGCCGCGGTCTGCTTCCTTGGTTTCAACTGGACCGCGAGACATTATGACAATGGTAGCATTTTACTTTTTCTGCTGTTAAAAGTGAGCAGCATGTCAAAACAACTGAGCAGTACACACCACAAACGCTCAGGGTCGTTTATGGCAAACGAGCTTTCATTCAAGGCCTTTCTGTTCTGTGAGCATTGCTTCTGTAACGAGGCAGACTCGGGAAGATCCATTTGCAGCTTTATTTTAATATCGTGGTCGTACAGGCAGGGGTCAGAAAACAGCAACAGCAATGTAGAAGGCAAGGCAGAGTCAGAATCAGTAACAGGCAACAGATCAGGGCGGGCGGCAGACAAGACAAGGGTAATCAAAGTCCAGGCAGAATAGTCACAAGGCAGGCGGCAGACAGAGAGCGGAGGTCCAGGGCAGTCCAAGGTCATACACGAGAGAATCAATACACAGGGGAAAATGCTCAGAAATGAATGCATAGCAAAACAAGACTTCGCGAACAATGAATAGTGCTGAGAGTCATTTATAGAGTGGGCGTGGCTAATCAGCCCAGGTACGGGGTGTGGGGAAATGTAGTCCAAGAGATGGCTAATACTCCGGAGATGGTGCCCTCAGGTGGTGATCGGAGGGAGCCACAGAGACCGTCTCTGTGACAGAGCCCCCTCCCTGCGAGCGGCTCCTGAAGCGAGGAGGTGGTCGACGCCGGGGTCTACCTCGAGGACGAGGGGCCGGACGCTCCGGGTGAGTCCTGTGGAACTCAGCAATGAGATTGGGGTCCAGTATGTCGTCGGAATTGACCCATGATCGTTCCTCCGGGCCGAACCCCTCCCAGTCCACTAGGTACTGCAGCATTCTGCCCCGGCGTCTGGAGTCCAAGAGCTCCTGGACCTGGTAAACCTCCTCGCCCTCGATGATGACTGGAGGGGGCCTCTGATCACGGGTCTCCTCTAGGACCTCCTCTCCTCTCGGACCACCTGCGGGCTTGAGCAAAGACACATGGAAAGTGTGTGAGATACGGTATTCTGGTGGAAGTGCTAAACGGTACGATACTGGAGTGATCTGTCGTGTTATTCTGAATGGACCCACGTACCTGGGACTTAATTTCTTGCAGGGTAGATGCAAACGGAGATCCCTTGTGGAAAGCCATACCCATTGGCCGGGTTCGTAGTGTGGTTGTTGACGACGGTTGCGATCCGCCTGTTCCTTGGATCGTCTTATAGCCCGCTGCAGATGTACGTGTGCCTCGTTCCATACCTCCTCACTCCGTTGCAGCCAGTGGTTGACTGCGGGTAGATCGGTGGGCTCTCCAGACCAAGGGAAGAGAGGTGGATGGAATCCCAGGACACATTTGAAAGGGGAGATGCCGGTGGCAGGTTTGTGTAGAGAATTTTGTGCGTACTCAGCCCAGAAAAGGTAGCGACTCCAGTCCGCCTGGTTCTGATGGCAGTATGACCGTAGATAGCGTATAAGTTCCTGGTTGAGTCTCTCCGCTTGCCCATTGGCCTCTGGATGGTAACCGGATGTCAAACTGATATTTACGTTGAGTCTTTGGAAGAAGGCTGCCCATAGACGTGATGTGAACTGAGGTCCCCGGTCCGACACAATGTCCACTGGTAGGCCATAGAAGCGGAATACGAAATTGCAAAGGTGTTTAGCAGTCTCCAAAGCCGTGGGGAGTTTTGGTAATGGGATGAACCGGCAGGACTTGGAGAAGCGGTCAACAACAGTGAGTATAGTAGTATGTCCTTGTGACTTGGGCAGGTCCGTAATGAAATCGACGGCGATGTGGGACCAGGGACGCTGGGGAATGGGGAATGGGGAGTTGTTGTAATAGGCCAGCAGGTGATTGACGGGATGACTTGGTTGTTTGACAGATGACGCAGTTATGGATATAGGTGGTGATATCCGAGGCGAGAGATGGCCACCAAAACCGGTTGGACACAAGATGGATGGTCGCGGCGATGCCTGGATGCCCGGCGCTGGGTGCGGTATGCACCTCCTGGATTACCCGTTGACGGAGAGGGGCTGGTACGTATGTATGTGTAGCTGGACAGTCATTAGGTGGAGGTTCAGCCCGCTGGGCTTCGGTGATCTCGGACATGATGTCCCACTGGATGGGTGCCACAATGATCGAGGTTGGTATAATTGGTTCGTTGGGTAATGGGTCAGCACAGGATTCAAACTGTCATGATAGGGCGTCGGCCTTAGTGTTCTTGGACCCGGGTCGGTATGTGACTGTGAACCGGAATCGAGTGAAGAATAATGCCCACCTAGCCTGGCGATGGTTGAGACGTTTGGCGGTTTTCAGGTATTCAAGATTGCGGTGATCAGTGAGCACTGTGAATGGATATTTACTCCCCTCCAACCAATGCCGCCACTGCTCCATAGCGGCCTTCATGGCCAGTAGTTCGCGATCTCCGACGTCATAGTTCTGTTCAGGCGGAGTGAGTTTGTGAGAGTAATAGGCGCACGGAAATAACTTGAGAGGGTTGCCTTGTCTCTGGGAGAGGATTGCCCCTATGCCTGTACTAGAGGCGTCCACCTCAACAATGAACTCTCGCTCTGGGTCTGGGTGATGCAGAATGGGTGCAGTGGTAAATAGATCCTTTAGTTTCTGGAATGCAGCGACAGATACAGGTGACCAGACCAGTTGTGTGCTTGCCCGCTTTAGCATGGAGGTGAGTGGAGCTGCCGTCAGACTGAAGTTACGTATGAATCTGCGGTAGAAATTAGCGAACCCCAGGAAGCGTTGTAGTTCCTTTACTGATGATGGACGAGGCCATTTCAATACTGCCTGAACCTTGCTGTCGTCCATGGCAACGCCCTCTGCGCTGATAACATAACCCAGGAATGATGTAGCAGTTTGATGAAATTCACATTTCTCCAGTTTGGCATACAGCTGGTGATCTATGAGCCTTTGAAGCACAGAGCGCACGTGACGAACATGGTCGGGATAATTCTCAGAGAAGATCAGAATATCGTCGATATAGACAATCACCCACCTATTGAGCATGTCCCGGAAGACGTCGTTGATAAATACTTGGAAGACTGAAGGACTATTGACAAGCCCGAAAGGCATAACCCGGTACTCGTAGTGTCCGGATGTTGTGGAGAAAGCCGTCTTCCACTCGTCCCCCTCCCGGATGCGAATGAGATTATAGGCGCTGCGGAGATCGAGCTTGGTGAAGAGCCGAGCCGTGCGTAATTGTTCCAGAGCGGAGGGGACCAACGGCAAAGGATACCGGAACTTTACTGTGATGTCGTTCAACCCACGATAATCTATGCAGGGTCTCAGACCTCCATCCTTTTTCTTTACAAAGAAGAAACCGGCAGACGCCGGCGAAGTGGAGGGTTGAATGAAACCTTTAGCCAGTTCCTCCTCTATATACTTCTTCATAGCCTCCGACTCAGGTTGGGATAGTGGAAATATACGCCCCCTGGGGGGCGTAGAGCCGGGGATTAGTTCTATGGCACAGTCACTGGTGCGATGCGGTGGAAGTTGTGAAGCTTTGACCTGACTGAAGGCCTCGACCAGATCCTGATATTCGTCAGGCAGTCTATTGTGAGGTGAACAGGTGGCAGGAGCTTTCATGAGGGACTCGGGGCGTGTGGGAGCCAGGATACAGGTTTGTTGACAATGTTTGGACCAGTGGGTAATCTGGTTGTCCGACCAGGAAATGTGTGGGTTATGTTGTTTAAGCCATGGAGAGCCGAGAATTAGAGTGTGTTGAGGGGATTTAATGAGGTAAAAACGTAGTGTCTCCTTGTGCAGCGATCCAATCTGTAAGGTGATGTCATCACTAGTGTAGCGAACTCGTCCAGTCCCTAGAGGGCGTCCGTCTAGCGCCGCCACTGACAACACAGAATTGCAGGGTATTAGTGGAAAGCCGTGAAGGCGAGCAAAATCCAGGTCCATGAAATTGCCTGCGGCACCAGAATCGATCATAGCCTCTGTCTGAATTACTTTCTCTTGATATGATAGCATTGCAGTTATTGTGATGTTAGAGGAATTAAGGGTTGAACTCACCGCAGTAGAGCCGCGACTAGTGGGTCTCGTGGGACAAGAGGCTCGCATGTGACCCGATTGCCCGCAGTACAAACAGAGGCGCAGTTGCATGCGTCTATCTCTCTCCTCCGAAGTCAGGTGAGTTGTGCCGATTTGCATGGGTTCAGGTTCAGTGGGTGAGACTGTGGTGGTATGAGTAGGCTGAGACCCTCTGCTCGGACGTCTTGATCTGATTAAATTGTCTATGCGAATGGCGAGATCGATAAATCCGTTCAAACTTCTCCCCTCGTCGCGACAAGCCAGTTCAGATTGTAATTCCATATTTAACCCCTTGCGAAACAGCAGCTTGAGCGTGTCCTCGACCCATGTAGTTTGTGCTGCTAGAGTACGGAAAGTGAGTGCGTACTCCGCAGCTGTCTGTTTATCTTGACAGAGAGATAGAAGGAGCTCACCCGCTTCCTTGCCCCCCTCGGCGTGCTCGAAAACCTCGCGGAAGCACTGAAGAAAGGATTCGAGCGTGGCGTGCGAGGTCCTCCCGCCGACCCATACTGTTGTAGCCCACTCCAGCGCCTTTCTAGTTAGCAGTGAGCAAATGAAAGCGATACGACACTCCTCAGTGGGATAAAGCGCGGGCTGTTGCGATATAAACAGGGAGCATTGAAGTAAGAAGCCCTTACATTTCGCTGGGGAGCCGTCGTATTTCTCCGGGAAGGCGAGACGAGGGCTGCTGGTGGTGTTCTGGATCGGAGCGGCAGCTGAAGGAGGCGTGGGTAATGGCGGACTCATCTCTGCGGGCGTGACGCGCATTGTTTGGAGCGTCTTTACGAGTTCCTCGGTGATGGAGGTAAGACGTGTAAGCTGTTGTTGATGAGCGGCCAATACACTGGCCTGAGTGGAGAGCTCAGTGGTCAGACGGTGTAAAGCTGCTGGATCGGAGTCCGGCGAAGTCTTCTGTAACGAGGCAGACTCGGGAAGATCCATTTGCAGCTTTATTTTAATATCGTGGTCGTACAGGCAGGGGTCAGAAAACAGCAACAGCAATGTAGAAGGCAAGGCAGAGTCAGAATCAGTAACAGGCAACAGATCAGGGCGGGCGGCAGACAAGACAAGGGTAATCAAAGTCCAGGCAGAATAGTCACAAGGCAGGCGGCAGACAGAGAGCGGAGGTCCAGGGCAGTCCAAGGTCATACACGAGAGAATCAATACACAGGGGAAAACGCTCAGAAATGAATGCATAGCAAAACAAGACTTCGCGAACAATGAATGGTGCTGAGAGTCATTTATAGTCCAGGAAATGAGCAGCAGGTGGAAGAGTGGGCGTGGCTAATCAGCCCAGGTACGGGGTGTGGGGAAATGTAGTCCAAGAGATGGCTAGTACTCCGGAGATGGTGCCCTCAGGTGGTGATCGGAGGGAGCCACAGAGACCGTCTCTGTGACAGCTTCTCTCTCCTGCTAAAGCGGCACATTAAGACATTATGCCTTTATTTTAACATCAGTAGCAGAAACACAGTGAGCAGCAAAATACAGTAGATTGATACTTTCTCTAAAACACTGCAGAAAACAAGAATGCAGCAATTTTATTTTTATCTGTGCATACATATATGACTCAGACCGTTCAAGAAGTTTTTTAATAAGACATTTTTTCATTTACTTTTAGCAATATTAATCAGCAAGTTAAGAGCATTTCGTGTTAAGCAGTGCTGTAATTGGGAAAATTATATTTGAATATGGCAAGGAAAGACAACTAAAACTTTGAATTTACTAGTTAACTTTGTTTTCTGCTTATGATGAGAGCATTTTGGATTTTTTTTAGATACTTATTTTAAGTGAAATAAAAAAATTGTCCATAATAATTTAAGAGGAAAACCCTGAACCTATAAAGTATCTTTTCTGTCACATGGCCTTCTGCCATACATACTGTATTAAACATAATAATAGCCTGATAAAACATTTGTTCTTACCTTCTAATATTCATATCCAATTGAATGTTCAACTGGTCAACTGATGAAATGTATTTATTTATTATTTTTTTTATAACTCTCAGACACAGCTTTGGCTCTAAGGGCCCAATATACTCATCTTTGATGACTATTTTGGCTCTTTAGGATTTTTCTTTCTCCTTTTACAAAGTACTACTGCTGCCCAGATGGAAATGTAGAACTATTCCACAAAAGTGTTGTCCGAACCTCTGCTAGGAAGGAAATATAGAGACCAGACCTCTTAGAACTTTAATTTAATACACCTGCTCTATACTTTGCTAGTTTACACTGCCCCGACCAATCAAGTGAAAGGAGCTCAATGATTGGCTGATGTCATTACTATGTCATTAAACTCATGCTGCTTAACACAATTTACCTTGATGAATCTGGTCAATAATTTACCAGTAATTACAAAAACAGCATTTAGTTTGTAATTCATAGTGAAATGCACTATAACATTTAATTTTAATTTTAGTCAATCAATATTATTTAGCAGCTGCAGCATACTCCTGATTCAATGCCCCAAATCTGAATCAGAAATGTATTCAGTGTAATCACAGTGATTCAGATAAATTGCATCACTAGAAACTCTCCAGCACAAAGAAATAACAGCTCATCCAGTGTTACAACTACCATGGACACAGAGAGAGACATAAAATCTGAATATAACCATCACATCCAGGGTCTCATAAATGAAGCATGAAAAAAGCCATATGTGTTGCTTTTGGTCAATAACATACTGTGGGTTTTGGGGGTGGGTTCTATAAAGTGATAAGGTTCCTTTTGTTTACCTGCAGGCACAAGACCCTCAAGTCCTGGAGCAGCTCTCGAAAAACATCACCCGCATGGGATTGACCAACTTCACCCTCAACTACCTCAGGGTAAGCAGAACAAAAATTCTTTTGTTCAGTTTCCCTTACAAAAAAAAATAAATAAATATTGTGGAGATACCATGGTCCATTGATGGTATCAAATGATAATACCATGGTATTTTGGTATCTTGTATATGGCCAGGGACAACGCATCCATCCGTCCATAAACAAGCAGATTTGTCATAATTACAGCAGAAATACTGAAAATATCTTTTATATATATATATATATATATATATATATATATATATATATATATATGGGTGGCTTTGAATATTGTGTTGGACAATAGTATGCCATTAAGTCAAACAGGTTGAGAACTACTGCTGCATACCATGGTATGTGTCCAAAAACTCACAATATTACCCTGGTAATAAAACATGGTAATTCCTTTTCATTTTTTTATTTTACTGTTATTATTTGATTGTGCATACTGCATTGATATTGAAAAATGTAATGTAAAATATGTATGTAAATTTGTACATTTATATGTGACTAAATGTGTCTGTGTGTGTTACCACTGCTCAGAATTTATTAGCCTGCTTCGTGGCTGCTTTGTTTATTCTCGTCATTTCAGTGTGAGTGACAGCTCCGTTTTGCAAATGGGAGAACAAGAGAGGGAGAGAAAATGAATTGGATAGAGAGAATTAGCATAACATTAATGAGCGTTCCCGTTTGAGGTGCGGCACTGTGGGTTCTCTCTCTGCGCTGAGCTCGAGCACAGCAAAAAAACTTGTTTATCGCGAGCTGCTTGGAGAAGCAAGGAAAAAAGGCCCTTTCAAGGTTTTCGGAACAGCCGTTTTTCTCCCACTGAGTCTGTCTTTCTCAGTTGTTGTTGGTCATATTAAACGCACAGCCTCACTTATTAATGCAGAGTTAAAATGCAGTGGTGCAGCCTAAGCCGAATTGTGAATTAAATTTGGATTTTACGCAGCTCTTGTAACAGCAAGTGTGTGTGCCCTCAGCCATATCTTCACCTTTTGGACAAGACAGGAGTGTTTTTGTACACTGTATTCTTCACTGCATATAATCGGCCATAATATGTGACCCTGGACCACAAAACCAGTCATAAGGGTCAATTTTTTTTTAATTGAGATTTATACGTCATCTGGAAGCTGAATAAATAAGCTTTCCATTGATGGATGATTTGTTAGGATAGTAGAATATTTGGCAGAGACAACTATTTCAAAATATTGAGAAAATCGCCTTTAAAGTTTTCCAAACGAAGTCCTTAGCAATGCATATCTTTTTTTTATTTATTTATTTATGGTAGGAATTTTATAAAATATCTTCACGGAACATGATCTTTACTTAATATCCTGATGATTTTTGGCATAAAAGAAAAATCGATCATTTTGACCAATACACTGTATTGTTGGCTATTGCTACAAATATGCCCATGTGACTTATGACTGGTTTTGCGGTCCAGGGTCACATATAATATGGTATAAAATATATACCATGATCTAATGTATATATACCATACATATAGTATATACTGTGAAATGTTTGCATTTTAAAAAGGAAACATATACTGAATGATAAAATCATTCAAAAAATTTTTTTTAACTGACTTAATTTAGGGGTCAAACTCAGGGCTTTTAGTAATGCACTGTAATTCCCGTAAACAAGATAATTTTTCCTCTCGCCGGGGTAATTTCTCACGGTCCTTGCATTGGCTTGCTGTAAAAATACCTCGTAAAAGTGACTCATTAGCGTCGCTTGAAAAACCTCCATTTGTTTCAGCACGTTTATCAGTAGATCCACACCGAGGATGTTTCCTGTGCTCGGACGCAATAAGACCACTGTCCGGCGAGATGGACAAGGAAGCTTGTAGGTTTCCTTGCATTCAGACTAGAAATAGCCCTGCTCTGTGGGCCCAGATCCAGAGATTGTTTCACTGGACCTGTGGAAGTGAGAGGATGCAGCAGCGTTGGGATACAGTCCTGTCAGAGGGAAATGATTTGTGTGTGTGCTTATCCGTGTGAATTTCAGGCCACCCGCTGTGTGATTTTAATGATAATATTGTTAAATCTTTAAATTGGGTAAACTGACAGTAACTGATGATGTTTCATTTTGTATGTTTGTGTGTCTTTCTTCCAGTTGTGTGTCATTCTGGAGCCAATGCAAGAGCTAATGTCTCGACACAAGACTTACAACCTCAGCCCAAGAGACTGTCTAAAGACCTGTCTGTTCCAGAAGTGGCAAAGAATGGTGGCTCCTCCAGGTAACAGCAAATCACTGTCCACTGTTTTACAGGACTCTCCTAACAGCAGTAATTTGTGCTCTGATCTGATCTTTACGGATGTGTTTGTTTAAAGTCATGGTCTTTGGGGAAATAAGCTGTAATTCAGCTCTTCAATGGGCCCTATCAGGGAAAACGAGTGGGAATTATGTGGTTTTACACTCTTTGGTGTATGTTATACTAGAACATAAATCCTGCTAGTTTTGAAGTGACCCCAAAATGTATTTGGACACTTAAAGGGATCTTAAAGGCAAATCTCGCCCCACATTGACTACCATATTAGGAAAAAAAATACTATGGCAGTCAGTTGGGGGCAAGATCTGCTTGGTTACAAACATTTTTCCAAATATCTTACTTTGTGTACAGCACAATAAAGAAATTTATACAGGTTTGGATCTACTTGAGAGTGAGTAAATGATGACAGACTTTTCATTTTTGGAAGAACTATCCCTTTAAGCTAAACATTAAAAAGTATGATTGTCATAGCAAAAAAAAAAAAAAAAGAAACCAAGTGTTTGTTTTAGTGTGTTTAAAGTGCAATTCATTTATTAATCAGATAAATTAACTAATTAAAATTAATTAATTAATTATTCATTTTTGTTACTTATATTTATTTTTTGAATTTATTATAAATTCATAAAATTTTATTTTTCATATTTCAGTATAAATGGGTCTTTATACATAATATAAAGGATTATACATAATATAAGTATAATATAGGGTATGCCAAAAATATGTATCAATGCAACTTTCATGAAGTAAACTTTAACTAAAAGTCTTCCTTCCGCCGGAAAAAATAGTCCCTGATTGTCTTTATGAGTGTGTCAGTCAGTAGCGAAGACTTTTACATTGAAAAGGCTGAATTGTTGTGAACACGGAACAAGACACAACTGACAAATGCTTTAACTAGCGCTGTCAGTCACGGGAAAACCCTTTAACTGTTAAAAGGACAAGATAATACATTGGACATTTAGACAGATTTTTTTATTATGAACATATGACTGACCTGAAGGAATATGCTAAATCTGAATGCAGGTAATAAATTCGCTCACTCAATCTTTTTCTCACAACACTCTTCTCCATAATACAGTAAGCTTCAATGAACAACATCAATTGAGAACATACAGTTTACATTGCTAAGAGTTGTGTAGCGATACACAGAACCGTTGGGTGAAGCGATCATAGCCGTGTTTTATCGTGAATAAAACACAGCTATTGACCAATCAGAATCAAGGACAGGAACTAACCATTTTATAAATGTAATTATGTAGTTGCCTTTTATATTTTAGGTAATGTGTCCCTCGCAAGGGCATCATCATATGTAGGGGTCCTTGGCATCAAATAAACATTTAAATATATTTATGTGTGGCAAATAATCCCTGTAGTTATATTGTCCCTAAGTTTTTGGGGCTACTATGTCTAATGGAAACATAATGTTGACTAGTCTGTGAGATTTTATAATAGGCATTCTCTTTTTCCACATATCCTTTCTAAATACTCTTAAATAGACCACATTTGGCAGATGAAATCAATAGGGATTAGACATCAGTAGATATCTCTTGTATTTGATGCCCTTGTATGTCACTTGCATGTTCCTCAAGGGGTCAAATCAATCAATAACAATGATTTAAACTTGTTTTTAGAACACACAAAGGGTTTACATATACATTATGATTTACACAGTTACAACATGACATGTATGAGACTGAAAACACATCCTCCATCCGCTCCCTGTGGATGAAACCCTTTACGACCCCCATCCACTCGTTAGTCTTCAGCACTGGCCTTCTCACAATCCATATCGAAGTGGATCTTCTGTAATTGTCGTTTCCTTATTAGCTTCGCTTCCCTCTTTCCTCCCATTCTTTTAAAATCTGAAGAGCATTTGTGTTTAGGAACAGGAAGGAAAGAAGGTTGCCTTTATACACTGATAAGTTTTTTTGGCCCTTTTTTTCACATGTTTATGTGTATGTGTGGAAATGAGTGCGTTTTAGTACGTCATTCACACACTTGCACTGATAAACAAAAAAATCAAAAGAGATGTCTTTGTACAGTATGATTTTATGTGAAATCTGTCATACACAAACAATGTGGAAACATCTCCCTGGGCGTGGTTAGAAAGAACCTCTAAAAGGTATTTCATTTTCAGGCATATATTGCATTCAAATTTACATTAATGGCTAGGAATGTGCCAAATATTTTGATTGTTATACTGACATTAAATTAATAAAATAACAATACATGGCTGTACAAAACATTCTTTACAACATTAGCTAACTTTAATTTTTATGTATTCTGTATATAGTTTGGGGATTGGAAAGATTTTTTAATGTTTTTAAAAGAAGTCTCTTACGCTTACCAAGGTTGCATTTATTTGATGAAATATAGTAAAAACAGTAATATTGTGAAATAGTGTGATAAAATAAATGAATAAATGTGATTTATTTCTGTTCAAATGTATTTTAAATATTTATTCCTGTAAAGCTGAATTTCCAGCATCATTACTCATGATCCTTCATAAATCATTCTACTAATGCTGATTTGCTGCTCAAGAAACATTTATTAGTATTTTATTAGTCATAAATTTACAAAAATGTGTGTGATTTATGTTAAGGATTTCTGCATGGGCGAATGAGACCCACTGATTTTGCAATGAAATTTATATATGTATTGAAAAAAAAATAATTTCTGCTGTTATCAGCAGTCTTGCCATTTACATTTTCTATGTCTTCTGGTCTTGGATATGTATAACTACTTAATTTATTATAAGTTTTATTTGGGAAATAAATCTTGCTTTGGGTATGATTTCAGCTGGACATCCACAGAACTTCAAAACGGAAATTTTCCCCTCAAATCACAAAAAAGGTACTCGTCTCGTCTTCTGAATCATCTTCTAATAGGGAAACCTGTCTAAATGGAAACCCATGAAATACATTTTCTCTGTTTGAATCATGAATGCTCAGCATAAAAGAGAGATATTACTGTTGGATATTTCAACAGTTAGTTTGACAGAAAATGCTAAAACTTAATCAGAATTGTTTGTTTTCTCCATTAAATTGTATTTTAAAAAAGGTTACATAAATTTGTTACATAAAACACAAGTTATCCAGGACTTATAAATCTCATTTTAAAGACAGTGTTATTTAAGTAAACAGCATTTAGACATTAATGATATAAGCATGCATGCATGGCTAAAGAGACTGCAGTGTGCACTGTTGAGCATTTATGCAAATGAAAGCAGAGGTTCTTTCTTACTAGTGCATGTCTTGGGAGATGTTTGAATGCTCTTTAATTCTCTCTCTCTCTCTTTCTCTCTCTCTCTCTCTCTCAAAAAAAAAAAATAGAAAAAAGCATGATGCATTTTGTTATCTTTCCCTGTGTAATATGTGTTCGCTTATATGTTGGAAAAGTCTTTTTTCTTCATCCATGTGCATGCACTCGCATTGTGGCATGTTTGTGAGTGTGGATGTGTGCATTTGTGTTTTATTAATACTTCTTTTCTGTGTGTGCATCTGTCTTCCTGCTTCTGTGTTTGGTGGAGAGCAGAGCCCACTCGACAGACCACGACCAAGAGAAGAAAGAGGAAGAACTCTGCCAGCAGTGCGTCTAACAGTAGCCTAGGCAACAGCGCTGGCGGCAAGAAACGCAGCCCTGCCAACAACTTCAATCTGACCAGCCAGGTACCTGTAAGCATCAAATCTTCTTCTTTACCCACACACACATTGTAACAATCTAAAACGTTAATGCAATTTTGCTCAGATTGCTTTCCTAAGGATATGATTATGATTATGCTGTCAAAACACATATTAAGTGCCGCTTGTAGTTTTGATTCACAGCGATAGTTGTTTGACAAGAGCTTATTCCTTCGTATCCCTGTGACCTGTGCTTAAAGGGATAGTTCACTCAGTGATGAAAAGCTCTGTCATTTTTACTCACCCAAGTTATTCAAAACCCATATGACTTTGTTTCTACTGTACAACACAAAGGTGAATTTTTGAAGAAAATGTATTATTTGCATCTTCTTTATTTATTTGTTTTTCTTTTGGCTCGGCTTTTTAGTAGTATTTTTTTTTTATTATATTTTATATATATATATATATATATAATATACAAACCCGATTCCAAAAAAGTTGGGACACTGTACAAATTGTGAATAAAAAAGGGATGCAATAATTTACAAATCTCAAAAATTTATATTTTATTCACAATAGAACACAGATAACATATCAAATGTTGAAAGTGAGACATTTTGAAATGTCATGCCAAATATTGGCTCATTTTGGATTTCATGAGAGCTACACATTCCAAAAAAGTTGGGACAGGTAGCAATAAGAAGCCGGAAAAGTTAAATGTACATATAAGGAACAGCTGGAGGACCAATTTGCAACTTATTAGGTCAATTGGCAACATGATTGGGTATAAAAAGATCCTCTCAGAGTGGCAGTGTCTCTCAGAAGTCAAGATGGGCAAAGGATCACCAATTCCCCCAATGCTGTGGCGAAAAATAGTGGAGCAATATCAGAAAGGAGTTTCTCAGAGAAAAATTGCAAAGAGTTTTAAGTTATCATCATCTACAGTGCATAATATCATCCAAAGATTCAGAGAATCTGGAACAATCTCTGTGCGTCAAGGGTCAAGGCCGGAAAACCATACTGGATGCCCGTGATCTTCGGGCCCTTAGACGGCACTGCATCACATACAGGAATGCTACTGTAATGGAAATCACAACATGAGCTCAGGAATACTTCCAGAAAACATTGTCAGTGAACACAATCCACCGTGCCATTCGCCGTTGCCGGCTAAAACTCTATAGGTCAAAAAAGAAGCCATATATAAACATGATCCAGAAGCGCAGGCATTTTCTCTGGGCCAAGGCTCATTTAAAATGGACTGTGGCAAAGTGGAAAACTGTTCTGTGGTCAGACGAATCAAAATTTGAAGTTCTTTTTGGAAAACTGGGACGCCGTGTCATCCGGACTAAAGAGGACAAAGACAACCCAAGTTGTAATCAGCGCTCAGTTCAGAAGCCTGCATCTCTGATGGTATGGGGTTGCATGAGTGCATGTGGCATGGGCAGCTTACACATCTGGAAAGGCACCATCAATGCTGAAAGGTATATCCAAGTTCTAGAACAAAATATGCTCCCATCCAGACGTCGTCTCTTTCAGGGAAGACCTTGCATTTTCTAACATGACAATGCCAGACCACATACTGCATCAATTAAAACATCATGGCTGCATAGAAGAAGGATCTGGGTACTGAAATGGCCAGCCTGCAGTCCAGATCTTTTTACCCATAGAAAACATTTGGTGCATCATAAAGAGGAAGATGCGACAAAGAAGACCTGAGACAGTTGAGCAACTGGAAGCCTGTATTAGACAAGAAAGTTCCACATCATTGCATTGTGCTTTTATTCACAATTTGTACAGTGTCCCTTTTTTGGAATTGGGTTTGTATATATATATATATATATATATATATATATATATATATATATATATATATATATACATTCTTATACACACACACACATATATATATATATATATATATATATATATATATATATATATATATATATATATATATATATATATATATAGTGACTTTTAAGATTTTGTCAAATATTCTTATATATGACTTTTAAGGAGTTTGTATTTGTGGCGTCTGACTAAATGTCGTTAATCCCTCATCTTACTTTCTTAGTGGGGTCATTTGGACCCCACAAAGAAGTATAAACAAGGATGTGTGTGTGTGTGTGTGTGTGTGTGTGTGCGTGCGTGCGTGCGTGTGTGTGTAGATATACAATGAAGTCAAGTTCCAAAATGACATAAAAAGCACAAAAAAAATATCATACAAGTAGTCCATATGACTTCTATACTGTATAAACATTCTTGGCATTCGCCAGCTCTCCTTGGCACATTCATGAGAAAGGTAGAAACGATATGATTCATAAATGAGTCATTCTTTTGAGTCTAATCTTTTCAGTGAATCAGCTGATTCATTTTACGAAAAATTATTTGTTATAAATTTGACTCAATCAGCCGGTTCTCAAACTAAAAAACTCACTGATTCAGTGATCCTTTTGCAATGGTCAATGGCCCACTGAATGGAATCATCAGTGAATAATGACTTAAATTTCAGTCTATTCCTTATGCCCAGTTCAGACTAAATGGATTTTTGCTCAATTTTGCCACGATCTGCTAGTGTGTCGTGGGGATTTGTAAATGACATGTGGGGGTCGGGACGCAATATTCGATCATTTCAGTTCATGTAGTGTGTCATAGTGGACGACAACCGATGGCGCGTCTGCGATGCTTCACGACGTCACGACAGAAAAGCTAGCATGTTTCATTTTTTTTCGGTTGTCCACGACAAGTTCCGTCACATGAGTGACACTGGCCAATAGGAACATAGAAGGGCCTCCTACATGCTTTCGAAACGAAAGAGAGACAGTGGTATTGTTCCTGCTATGGAATTTTACAATGGAGGAAATGTTTGTGGAGCTATGAAGACAATACTCTTGATTTTATGATGTTTCCTCTAGGGACTACCCCACTGCGACAGAGTAAAAAAGGTAAATAAAACATATGTTACCTCAGTTTTCATTGGAGGAAATCCAAATATCCATGTAATCCAGATATGTATCCACATTTGGGCTTTTCTGATGACAAGACAGAGCAAAACAGGCTGCTAGCCATTGTTTGTTTACGCTCACGGCACCTTCTAGTCGATAGTCCCGCCTTCTAATGACAGAATGCACGTGGTTAAAGGCAGCAAGCGATAAATGGTCGGGTAGCAACGTGTAGTCTCACATGTTTCTTGTCCACAACATGACAAGATTTTAGGAGTCAGAATCATATAATCCGACACAGTTACTATCGTAACAAACAAAACATTGTGTAGTCTGAACCCGGCACACACAAAACTACTGTATGGCTTCAGAAGACTTATATTATTGTGCATGGGTTGTATGGACAACTTTTATGATTTATTATTTTAATTGCACTGAATAGTGTAATTACAAGTGACAAGCACCATCAAAATTTCTTTTTGTGTTCCACTGAAGAAAGTAAGTTTTAGAACACCATCATTGGTGTTCAAAAACTTGGACACATTTTTCTGGCTGAACATTAAAGTGTATCTTGTCTGTATTGATTTTGCACCTTTCACAACTAATGACACATTACAGTACTGTTATGACATGATATAGTAATGTGATATTAGTTTCGAGTTTTGGGCCGTGACACAAATGTAAAGCCTATTCAATTCCAATGCCAAAGTAAATACACTCTCAGCACCTTCACAGAGAGAGACTCCTTAGCCCTCATTTTCATTTCCTATATTACCCACTTACAGTGTTTAACCCCGATTCAGAGGCATTTATCCCAGAGTGCCTCTTTATCCCCCAAGCTTCCTCTTCAGGCATTACTCTGGCGGTTGATGTGTTCTCCCAGTTTGCTCACTGCAGGGTCAAACACAAAACGCACGAGTGCTAAAGCTGTTTTTGGGGAGTGGTATTGTGAGACGCTAAATTTGTTTGCAGATGGATGATGGGATTTGTAGTGCGTGGCTTTTCCCCTGGAGTTCAGGGACAATTGGATACATGAATGCCATAGAGGAGATTAGAGAGAAGAGACACTCGCGTGTTCCAGCTCAGTCTGTCAGACCTAGAGCTGTTTGTTTACATGCTCTGATGGCACAAGAACTGTATGTATGTTTGTGTGTATATATATATATATATATATATATATATATATATATATATATATATATATATATATATATATATATATATATATATATATATGTATATATATTATATATATATTATATATATATATATATATATATGTATATATATATATATATATATATATATATATATATATATATATATATATATATATATATATATATATATATATATATATATATATATATATATATATATATATACAGCTATGGAAAAAATTAAGAGACCAATTAACATTGATTTCTGAACTTGGAGTGGTCTCTTAATTTTTTCCATAGCTGTATATATATATATATATATATATATATAAAATATGCCTATTATATATTAAATTACATACATATTTGTATTATATTATACACATTTAAAAAAATAAATGAAAAGTTATGAAAAAATAATTAAATTGTATAATAAAATATATCTCTATATTATTTATTTTAGTATTTCATACAAACTATTATAGCATTCATTTATATAAAATAATTAATTTGCTTATTTTTCTATTTTCAGTTTTCTTTTTTAGTTTAAGTTTTATAAGTTTTAACTTTTGTGATTTTTATTATGTTTTTTATAAGATTTATATTTATTTTCTAATATTCATTTTATTTTTTTAAGTATAGGCTTTTCATATAATATTTATATTTTTTTCCAGCGTTTTAGATTTAGTAACAAAAACATCCCTGATCTGTATTATATAATTGAATAATAAAAAATAAAAAAAATCTCTCTTTGTAGGTAACTCTAATTGCATATATTTTGTCCTGCTTGTATCTAGCCAATGTCCACCACTTTGAGGGCACCAGACACATTCACACAAGCAGCGAGAAAATTGTTGGTGTGAGCAATTGGCTCTGTGCCAGCGCTCATTATCATATAGATCCAACACTCTTCATTTTACTCCCCATTCGAAGCGGCGAGCCTCATTGTAAGCAGTGTCGCCATGCGTCGTGGAGAGGAACACGCTGGTTACATATGTAGCGTGGCCACTTGGCTTTGTCTGTGCAGTCATCGCATGCTGCCTGATCGGCCTCCTACGTGAGCCCAATCACAATGAGCTGATCATGTGATCACTGGATTGGAGGGGGGTTGTATTGAACAGTACTACAACACTGCCCCCTTGTGGTCATCTTTTTGGCCTGAAATTATGATTTCAATGGTATATGACAAGTTGGACAGTCATGCGAGTGTAACATGCCTGGATATGTGAATGGGTTGAAATTTTCTCCAGTCTTAAAAAATGGTCAGCCTCAACCAAGGGCTTTCTGTGCACCTCAAGCTCAGATCCAGGGAATGCGGAGCCAGTTTGGGATCAGTCATTTAGGCTAGGCAGGTAGTCTGTTTGTTTAGCTGTGGGCGACTTTAGAGTGGGTTTAGCCACAGGCTACATCTAATTAGACAAGAGCACTGGACAGCCTTTCCATTTGATAGCAATTAGAGCTCTTCGTCAAACTACCAGCTGGAAACCTGTAGGTTGCGTGCGCACGTCTGTATGAGTGTGTGTGTGTTAACGTTTGTGATCCTGGCCCCTGGTTTAAAACCCAGACTGCAGGGCGACAGTTGCCGTTCAAAAACAGATGGCAAATTCAAGGCTCGTTGGCAAGCGCCATTCAGTTTTTTTCTAATCTGTAACATTTCAGCTAATGACTTAATTAGCTATGCAAATTGACAAATCAGTGTGTGGATATTGTTATTTAGTCAAAAAGCCCACCTTAATGAATGAGCGTAATTAAGAAGCAGAGGGGTGGGAAGTACTGAGAGTGACTCTGGGGTCTCTGCCAAACCCCTCACGAGATGACACGAGAGTCATCGCTCAAATAAACTCAGATGCAACAGTAAAAGAGCTGAATCAAGAGACAGGAAATGCAAAGTGTTCAGCTCCAGGAGTGTGAAGGGTACGAGGACACTCTGACAGCTGGAAACCGGAAATTAACAGGAAAACAAGGTGCACTTTAAGGTTCATAAATCAAAAATGTATCATGGTTTCCACAGCAGTACAACTGTTTTCAACATTGATAATAAAAAATAATAGGAATAAATTACATTTTAAAATATATTCAAATAAATAAAAACGTTTTAAATTGTAATACGTTTTGTATTTTTGATCAGATGAATGCAGCATTAGTTTTATCATAAGAGACTTCTTTCCAAAGCATTAAAAAAAAAATCTTACCAGCCTCCAAACTTTTGAACAGTATTGTATGCAGAAACCAGTCATCAACCATCAACCAACATAATAAATTTCATTGTTAGTTTATTGTTACATTAACTAATGTTACAAATTGACCTTATTTTAAAGTGTTACTGGGCTACTCTAAGTTTCTTGATGTACATTTGCAATTTAATTTAAGCAAAAATTTAAATTAAATTTGAAATGCAATCACATTGATTAATAGACTCACTGACATTCAATTTCATTGCGCTGGTTGTAAAAAAAAAATAAAAAAAATAATAATTTTAATGTCACACGGAAGTGCCACACACTACTACACACATTTCACTTTAGCTTCACCCAGAGAATTTGACTCTGCATAAATATTTCATTTGGAACTTTATTTTTTGTATTTTAGATATTAGATATATTTTATATTTTTAGATATTGTAGATTTATTTATTTTTAATAAAAGCAACAAATTTGGAAAAAAATGAGAAACATCATTTAGAAATTTTAATTAAAAACAATACATGCAGTGGGAAAAAAAAAAAAAATACATATCCAGTTTCTCTGCATTTCACCAAAACATTCTGATGAACAGTACAAAAAGATAACAACTAAAAGTGTTAAAAATAACATTAGTACTCCTCATTTTTTCCATGTGCACTCTTTCTTCTTGCAGCAGTAATTTTGTCAGCCTATTTACAGTTAGTCACTTGGCGTTTTGATCGATTGGATTGCTGTCTGATTAGAAATGCACATTTCATTTACACGGCCACATTAAGGTGTCCCAGCAAAACGGATATGAATGCAGTCTACTATAACCATGTTAAATGCAAATTCACTTCCCCAATACTAATGCTGGGCAGCAAAATTATCTGATGAACTCTCTCTTGTCACCTGTAAAGCAAATATTGTTTGAGTTTCTATCCATGTGTCTCATCTGTGTTTGCTCATTCATGTGGATTGTGGGGCTCCCAAACTTCTGTATGCTGATGTACTTCTGTCCCTTATGGATTTAATACTCTGTTCCCTTAAATATGGGACAATTTTGCTTTATTATTATATGGAATGGTTGGAAATCGTATAGACTGAGAATAGGAGCTAGAAGAGTAAAAAAGAGAGGCAGACAGATAAACATAAAGAGCTCCCATGCTGCAGTGTGTCGACACACATGATCAACGAAGCGTGTGCTCCAGTTAACTGATCAGTTGAGCCTGAGAATTCAACTAGAGAGAGAGAATGTAAAGAACAGATGACTTTTGCTGCACTGAAACAAAGGTCCGAATATGATATTGTCAAGCTGAGTGGATTAAAAAAGTGCAAATTTAATCACTCAATTAATTGCAATTAATCGTGTCTGTTTATTTAATATATTTTAATGTTTTTGTTTTATACATTTTTTTTATAAATATATATTTACATTTTACATTAACACATTAAAATACAGCTTAAAAAAGTTGTAACTAATACAATTTAATCACAATTAATCATCTAATTTTTTAATGTTATATTTTAATTTAATATATTTTGAATACATTATAACATTTTATAAATAAATCTATTTTTTAACACATTAAAATAAAATTTTAAAATGTAACTAATTACACAATTTAATTAATTGCATCTAATCTTTTATATATTATATTTTATTTAATACATTTTTAATATACTATATTTAGTACATTATTTTTTAAATAGTGTTACTAATAATGTAAACTCTAAAAACGTTTACTGTGATTTACTCATTACATTTTTACACTTAAAGGTGCTAAAGAGGATGTTTTGTTTTATAAATTTTTGCAATATTACTTGAAACTGTCTTTACTAACTGATAAAAGACTATTTATTAGGTGCACTGAAAGGAATAATATTAATATACATCATCTGTGCACGAGGTAGGGCCTTAAAAACAAGTAAAAAAAAATAATTTAATTTGGTACATTAATAAATAAAATTGAGCAGAAGTAATTGGGGGAAAACATTTTAAAAAACATATCAATATTTACGAGTAATATTAACTTTTATAGTATGAGTAATACTAATTTTTAATTTCCTCTAAAACTTTGTAAAATACTCCACACAAATATAAATATATTTATGATTACAAATTTCTTAATATAAATACAAATTACTCCCCGTTTACACTAGTGCATTTTCGTTTTAAAACACATAAGTTTTGATATGGTTACGCCTGTCGTTTACACTACGCCAGCATTTTCGAACCTTGAAAACAGAGACTTTTGAAAACGCTGCAGACCCCGTTTTAGTTTGAAAACGATGGCGTGGCTGCCCGAGTTTGCTCTGCGTATCCTTGACGACCGGGTAAACAATGATCTTTGCTGGCTTTGTTGTAATTTTTAGCAGCCATTGTGCAGTTAAACTGCATTTTTTTTTAATACTGCAGCTGCCTACATGCGCAAGAGGCAACTGTTTACACTAGTGCTAGTGTAAATGGCTCTTTAGGTTAAAAAAAAATATTTATGGTGCTTGCTAAGGTCACGATTTAGGATTTCTAACAAAAAACTGGTCCTTTACCATCCAACATTGGTAGTGTTGATTAATGTATGCCAGGCTGGGGTCTGTTTGGTCCACAATTATTCCTTTATCTAGTTTCTGCTACAAACTGGTTTCTCTTCATCTGTACCCAAAGTTTCTTCACAAGTATGAAACTTTAATATTGTTGTTCTTTTAGTAGTTTTTGACCGTATAACTGTATTTATTGCAGGATGTGATGGTGGTAGGTGAGCCCACTCTGATGGGCGGGGAGTTTGGCGATGAGGATGAGCGTCTGATCACGCGGCTAGAAAACACACAGTACGACGCCACCAACGGTCTGGATGATGACGACGACTTCACAAGCTCGCCGGCGCTCGGCAACAACAGTCCCTGGAACAGCAAGCCGCCCACGGGGCAGGACAGCAAGCCAGAGAGTACGGCCTCACAACCCTCCCAGTAGGAGACAACATGCGCAATACCCCGTTAAACCACCAGGGCGGCGTACTCTCTTGCTCTTTCTCTCTCTTTCTGACCTCACTTTTTACCCTCGATGATGTAAATCCCATGTCATGGTGTTAATGATGTCATCCGTTTTCACCAGAAACTGATGGTTCCACTCCATGTTTTGGGTAACATTAAAGAACTTCACTGACCAAACTTTGGCAGCAATATTTGCTCACTGGATTTTTCTGAAAGCTAGGCTACAAAGCAGCGCAAGAATTGTGACTCTTGGAGGAACTTGACTTTATCAAGGCTGAATGAGTGATCTGAATTAAAAGAGACCTGAATTTGGGACAACTTTAGCCCAATAATCAATGTAAAAAAAACTACCATCTGTCTCACAGTTCATCACACTTCTGCATAGTGACTCCAGTTGGCAAACATACTCGACGTCAACCAATTGCTGAAGAGATGGTCATGTTGGCTGTCTTCTAACTGGAGACTGGAACTGCAGAGTCATCCACCGAGACCAATCCCTGAACATTTGCATTTTTATTGGAAATTCATTTGGCTATTGTCTTTTTCCGTCTGCTTTCAATTATAAGTGAACCGCCTTGCGTTTCTTCAGCACAACAGACTGTATTAACTAAAAACAGCTTGTATAGAAGAAAAAACATTGTCAGTTACCATTTAAAGATTGTACTTTATTTCAAATATTCCTATTTGATTTCAGAGTCAATGTGTTATTTTATTAATTTGTGATTATTATGTGTTCTCCTCGTACTGTAAGATTAGGAGTTACTTTTTTTACAGGCAGACACATATGAAAAGCATATTTGTGCATCTTTCGTCTCTCCCCCTGCATTGACTTATTTTCAAAATGCAATATGCTATGTTTATGCATGACATTTTGAAATCGGTAACATGTTTATTCCCAGACTTTTGAGGTCATGCTGGACTTTGGTTATCAATTTGAAAGCACAGTAACCAGGGTTTTGACTTTGACAATAAAAATGCATTCTGCTTCATCAGATGTTATTGAAGTTGTCAAACCTTGATGTAAACAACAGCTATTTTGACATTTACGACTTGTTTGACTTTCTGATTATAATGGATTTCATACTCAGGAATGAACACCATACTGAGAAATGAGAATGTTAAATACATATTACTGTAAATCCAGCCACAAATATTCTGTTCATTAGATTTGTATGGGTTGAAATAACATTCATTATGTCAAGCTTCACACTGCTTTTATTATATATGAAAGCAGGCTTTTTATCTAAAAAATCATCATTCTAAAAAATGCAGTGCCCTTTTAGCAAGTTATGTGATCACTTTCATACAGCGTTATGTAATTTATGTAGTTAGATACATGCTTCTTTTTCACAAAAAGCCATCTTTTTCCATATACTGTACAATGGGTTTGTACATTTCTTAAAGTCCCTTTAAAAGTTACAGACAGTGTGCTTCAATGATTGAAAGGAAGATTGTGATAATGATGATGATCAGAGCCAAATATTTCTTTTTTAATTCGTTTCTCTGTTTCTGTACTTTATTACTAATCATATTTCCTGAATATTATCTCAGAGCCTGAGATATTTCCAAAGCCAACAAAATGACAAGACACAATATCAGCCACCCACCGTTTAAACCTTGTATTATTGAAACTCTGCACAGTTTGTAAAATATTTAGCAGAGGTGGGGTTTTTTTGTGTGTGTGTGTGTCATATCCAAAGTCTTGTATGTATGCTTTGCCATTTTGTGTGCCAATAAATTGTGCTTACAAAACTGTTTGCATCAATATTTCTGCCCCCTCTTACTCAAGTTTTAGGTTACTTTGTCCAAGACTTTCAAGCCATTTTTTTATTGCTCTGACCTGACTTGTGGATACCGCTGCAGATCTCTCGTCGAAGTACCAACGTTTGTGTGACTATAATCCTGAGTTTAGGTAAAATAAATCGACCGCACTTTTCATTCTGTCCCTCTTGTAACAAAAAAAGTCTCAATAGCGCCACCCTGTGTGATATTATCACAAAAAGCACACAGTGATAATATTTTACTTAAAAAAATGTCCCTGCTGGTATTGTTTTGTATATGTATACTTTTTTTTTTTTTTTAATATATATATATATTTCTTTATACATTTAAATGTATACATTTATAAATACATGTATCCATTTTCAGTTAATGAATATTTCAGTTATATTTATTTTGGGGGAAAAAACTACTTAAGAGTTAAATATTTATAAATTATTTATGTACTATAATTTCTATTATAAACCCAATGATATCTATAACGTGCTTATTCTGCATACTTTTATCACAACAGTACTCTGTTTATCAATGTCACGTGCACGATGTGATGACGCCACAGCGAAGATGGCGGACTCGTTGGGTGTAGGGATGTCAGACGAAAAAGATTCCGAAAATGACGATCATAAAGGGGTTAAATGTCCCTGGGGTGCTGCAGCGATATCACGGAAAGCAAACGTATCTGGGTCGGCGGTGAAAATGACGGAAACTATCGGATTTTACGAGAAACCCACCGTTAAAGAGGAGCAGCACGAGCACTCAGGTGAGCTCGAGCATCTGACAACTGACCTTCGCCTTTTGCTTCCAACGTGGCTTTAGTTTACCTGATTATACCAATGCCTGTTAAAATGTTGTTTTGTCTAATATTTCGAGAGTTTTCTTACTAAGCAGTCGCTAAAACTAGTTTTAGTTCTACGTCGTGTTAATGTAACTGTTTCCAGAGCGCAGAGATGTTGTTGCATTCATGTTTGCTTCAGAAGTCAAAACTCTTCTAGTCTCTGTGTCTAACCTAAAGTGCTTATGGGAAGCCTGAGTGTGCTCATTTGAGCTCTTTGAATCATTTCTCCTAAACAGCCTGTCTGGTTCTGGTCCAAACATGGTGTTAGGAACAGTTCCAGAGAGAAATGTGCACTTAAAAGCTGACACAGGGTGTCCTCTAGCTTTGCCCTCTTTAAAAGGATATATGTGGATATGTATTTGCTGTAAAGAAAGTACTCCAGTGAGTGGACAAAGTGGATTTAGTTTTTGCTTTTATCTCTCAATGTCTCCAACTTCCCATAGTGGTATAAATGAATGCCTGTTGTTTTTATTGTGATTTTGGCCATCCTAAAATCATTCCCCCAAAATATCTGTTCACAAGCAACTGACGTTACTATCTGAATCATTGCTTCGCAACTAGTTACTTTTTCAAGTGCAGCACATGTAATGTTGCAGGAAATAGCAGGTGTGCAAACACACATTGTCAACAATCCACAACCCTCAAATGGTATTCTAGTGGTTGAGCAATTTAGGGTTTTCAACATCCAAAATATCTAAAGGGAAGAGTGACCGATATGAAAAAAAAAAAAAAAAAAACAGAACTGAGAAACTTGAGGAAACCAGCTTCATATGGAGTCAAATTAATGCCTTAAAGTTTTGCACAAAAATAAAGTTTTGCAAAACAAAAAAAAGAACTGAGCAATAAAAAATGTTTTGCAAACAAAAATAAAGAATTGCAAAGGAAAAATAAAGTATTGAGCGGAAAAAAATGTTTTGCAAACAAAAATAATTAAAAAAAAAATTTACGTTTGAGTCAAGCGTTTCAGTCAAGCGTGCACTCACGATGCCGGTTTTCCTTTGCGCTGCACTTTTCTGTTCGGTTCTCTTTATGGCACTGGTTTGACGTGGGGGTGGAGTCAAGAAACAGGGGCACGCCCCCACAAAACACGTCATCGGCAGGAGACGCAGATCGCAACAGAACAGATCAAGCATAGAGACAGAGCGCATTTATTATAATCTGAAAACCACACCCACCGGGGGGAAAACAATCCAACTGTCTCCATTGACTTTGTATTGCGTGAGGCTGCCTTCTTGTCTTTTCTGACTTATTACAAAAAACAGAACAATGCCTAAAAGCTGCTGTGTGACAATGCGCAACTAACAAGCTAAAAAACCCAGAAATAAGTTTTTATAAGCTGTCGACCCCAAAAAACGAATGTTTTTAAGGATACAAAAGTGGATACAGGCAGTGAGACAGAGAGCAACGGGTCATGTTACTATAAGAAATGCATTGGAGGGGAACGTAATCAGCGACAGGTGAAATAATTCTTTGACATGGTTAATAAATGCGCTCTGTCTCTATGCTTGATCTGTTCTGTTGCGATCTGCGTCTCGTGCCGATGACGTGTTTTGCGGGGGCGTGCCCCCGTTTCTTGACTCCACCCACACGTCAAACCAGTGCCATAAAGATAACCGCACAGAAAAGTGCAGCGCAAAGGAAAACCGGCATCGTGAGCGCACGCTTGACTGAAACGCTTGACTCAAACGTAGGTTTGAGCATGAAAAATATGTGGCAAAAATAAAATAGGATTACAGCTGTCATTGATTTTTGTAATTGATTATATTTTTATTTTATTTTATTTTGCTTATTATTATTTATTATTTTTGTTTGCAAAACTTATTTTTTTCCGCTTAATACTTTATTTTTCCTTTGCAATTCTTTATTTTTGTTTGCAAAACATTTTTCATTGCTCGATTCTTTTCTTCTTTTTTTTTGTTTTGCAAAACTTTGTTTTGTGCAAAACTTTAAGGCATTAATTTGACTGCATAGCTTCAGGATTGAACTTATGCTTTGTGCTTTCACCAATCAAAATAATACAATAAGTTCTATAAACTCAAGTAAAGTTTTTTTTTTTTGGTAAATCCAAGATGTAAAAAAAAATGGAAGTTAAAAAAAATCTCTTCCATTTCATTGAAATGGAAGAGAGAAAAGAACACTCAATTTACTGGCCTTTACTTTTTAAAATATAATCAAAAACACTAAAATATCTGTTAATTTTGAATAACAATTATTTGTCATCATATAAGTTCCCATCTTTTGACTTTTTATTTTTATTTTTATTTTTTTTTACATCTATTGAAAAGAAATACTAAAATTTGTCACTCACATGCTTAATTTCTTGCCAGTTTTATGGAATAACATATTCCAATATGGAATATTTTGTCTGTGTTGTGCATATATTGTGCTTATAATATTTCTATTTCTGCAGAAATGACTCTTTGATGATCACCATTTTAAATGTTTAAAGGGTTAGTTCACCCAAAAATGAAATTTCTGTCATTAGTTACTCACCCTCATGTCGTTCCACACCTGTAACACCTTCGTTCATCTTCAGAACACAAATTAAGATGTTTTTGATGAAATCCGATGGCTCAATGAGGCTTGCATTGCCAGCAAGACAATTAACACATTCAATGCCCATAAAACTACTAAAGATGTATTTAAAACAGTTCATGTGACTGCAATGGTTCAACCCTTAATGTTATGAAGCGACAAGAATACTTTTTGTGTGCCAAAAAAACAAAATAACGACTTTATTCAACAATATCTTGTGATGGGCAATTTTAAAAAACTGCTTCATGAAGCTTCGAAGCTTTACGAATCTTTTTTTTGAAGATGAAGATGAATGAAGGTCTTATGGGTGTAGAACGACATGAGGGTGAGTAATTAATGACAGAATTTTCATTTTTGGGTGAACTAACCCTTTAACTCTTTAATTTAATAGCATTGAACACCTTATTTCCTCTCTACCCCACAGACTCGGATGACTCTGACGATCCGTCTCTGTTGAGGTTCATGTGTGCGGAGCTGACCAGAGGCTACTTCCTGGAGCACAATGAGGCCAAGTACACTGAGAGGAGGGAAAGGGTGTACACCTGCATGAGGATCCCCAGAGAGCTGGAGAGGGTACGTCCCACAATGCTCTTCTTTCTTTTTAAGATGTAAACTGAGGGAACACCTCAGTGTGGTAACGATTCTGGACAAATTGAGAATCACAATTTTTTGTTTAAAGTAGAGATTCTGAATAGACAACTAAACAAAATAACATGTAATTTACTAGAGGTTCTGACACAATGGTAATTACTGCAGTCTATTTAAAAACATATCTAATAAATTAGAATTCTTTTTTTTAATCGGTTTGAATGAATGATTCAGTGACTCACTCATTAAGGCTTCACTTGTTCCATTACTGGATGTAGCTGTTTCATACCTACATAACTAGGTGGCAGCGTGAACACTGTACTTACGCGATTAGACATGCTGCATTACGAACACTTTGTAAAGATCCATTTTGAGGGTTATATTAGCTGTTTGAACTTTTTTTATGTTGTTTAAGGCAAGTGCGAGCTCTTGGGGCGTGGAGCACGAGATTTAAAGGGCCACACACCCTGAATCGGCTCATTTATAATGATGCCCCAAAATAGGCAGTTAAAAAAATTAATTAAAAAAATCTGTGGGGTATTTTGAGCTGAAACTTCAGAGACACATTCAGGGGACACCTTAGAAATCTTTTTAAAAAAAAGTTCTAGGGCACCTTTAATAGACACCAAATTGCTGTCATTTAGGAATAACATTGTGTGGGTGTTTTTGAATCAGTTTTTTTTTTTTTTTTACAATTAATCGTGCAGCTCTACTTTGACACATACCATAGAAATTACACACTTCAAGTTCTTCAAATATTGTCAAATGTGTTTGTAGTTGAGTAGATGTGACCGTCTGTTCGGGGATGTGAATTTTTTTTCAGTATTTATATGGATTTGTGTATTTTCCGACCTAAAGTGTGATCCATGTGAATTGAGCAAATCTGAGGACAAATTGCAGCATTTTCAAATACATATACAACACGTGTTTCATGCATGGATACTTCTCCAAATTTCAAATGAAAATTGTTTATAAATCTGTTGTCAAGACAAGCATTAAGATTTCCCACTGATTTTCTTATAACTAAAAGCAAAGAAATTGACAACCATAAATATTAGTATTGTAATTTTATTGAACTTTTATTGTTGTTGTTGTATAGTCATACTGAAAAGGGGAAAAAATCTTTTTTTTGTCTTTGGCTGAGAAACATGCCTGATTGGTCAAATTATCCAAATATTTAATAAACGAGCATGTAAGAGTCAGTACATCTGTGGAAATCTGTGAATGCAAAGCTTTCTCCAAAATTCTGTTTGGTCCTAGTCCATAGCGTCACCTCAGAACTTTTATATTTTACAAATCTAGGCATTTTTGTATATTAAAAATATTATATTATTAAATATCAAAACTCAATAAGTGCTTTTTAGATTTTTTAAATGAGTTTTTCACAGTAAAGAGTCAAAATCTACAAAATAGTCCTGTACCCTTCCTCAGAAAGTGTGGAAGTGTTTAGTGCCACTAGATGGAGATATTGAGCTATTGAAAACCGATGTTGAGTTATTGAAGGATTGTCAAATAAATTTATTTTATTAACCATTTAATAATAATGAGATGGTAATAATTAATATAGTGTATGTCAGATTTCATATTTTCTCATAGCATTTTTCCATTTTCCTCAAAACCTCAGGTTCACTCTCACACTACACAGGTTTGTGATATGTTGACAACCGAGGTATGCGCACACAAAGACGGCTCTGTGACCCTGAAGGTGCTCCGCCCCTCAAACCCTAGAAAGGGCTCAGCAAACTCTCCAAACACCAGTGAGACGACAGTAAAGTGCTGACCTGGAAACAGTTTGTTCATTATGTTTGCAGTGCACAGATGAGAGTCTAGATCTGGAACTATTGATTGCTGATCAGACAGACTGAAGACAATATAACCCAAAACCAGCATTGCTGCTTCCCTGTGCCACGTTTTTGCATGCTTTTCTGGAAGTAACATTCACTCAGTCAAAGTTGAGCTGCGTAATAGATTTCCACGTTCATTCAGAATGATTGCTGTCTGCCAGTGTGTTTTCTCTGAGCAGGTAGGGCTCATGTTTTCATCATCTTGCAGGGCTCAACTACTGTAAGGATGGCTGATGGGCCCTGGTTGATGAAACTGTCACTTGACCTGTTGACCAGTACTTTGTTGTCACTGTATTTTACACAACATGATTTTTTTTTTCAAGATTTTATTTATGACAGCTAAAGTTTTGTTAAAAATGTTGTCGTATATTTATACTACTGTTCCAACATTGAATAAGATTTTAAATGCTTATTGGAAAAAGTCTCCTATGCTCACCAAGACTGCATTTATTTGATCAAATGTACAGTAAAAACAGTAAAATTGTTAAATATTTTACATCTTAAAATGTTATTTATTCCTGATGGCAAGGCTAAATTTTAATTAATTGTAAAACTTTGGTGTTTTTTTTTTTTTTGTTTTGTTTTTTTTTTAACAAATTTTAGTGATTACAGAGTTACATAGCTGTATAGTTCCTGGGAGTTTTACACACACACACACACACATACATAGGTACATACACACATCTGTACTACGAGCCTGCAGAAGAGCTCCTTGTTGTTAAAACCTTTCTTGATTTATCTTCCACTGCCTTTTATTTTCTTTGTCCTTTGTTGAGAGGGTTCTAGTGGTCTGTGTTCATCTCTCCTAACAAGCTCTCTTTGTTTTATAGCTGCTGGTAAAAATTGTCCCCAAGGATTCACACTCAAACATTAAAGAGCCAGTTGCTTGTGGTGAATGTTAACGTTTTAATTTGTTCTTAATGGTCTTTCTCTGAAACGGAGGAGTGCATTCTGAAGATGAAAAATATTTTAAGGTTACAGAGTGCTGGCAGACATATTCAAAGCCTCCTTCAACACATTTCATGCCTCAGTGCGCTCAAGCATGTGAAGCATTGGGATTCAGGGCTGAGGGGTTTTTTATGATGTCAGTGTTGTTTCTGTATAACATCACTGAATGCAAACAAAACGAAAGGATTTCTGTTTTTGCATATTGCCTATGTGAGTGCGTGTGCTAAAATCACTGTTTGTGTCTTCCTACAGTTGATGATCTTCGGGTTCTGCCTGTGTCTGGATGCCTTTCTGTACGTGTTCACTCTGCTGCCCCTGAGAACTCTACTGGCCTTCCTGAGAGTGTTGACGATACCTTGCTGCGGCCTCGGGTAACACACACATACACACAAAATCATTTATCTTTACAAAAGATATACCGCCATTCTAAAGTTTGGGGTTGGTAAGTTTTTGCAAAAATGCAAAAACAGCATGTCACTGGGGAAATACCCTTAAAATGACAACTTTGTTCTTTACCTACCCTAAGAGGTGCGTTATAGTAGCTTAGAGTAGTAATTTGTTCCAAAGAATGTTTTTTTTTTATTTTTTAATAGCCCAAAGTACAGTTGTGCACATAGCCTTTCACAGGAGACAAGAAGGCGATTCATCTGCAATAAAGAATGCGATATTGCGTGGCTTGTCAGTGAACTACGGCTCTGTCTATTAAATGCCGCTCCATTTGAAAGCAGGTGATGGCGATTTCGCGGTAATCAGGAAACTGGCTTTACGGCTGACGAAATGCGCGTGACAATCGCATGCGATATATCGCCCAGCCCTAGAGACAAGCATTTGTGGTTAAAAAGTATATACTTTTTTTTTTTTTTTTTTTTTTTCAAAAAACATTGTTTTGCTAGATAAGACCCTTATTCCTTGGCTGGGATTGTGTAGAGCCCTTTGAAGCTGCACTGAAACTGCAATTTGGACCTTCAAGTCGTTTTTAGCTGTTGAAGTCCATTATATGGAGAAAAATCCTGGAATGTTTTCCTCAAAAACCTTCTTTTCGACTAAAGAAAGTCACAAACATCTTGGATGACATGGGTGTGAGTAAATTATCAGGAAATTTTAATTCTGAAGTGAACTAATCCTTTAATTATGGGGTGTTTACAAGGTGGACCATTTGTGATTTATAAATTTCACATCTGTAAGAGAGGCGTATGCATGTTTTTTGTGTGTGTATGTTTGTTCTCTAAATCACACGTACGCACATTGGAGGAATGATCGTAAGATCAAATGTAGGACTGTTTCTATGCAACATTTTATAAATGAAGCCCCAAATCTTGCTCTCCTCTCATTATGCTTATATTATGCCATGTTCATAATGAACAATTGTGTATTGACATTTTCTCATATCAGAGTGCAGTAAAGTGCCTAATGTGTGCTTCTCCCTCCTCCCAGCGCTAATGTTTGCCCTTATTGCAGACGGAGCAGGTAGGATGCCTGCCCACCGTGACCCATTTCAAACAATCCCATTCTTCATCCATATGTTTTATATAATGAGCATGTCACTGTAGCATTTGCCAACCTGGTAGAGAGTATATGTCAATGCCAGTGATAACTCTCTTTGTTGAATGGTTTAGCTTACAATATGATGTGCACTATTTTTAATTTTATCTGTCAGCTGCTGGCAAGTGAAGTGGTTGAATTTTGAACTGTTAAGTGTCAAGTCTGGCAGTGGTTGTTTCATGTCTGTTTGCTATGGCTTAAGTGTGTGTCTGGCACCAGTATGACATTGAAGTGCTATTACATGCCATCCTACTGCAAAAAAAAAAAAAAAAAAAAAAGAAGGTTTGCTAAATTTAGTGAGTTTAAGCTGGTTTATCTTGTTGGCCAACCGCTTTCCTAGTCTAACCACCTGCCATAACCAAAAATCTAGACTAACCTGGTGGCCACCTAAGACCAGCAATCCATTATAGGCTGGTTTATACTCTTAAAATGCAGGGGATTTTCTCTGGTGCATTTGGTGATAGTCTCTCAAGCCATAGTGGCTTTTCCCTTTGCCTTAATCAAACTGCAAAGAGGTTTAACTGGATCCTCAGATCCATAGCTACACTTTTTAAGATTTTATTAATACCTCATGGTCATATTTCCAGCTCCAGGATATTAGGTTTAAAAATATTTCTATTTAAATGTAATTGAAGTCACACTCATGTTAGTTCTTGAACAAATTTACTGCTACTTTTAGGACCCCTCACAATGGATGAGACCTTTTATGTAACATCTCGGTAGCCTTTCAGGACAGTTAATTTGCAGAATTAAAACCATTCAACATTAAATTTCTGCATCCTATCCCCTAGTCTAGGATAGATTTGAGCTTCACAGTTATCCTCAGAAAGTAAATAATTTTTGCTTTGTTAATGAAATATATACATAAAAATAAATAACACCATGTAAAAAGGATGCTTTAAGTTAACCAAAAGTTACAGTAAAGACATCTATAATTTTACAAGATATTTCTATTTCAAATAAATGCTGTTTTTTTTTTTACTTTCTATTCATCAAAGAAATCTGAATCATTTGATCAAATACAGAGTTAACAGTAATATTGTGAAATACTTAAAATAATGGTTTTCTATTTTCATATATTTTAAAAATAGAATTTATTTCTGTGCTGCAAAGCTGAATTTTCATCAGCTATTACAGCTATTATTAGTCTTCATTGTCACATGATCCTTCAGAAATCTTTGTAATATGTTAATTTATTAATGTTGAAAACAGTAGTATTTTTTTATAACCTATGATACTTTAAAAAGAATAGCATTTATTTCAAATATAAATCTTTTCTAACAATATACACTATTGTTCAAAAGTTTGGACTCTGTCACTTTTTTTTTTTCTTTTTGAAAGAAACTAATACTTTTATTCAGCAAGGATGTGTTAAATTGATAAGTGATAGAAAAGATATTCTTCCAGTTTGTCAAAGAAGAAACTCTGAGAAACTTCTCAGCATATTTTAAAAGTTTTCTTGGCCTTTTCCATTCCATTTAGGTTTAAGAGAGTCAGGTTCCTGCTGTTGTTCAAGTGTAAGGGGAGGTCACTAAATACTTGCCACTTTAGCTTTTAGAAGCCATTTTTTCTGATTTATTTTGTTTCTTTAATACTGCATACAAATTTCCTGTATTTTCTAATTATATTCTAATAAAGACACTAAGAAATAATAATATATGGTCATTATACCATTGCTAAAACAACATCTAATGGTGGTCTAAGACTTTTGCACAGTATCGTATACATATCTATTTCTGTTGCCAGTTCTCAGTCTTGCTGTTTTCCTTAGGATTTTTGTGTAGATTCCTTCTCGTGAGTGGGAGTGTGATGCCTCAAGTGAAAATGAATTATCCATCAAGTTTTTCCTTTTTTATTCTCCTGCCCACACCCAGGATGCAGGATCTTTGCACACCTCTGAATCGCAGCTCTGCTCCTCAAATAAATCTGATACCTTCTGATCATTCGTCTTCTGTTGAAAGTGTCTTAACTGTGAACTAAGCAGGGTGTGATAGACGTTAGTGTTAAACTGATGTTGTTATTTTTTTTCTCATTGTCTGTACATGTAGACCATACATCAGACATCTGCATGGGTTTTGAATTATTTCTTGGTGGTTTTTTTTCCATCTGGGTGTTTCTGCAACTACTGCCTTTTTGCACTTTTTGTCTTGTGATGTTTATTAACTCACTTTAAACACACTTCACACTCTGCCAGTTTGTTTCATGATGCAAAGAAAAAAATATATAAATAATTTTCACACACTAAACGTTCAGTATTTCACTCTGTGTTTGCCTCATTATCACTGCAAAATGCCAAAATAATAATAATGATGGATTTTCATATTTAATGATTTAAATCTGGGTCTTTGACAAGGGAAATCCGATAAAAATCTATACAAAATATGTGTACAAAAAATATGAAAAGTAGCAAATTATATAAATGTAAATAACTGATTAAGCCATTTTGATTTTGATTTGACATTCAAGTGTGTTAGTTAGTCCCTGGACTGTAGTTGAAGAAATGCCCATCTGTGTGTTTCTCTAGTTTGAAAGAAAGCCAAAGCTTTTCTTCAGTGCGGTGGTGTTTTTAAGCCTATGTGTGTAATCATTGCATTTGGCCTCATTTTGTTCTATTTATAATTAATGTGTTTAATAAGCTTTCTCTGCAGTTTGTTCTGACTCTCAGGCCTGTTTAATACACTTATGCCGTGTGTGTTTGTGTTTATCAGTGGCTCTCGGTTCCTGCAGCCAGCTCAGGTGTGTGACCTGCTGAAAGGTTTAATCATGGTGCTCTGTTACTCCATGATGCACTACGTCGACTATGCCATGATGTACCACCTGATCCGCGGCCAGTCGGTCATCAAACTCTACATCATCTACAACATGCTGGAGGTATGGAGCTGCTCTCAAACCCGTTTCAATTACATCTCTTGGATCATGTTATAAAAAAACTGCTCAACCGAAAATCTCTTGTTTTGTTCCAAACCTGTATTCTGAACACATGAACAAATATTCATTCAGCATTTCCATATAACATAAGCAGCATACAGCTTTGGAACGACATCTGGGTCTGTAAATAATCACGTTTTCATTTTTGATTAAAATATTACTTTAAATATCTGTGTTATTTCATCTCTCAGGTGGCAGACCGTCTATTCTCATCTTTTGGGCAAGATATTCTGGACGCTCTCTACTGGACGGCCACTGAGCCAAAGTCACAGAAGAGAGCCCACATTGGAGTCATTCCCCATTTTTTCATGGCTGTCTTCTATGTCTGTATCCTTTTCAGTCTACAGTGCTCAGGATACTTGGGACAATATAAGAAACTACTTGATCCAAGTTTTCATAATGTCATAATTCATGTGGATGTCATTATTCTTCAATATATATATATATATATATATATGTTGAAGGTGTAATTGTAATTTAGGGGTTTCCACAAACCCTGATCATATTGCTTATCCAAACAGAATTTCCTGTCTGATCTCTCAGTTTTTATAAAAATTCAGATTTAAAACCTTTTTCTTGGATCAGATTAAATATTCTGCAACTTGTAGCATCATAACATAATATCCATGACATATAATTGTTTTCCTCAGTGTATATTTGTCTCAGTTCTACATGCCATCCTCATCATGGTCCAGGCCTCTACTCTAAATGTGGCCTTCAACTCGCATAATAAATCTCTGCTCACCATTATGATGTCCAACAACGTAAGTGTACACACACAAACACATTTATGTGCAAACAGCAGAATCTACAAATCTCAGTTCAGGAAATATTGTGTCATTATATACATTTAGAATTTTGTAATCATGTTTTTTACAGGCATGTGTTTATTCATTTTTCAGTTTGTGGAAATCAAGGGAAGTGTATTTAAGAAGTTTGAGAAGAACAACCTCTTTCAGATGTCTAACAGCGGTGAGTCTCGAAACCAACCTAGTTATACTGGGCTCAACTAGTTTTTCAGACAATCCACATGGAAGTCGATTTATATATAAAATATATATTAATTATGTTAATAATTAATTACATATTAAATTACATATTAATATAAAATATTAATTGTATATTAATATATATATTAATATTGTAATACTTTTATTTAGTATGTTATTTAAGTTATTTAAAGGGTTAGTTCACCCAAAAATGAAAATTCTGTCATTAATTACTCACTCTCATGTTGTTCCAAACCCGTAAGACCTTCGTTCATCTTCGGAACACAAATTAAAAAATTTTTGATGAAGATGATTTCCGAAGATGAACGAAGATGTTCCTCTGTTCTGCTTATTCAAAATTACTAGCAAGCTGTACTTCATCATATTCACTTAGAGACTCTTTAATTGACAGGCAGGTGAAGCTGCAGTCTTGAACGCTGTGTGTGAGCTGACTCAGAAACATAGCATCTTTTTGAAATGCTAATCACAGCTCACAAGAGCTTTCTGATAACACTCTTGTGAGATGCTGACAGACTGTGGTGCCGTTTAAGTTCCTCTTTCCTACAGGCCCCATCCTCTTTATGAATACAGTAATCAGCACCTATTCAGCCTTCTGCTGTTTACTCTCTCCCTACCTTCAAATGGCCACTTGTCGTCGTCCATTTAAGTCTTTGTCATGAAAGAAATCCTCGAGTTACCGTTCATACACAACCTGCATGCATCGTACGGATTACCATCCTTTGAAGTCTTACAATCTAAAAGCTTTGTTTGTTGACCGTCGTTTCTCCTTGCATTTTTTACGGATTGGAGAGAGCAGCTTTGTGAATATAATATATAAGATTTGCAGACTTTGTTGCTCATGTGTTGGGTTTATATTTCTGTCTTACAGATATCAAGGAACGGTTCACCAATTACGTACTGCTCCTCATCGTGTGCCTGAGAAACATGGAGCAGTTTTCCTGGAACTCAGGTCTGGATTATGACTCAAATTAAAAGGCAGACATTTTTAAAGGTCCCATTCTTCATGATCCCATGTTTCAAACGTTAGTTAGTGTGTAATGTTGTTGTTAGAGTATAAATAAAATCTGTAAAATTTTAAAGCTCAAAGTTCAATGCCAAGTGAGATATTTTATTTAACATCGAACGTCCAGTTTGGACTGCATCCCTCTACTTCCTTCTTTAATGACGTCACTAAAACAGTTTTTTGACTAACCTCCGCCCACAGGAATACACAAAAAAGGGGCGTGGTCTTGTTGCGCTCCCATGGAGAAGAGCAAGAGTTGCATTTGTAGAGTGTGTTTGACGCCATGTCGTCGAAACGGTGTTATTTTCATCCCGCAGTCCAATCACCTTTGTTTGGCCTTCCCAGGGACGCTGTACTAAGAGATCAATGGTTACAATTTATGTTTAACTCGGTTCCCGAAAATTATAATTGTGGTATCCTTACTGCAATAGTTAATGTTGGACTGCAGTGCACTTAATGGCCACAAGAGGGGACCATTTTTATGTATATGGCTGTTTTCCGTATGAGGTACTCTTCTGAGTGAGTGCTAACGTTGTACATTTTCTGTCGCTGCTTGTGGAGATTAAAGAGTTCAGTCTCTCGGGAATTATTGTCTTTTCTGTTCATTCGGCACAACACCACAATAATCCACATGTAAAACTATGTGCAGCACACGTTATGGTAAGAGGCGTGACCTTTCCGGGCAAGGAGCGCTAAGCTGCTGTCGAATCACAACACAGGAACCGCTGGCACAATCAGAACTCGTTACGTATTTCTGAAGGAGGGACTTCATAGAACAATGAAGTCATCAGCCCGTTTTTATGACAGTGGAAACAGCGGTATACAGATAAGTAAATTATGTGAAAAATACTGTGTTTTTTTTACACGCGAAACATGAACACATGTTATATTGCACACTATAAACACAATCAAAGCGTCAAAAAACCACGAAAAACGGGACCTTTAAAGTGTAGTTGGTAGTAGTTGGTTTATTGTAGTTCCAGATAATAGCTTTTAGATCCTTGGCATCTTTATGAGGCAGATTCATAATGACTGTGGAAATTACTTAAAGGGTTAGTTCACCCAAAAATGAAAATTCTGTCATTTATTACTTACCCCTTATGTCGTTTCACACCCGTAAAACCTTTGTTAATCTTCGGAATACAAATTAAGATATTTTAGTTGAAATCCGATGGCTCCGTGAGGCCTCCATAGGGGGCAATGACATTTCCTCTCTCAAGATCCATTAATGTACTAAAAACATATTTAAATCAGTTCATGTGAGTACAGTGGTTCAATATTAATATTATAAAGCGACGAGAATACTTTTGGTGCACCAAAAAAACAAAATAACGACTTATTTAGTGATGGCCGATGTACTTCAGGAAGCTTTGGAGCATTGTGAATCTGTGTGTCGAATCTGCAGTTCGGAGCGCCAAAGTCACGTGATTTCAGCAGTTTGGCGGTTTGACCCGCGATCCGATTCATGATTCGATACGCTGATTAATTTATGCTCCGATGCTTCCTGAAGCAGTGTTTTGAAATCGGTCATCACTAAATAAGTCGTTATTTTGTTTTTTTGCCGCACCAAAATGTATCATGTCAGTACCATTGTACTCACATGAACTGATTTAAATATGTTTTTAGTACCTTTATGGATTTTGACAGAGGAAATGACATTGCTCCCTATGGAGGCTTCACGGAGCCATCGGATTTCAACTAAAATATCTTAATTTGTTTTCCAAAGATTAACAAAGGTCTTATGGGTGTGAAACGACATGAGGGTAAGTAATAAATGACAGAATTTTCATTTTTGGGTGAACCAACCCTTTAACCTACTATTTCAAAAATGCTTGGTTATTCTGTTAATAGTGTTTGTATTGCTTGCAGATCACCTCTGGGTTCTACTTCCTGATGTCTTCATGGTAATCACGTCTGAGGTTGCGGTTGACATCGTGAAGCACGCCTTCATCACAAAATTCAATGACATCACAGCTGATGTGAGAGCCACAGATTTGTAATTCATTTTCAAAGATAATCCATCTTAAGAGCACAAGAACATATCAAGTGGCCATTTTAGAAAGGGCCATATGAACTTTTCGTTTCCATCGTGTTCTTTAGGTCTACAGTGAATATAAAGCCAGCTTGGCCTTTGAACTTGTCAGCAGTCGACAACAAAATGTAAGTGATCATTTATTGTCTGATTTTAATATGTAATAATTTTTAAATACTTTTTATTTAAAAAAAGAAATCTGACCGCAATAGTATCTGTAAACAGCATAAAATGGCAAAAAAAAAAAAGCTCAAAAATTATAGAATACAAATGTGGTTGATTTACGGACAGGCCTACACAGACTACAGCGATTCAGTGGCGAGAAGGATGGGCTTCATTCCGTTGCCTCTTGCTGTACTGGTGAGAAATTATTTTCTCTTGTTTAGCTACTCCAGTTATAGGACTTTTAGCCAAAGAATACTCTCTGAAACTATATTTGTGTACTATGTATTTTTATGCTTACATGCTTATTCCAAACTGTAAAATGACGCATCAAACAACAAATGAATACTCATTGCATATGTGATACTGATCTTGAGGATATGGTTTTGTTTCCATCTCCTTCAGTTGATTCGAGTGGTGATGAGCTCAGTGAAGATCCAGGGCGCTCTCTCATCTGTCTGTCTGCTCCTCTTTTATCTTGGGTAAAATCAGCTACCTAAAAAGGACTTGCCATCACATAATGCATCATTTTTTTGACTGTATAACTCACCATTCAACCCAATCTTGACAGACCTAGAGTGTTTGATTGTTTTATTTTCCTGCTGTGTTAATATACAGTCTGTGAATGGATTCTGAGAACAGGTTTGAGCAGTAGCGTCCCTACAAATAGAAACAATATTTCTCAGTAGAGGTGGTTGTCCCAGTATACTTTTGAAATTGTTTGGTAAACCTATTTGATTAAGTAGGGGCTGAGTTTGGTTGGTTGGTTGGTTGGTTGGTTGGTTGGTTGGTTGGTTGGTTGGTTGGTTGGTTGGTTGGTTATCTTTTAAATATACTATTCAAATTTTGAGGTCAATGAAGTGTTTTTTGTTTGTTTGTTTTGTTTGTTTGTTTTTTTAAAAAGAAGAAATTAATACTTTTATTCAGCCAGGATACATTAATATGACAGTAAAGACATTTATAACATTTAAAAAAAATTATATTTCAAATATATTGATTCATCAAAGAATCATAAAAAAATATTAAGCAGCACAGCTGTTTTCAACATATATTTTCAACATACATTTTCAATAAAAATGTTTCTTGAGCAGCAAATCAGTATATTAGAATGATATCTGAAGGATCATGTGACTGAAGACTGGGGTAATGATGGAGTAACTGGAATAATGATTTGTTCTGATTCTGCAGATTGATAACACTGAAAGTGTTGAATAGTATAATTATTCTGGGAAAGTCCTGTCGATATGTGAAAGAAGCTAACATGGAGGGTAAGCTGTTTGAAAGACCGACTGCTCAAACTTCAAAACAAACTCCCAAGAAAGCCACACCTGCTAAATCTTCCCCACCCTCAGGTAACACCAGTTTTGATTATTCAAGGAATAGTTCAGACGGTCTGTGTTCTAAGCACATTATGTATTGCGTAGAGGAGAGTAATTCGATGAATCATGTTCACTTTGTTCCTCTGTTTTTAGCTGAACCTAAAGTTCAGAGACCCTCCATCACCAAACAGCCGACTCCAAGGGTGAAACCTTTTCCCGTGACTCCACCCCCTGTAACTGAGGTGACCAGAGATCCACCACCAGATTCTCCCCCTAAACCAGAGGAGAACAGCAGCGAGTCTGCACCATCTACTGAACTTACACACAGAACCACAAAAAAAGATCTGTTGGAGATCGACCGCTTCACAATATGCGGCAACCGAATCGGGTGAACTTTAACCCCGTCACCACAGTAACTGCTCAGGAATGAAAGTCAAGGAGACTCTTAGTATGAGCCTGATATAACTGCGAGGGGCTTTCGAGTGAATTCTTCAGAGGTTGCTACTATTTATCTCTAACTGGAAAATTACTCATTTTGCCATCCTCTCTGCTTCTATTCCTGTGGAATATCTACCAAAGGAAGCAGATTGAGTGCATAAAGCATTTCAAATCAAAACAAAGAATCGGTTCGCCCTCGGCAGACTGGCATATCACGACGAATAGAATCTAGTAGATGTTGCTTTAGGATACGTTTGTCTCGATTTTATCTGAGACAGAACATCTTGAACAATAAATGAGGCTTAAGAACTAGACTCTTCCCACACATAATTTGTCTTTGAGTAGAAACTAAAAAGCATAAAATATATATTTATTTTTAAACACTCAAAAAAAACTAATTTACTTCTTATTTAAATTAATAGATAAAGTTGTACATATTGACACTTTTGGCTTAAAATATTATGCTAAACAGGTTTGCCCTTAGATGTGTTTAGTCTGCCAAATATTTGTTTTTAGAAGTTGTAAAAGTATTATTTGCTACAGTTGAAGTCTTTATTATAACAGATACAGTACTATGTTTTTTCATTATCTGTTCAAAAGAAAGGGAAGGTTTGGCTAGCCTAACGCCATTTTGTTTGATAATTCAGCTCTGTATAATATACAAGGTGCCAATCCAGATGACTTAACTTTGCACTGATTTGCCATATTGTCTTAAGCTGTACAAAGTATTTTTGTTTTGTTTGAGTATGATATTGACCTATTTACACCAGCTATGAAAGAGCAAATAACTGTTTCATATGAAGTGTAACATAAAATAGGAGTGTTGTTTGAATGCACATTAACGTATTTTGAAATTCAAATCGTCTGTGACCAATCATATTCTGAGAGACTGTATTGTTTGATATAGGTATTTTGTTATTTTGTTTTAAATGTAACTAAATTATTATCCAGTAATTAATAGTTCAATATCATGTTTATACTATTTTATAATGTTGCTTAGAAGTTGATTTTGCAATGGGGAAAGTTGAATGTCAATCTAAATCTGTACAGCCTGTCTGGAAGTTACCTCCAGTATACAGTCATGTGATGCAGAGGTACCAAAAGTGACTTGAAATGGATATTCCGTCATGAAAATGTTTTTTACCTTAACAGAAGTGTTCCTGCCATGTTTTGAAATGTGCGTCATTTGCATTTCAGTATATTGTATATTGTTCTGTTTTCATTATAAAAATCAGATGACCAATTCTGAACAGGGTTGCACAGGTTGTTGTCCTCCCGATGTCATTATTGTTTTTAGAATGTTCCATAATGCTAAAAAGTAGTTTCATATGTAAAGGTTGAAGACTAAATCATTTGTTTTTATGTAATGCCATCTCTGTTTTTGGGACGGCAAATAAAAGTAGTTTTGTAATTTGTACCATGTGTTTTTTTGTTTGGCGTATGTCAATATTGTTTTGTCTTTAGGTGAAATTTTATATATGTAATATAAGGAAAATGTGTATTTTTGGTCGCCAACTTGTAAGTATTTTACATTTACCTTTTATTTTTGACAGTCAGAATGCATTCTCTGTGTTATGCTCTGGTTTTAAACTGTATGTGGCAGCCTGAGATGGTAATCTGCCATTTTATGACCTTCTACAGAATTCACTGTCAGTGACAGACAGCTAGTAAATCCGACCTCAGCCGCCGCCATCTCTATGTGCATGAGGTAATGTTCACCTCCTCTACACCCACCACAAACATCCCTGTCCTTCTCCATCATGACCTCCAGAGACCAGGTACCTACTTGATGCTTATGCAGTAAACGCGGAGGAGGTAGAGCTGTAGGTTGTTTCTAAGGCAACTGCATGGTCATTTGGCTTTAGAATAAAGAAATCCTCTTGTAACTTTACTCTTGAGCAAAATTGCAACTGTAGATATCCTTAATGGCATTTCAAAGTGTTGAAGTTGATGAGAGTGTTTTGCTGTATTACCCAGTGTATTTGCCCACTGATGCGACCATTGTAATGTCATCTTACTGCTTGCCATGTCCGAAAAGAATTGTTTCTTCTCCAAACAGATCGTCAAGGTTTTGACACTGTTGGATTTGGCCTTTGTTCAGCAATGTCTGACACACAAAACATTCTGCAGCCATTGCATTCTTTACAGAATCCTTTAATCCACTGTGAGAAAGAGAATGTAATCGTGTGGATTCCTGCTCTGATATCATGTACTCACAACATTTTCTGAACCTCCCTCACATTCTTTATGAATTAAGCAGTTGTTTCCTAGAATATAATGAAGGAATAACATGCTTGGGGGTAAATTAAAGGCCTTCTGCTGTAGTCAAGTATGATCCTATTGGCTTTTTGGAATTGCACAGTAAGAGCGGACAAAGTTATGAATGATAACTGTTATTTAATGAGGTCAAGTTAAATTGGACTGTGGTGACCGATTTAAGTAGTTTAGTAGTGTAATACAAAGTACTTTCCATGTAGATGTAGTATATGAATGAAATACATGAAGTACTTTCTGTTTTTGTTTGTTTTGAAGGCTTTGATGTCTTAATCAATTCTGAGAGAGAAAAAATAAATGAGTCATGTTGTAGGAGATCTGAGCCCACTCAGTGGGTGAACTTGTTTGGCTTACACATTAAAAGCTGAACACGTAGATACAATTCAAAAGTTTGAAATGAACATCCTCCATGTGTGTTTCTTATATAACCATCCACATATTCCCTGTACAGCACCTTATTATGACTCTGGAGACTGGTTTTGCCAGCTTTTCCATAAATAAAAATGGGATTTTAGGGCTTGGACAATATTTTTATCAACCCTCTCATTTCCTTTTGATTTCAGAGATAGCTAATAGGCTTTAGTGGGAGAGTGGGGTAAGATGTGCATTTTTTTTTTTTTTTTTTTTACTTATGTGGTCCTCAAGATAGGGGAAAAGTAGTACAATGTCTAAAGTCATTTCCTATCATTTTAAATGATCAGAATACATCTATGACATTCTAAAAAATATGGCTTCTTATAAAAAAAAAAGTTCCTGTGACTCAATTTACCCCAGTTTACGGGTAAGTTGATCCGAGTCAGTGGTAAGCTGCGAAAGTGTGTAAACTGACCATAACTGAATCTGAATCAAAGCATGTGAAACTAAAGAAAATGTACCTCTTTTAAAAACGAATTTAATAATAAAATTTCCTTTTACAAATAATCATTTCTGGGGTTTTTTAAAGCTAACTTAAACAACATAAAACCAACCAAAATAAGTTGAAATTTCAATATCTTTAATTGTTTGCATTTCTGAAACAATAGGTTAAACACCAAAGTTGTAACCTTCCCAAAAACAGACTAAACAGCGTTTGCTGAGTAAAATTAAATAAAAAACTAAATTAGAATGAATTAATAAATTTCACTGCCAAGATACAGGGGTGGGTCAACTTACCCACTGGCTCATCTTACCCACTCCCCCCTATGCGGTAGGACTGTTTGTGTGACAGGAAAATGTTACAGGACCAACAAACGATGCTGATCCAGAATGATACTCAAACTCATAAAGAGGGATATTTGTTCACTCAGTAATGTTTCACCTGTTCCATCCACAAGTGAATCTTTTTATTTTATAAAAGTAAAAAAAAAAAAAAACACACAACCACAGTTTAGACCAAGATAGCCTACATGTATCTGATACTTATGAGAAGTGCCACAAAACACAATTTATTAAATCCTTTGCTAATATTTGATGTGCGTATTATTTGCCGGTGTTTTCTAACTAAAAAAAAAAAAATTTGATTAGAAGATGATGTCAGTAATTTTTTTTAGGGATATTTACAAAAGACGGTAAAGTAGTGACTTATTAAAATAGGCCTATAAGATTCTGCCCTCACATGCTCTCCGAATTATCGTAAATGTCCTACGAGTTTCCGAGGTAAAAATTGAACGCCCACCAATTTCGCAACTTGAATGCGATGAGCTCGTAACCTCGACTTCAGAAGTGGGAATTGTCAAATTTCCGATAGCACGTGAAGGCAGTATAAATGTATAAAAAATTCCCTCGAATCATCCCACTACTTTGGTTTGTCATGAAACTGAAATCAAATGTTACAGTGTCGTATTTTGAACTAGAGCGAACGGTTATGGACAAAAGGTGCTTAAAAAGTCAGTCACGTTTTCACCAGTCTTTCATTAGTGTTTGAAAGTGGTAAATATGATTAAAAACTGCCTAAATTAAATAATCGAGTCACTCATCTGCCCTGTCTTTAACACCCGGCAGGCGGAGCAACGAGCGCGAGCCCATGAGATGAACCGTTAACCCACGGATAGGGGGTGCGCGCGCAGAGAATCTGTAGTCACTCACACCTCACTGGCTCGCGCTCACCAGCCGTGTTATTATAGCGGGGCATCTGACGGACTAGCCCACAGAGAGGCGCGAAGTGAACCTGCAGGAGCTGCTCGCCACGGGGGACCATGGTCATCATGAATCGCTCGCCGGATAGCAGGACTTGAGACCTGCGGTTTATCTGCAATCACCGAGATTGTCCCTCATAGTACACCTACAATTTCCTTCACTTCCATCATCTGGAATTGCATTAACACTAGAACTAATCATGCTGTGGAAAACGGGACTGATAATTCTGTGCTGGGGCTTGACGTCCGGGGAACTCCAGAACGGGCAGCCCAGCACTCCTGCTGCTCCGGCGCGGAGAACTTTGGATTTCGGCTTCGTCCCCTCCGGAGTTTATGAGACCGTCGCCTATTACGAGCCTGGGGCCATTGGGATTTTATTTAACATGATGCACGCTTTCCTCTTTGTGGTTCAGCCTAACCCGTTTCCTGAAGGTGAGCTCAATCCTGTGATTTTCTTGAACTTCTGGAAACCATAAGGAACATCAATTTGATGTTTCCCTCCCTTAATTATTAATTTGAATCAGGTTATTAATATAGGCTAAGTTACTCCATTGGTTGCTGTTTCTCCAACAGCATCTACCATATCACCATAGGTAGATGTTTCAGGTGTGATGGCTCCATGGTGAATAAGATGGTGTGAGGGGTTCAGTGTGGCTGGTCTGGCATATTCTCCACCCCCACTGTGCTCGTCATTACATTGAGATTAAGATTGTGACCCTGTGAGTCACTGTCCTAATGAGCTAAAAGGCTAATCTGGAATGCCATATGTTGCTGTGCTTTTATTTTTCCAGCATGACACAGGTGGATATAACCCTGTTCCTGGAGGGACCCCAAAACATACACACCTATCTCAGATCTTGGAGAACTTTACTAAAGAGCTCATTAGGTGCTTGATAAGGTAGACATCCAAAATGTGTACTATTGGTCGTCCTCGAGAATCAGGATTGGAAAAGGTGCTTGTTGGCTTCTGTTGTTGATTATACTAGCCCAGAGGTCTTCAACCCTGCTCCTGGGGACCCACTATCCTGCAAACTTTATTTCCACCTGCCGTGTTTGATTAGGGTTGGAACTAAACTCTGCAGGACAGTGGGTCCCCAGTAGCAGGGTTGAAGACCTCTGGGCTAGTATAATCAACAATAGAAGCCACCAAGCACCTACACTTTTAAAAATAAAAGTGATGCCATAGAAAAACTATAGAAGATGCCTTTTTTTTCTTGGTATTAAGAATGTTTAATCAGAAGAATCATTTCCCACTATAAAGAACATTTTATCCAACTGAAAGTTTCCATGAATGTTAAAGGGTTAGTTCTCCTAAAAATGAAATTTCTGTCAATATTTACTTACCCTCATGTCGTCCCAAAGCCGTAAGACCTTCGTTCATCTTCGGAAAACAAATTAAGATATTTTTGATGAAATCGGAGTGTTTCTGAACCACACAACGTTATTGCAGCTTTTGAGGTTCAGAAAGGTAGTAAAGACATTGTTAAAAAAGTCCATGTGACTACAGTGATTCAGCCTTAATGCTATAAAGCGACAAGAATTCTTTTTTGTGCACAAAAACAAAACAAAAATAACGACTTTATTCAACAATTTCTTCTCTTCCCTGTCAATCTCCTACGCTGTTGATGTAGTGAACAAAGTGCAGCGCTTCCGTGTTTACGTCCGAACGCCGCCTCAGTATTGGCCGACGCTGTACACGTGAGCACGACGCATGCGTGTGATGCTGACGCAGGAGCCAGCCAATACTGAGACGGTGTTCTGACGTAAACACGGAAGCGCTGCAATGTGTGTACAACGTCAACCGCTTAGGAGACTGACAGGGAAGAGAAGAAATTGTTGAATTAAGTCGCACAAAAAGGATTCTCGTTGCTTCATAACATTAAGGTTGAACCACTGTAGTCTATTTTAACTACCTTACTGGCCTTAAAAGGTTCAATGTCATTGCTGCTTATGTGTGGTTCAGAAACCCTTTGATATCTTAATTTGTGTTCTGAAGATGAACAAAGGTGTGAGTAATTAATGACAGAAATTTCATTTTTGGGTGAACTAACCCTTTAATAGTTCATCATAAACCATAGATGCCAATAAAGAACCTTTATTTTTTATAAGAGTGTATAGATCTTGCATAATATTGCAAGGATTTTACTTGTCATGTTATGCATTCTGCTCTGTAATTCACTCAATTGTACACTTATATTTCCAAGGTTATAGATCCTTCTTTTTCATGTTTCGTCTGGTAGAGATGACTCCCTCTAGCAGTGGGTCTAAATCATCCGTGCATCTGTCTTCTGAACGCATGTAGCACTGATGGCGTTTTGTTTTCATTTCTCCCTTTTCCTCCTTCATTCTCAAATAAAAATAGCCACAGCTGTAGCCTTTCGGCAAATTAATTAGAATGATAAAAGCTCTACGACAGGCCTCCAGTATATGATAATTCAGCCCACTGCATTTGATTTGCAGGAAAGAGAAAGCCGTACAGCTGTGACCGTGTCGTCACAACTCAGATTCTGCTTGATTTGTTCTCTGTGACCACATATGTTTGTGCAAGTCTTGGAAGTCATTTCTTAGCATGGATTTTCAGGGTGTTTGCCAAGAACTGATTTAAGAAGCCTGGTCACGTCACACCTAGACAGACATGCTCAAATCCTTTGATCCTTAAATCTGAATGGACATTGACAAGTGAAAGTAAGGACACTGGTGTGTGTGATGGTAACCCCCTGTCTCCTTCAAAAGAAACCGTGTCTTTAGACCTAACTACTTGTAAGATCAAAGTGCGCTGGGGGACGATGGGTCGGTAATGGCCTATTAATTGCTCAGTTTGAAGGTCTTGGGTTTCGCAGTGTTATATTGCCAGGAAGTATATTAGGGAGCACTTAGGATCTCTTTGTTCTCTGACATTGACCTGGCTGTACTGACTGCCACCTTTGGTCTATCTCTCTCTGTTCCCTGAGCTTTGGGCTGTAACTAATTTTGCTCCTCAAAGCAAATTTTTGTCTTTTAAAATGAAGTGTCCAATTTCAACAGCACTAGTGTAGTGTCACCAAACTGAAAAAATTAGGGTTTCTATACAGTTTTTTTTTTTTTTTGAGCATTTCCCTCATCTTCCACTGTTCGTGTAAGTTTGGATTCGGTAAGATTTAATTTTCCTTTTTTTTTAAAGAAATATTTTTATTCAGCAAGGATCAAAACTGAGAGTAAAGACATTTACAATGTTCACAAAAATTTTGAAAAACTTTTGAAAGGTAGTATAAAGGTAGTAGTCGGTTATGAATTCCGTTAGGGGGTTATTGTAATGTGGACGTCCTTAAACTCCGTCTCAGATTATATGTCAGAGCCCAAATCTAGCAATCCCGGTGATGAACTGACTCCATCTGATGTAGACGCATGCTGTGGAGGCAGTTGCCAGGGCAACATAACTGTATTCTAGTGAGTGTGTTTGAGTTTCTCCCTTTGGCCTACATATGTCTGAATGCTGTAGTGTTAAACAAGGTGCGACTAGCCAGTGCTTTCTGAGAGAAGTGCAATGCTTTAGATTTGATCTTAACTAGGGCTGGGTACCGAACTCGATACTTTTTAGGTACCGATCGAACTGCCTCGATACTATCGAGTATCGAAAAGTGTCTTGTCATTCGGTACCAAATTTCGGTACCTCGGAATGGAGCCGAGGAGAGGGGCGGAGAAATGCTTTCGCTGTCTCGTTGAGGAGCAGGTAACGTTGCGCTACATTATTATTTATATCTAAATATATAAAACTATACGCGCGAGAGAGACCCTATGTGCGAGAGGGCGAGTGAATCAACGGTTTCGTTTTCAGTTTATCTCCGAATGGACGGGTGAGAAACGGCTGTTTATGTGAGCAGCCGGTTCACTACAGATACTGTTAACAGAAAACAAAAGTGTCGCACTGCCTGCAGAAACAGCGGAACGCGCAATGTTTTTTTAGACTAGTTATGGACAGGTACAGCACACAGCAGCTTTACATCAGCGTTTGTCCCTCAAGTCTATGGAAACACGCGACCGGTTCGTGACAGGCTCGTTCGCCTGCACGAGCACAGGCTCTGGCTCCAGAACGCGAACAATTCTGCTGAAAAAGGGGTATCCGCGTCCTCCTGATACTGCGGATAATCTGCATTCTGCATTTTTGATCCATTTTGAGGGTTATATTAGCTGTGTAAACTTTGTTTACGCAGTGATAGAATCAAGAGCTCGGGAGGGGGTGGGGAGTACGCCATTTAAAGGGGCCACAACCTGAATCGGCGCATTTCTAATTATGCCCCAAAATAGGCTGTTAAAAAAATTTATAAAAAAAAAAAAAATCTAGGGGGTATTTCGAGCTGAAACTTCACAGACACATTCAGGGGACACCTTAGACTTATATTACATCTTGTAAAAAAAACATTTGATGGCACCTTTAAACAGTTTTTCATGCCAGGAAGTAGGTAAATGTGCTTGTACCAGGGTTAATATCATTAAATAATACTTAAACCATAAAAAAAATAATAATAATTTCAGCTATTTGCCAAGGCAGCATTTCTTGTTTTAGTTTAGTCTAAGCTGAAGTATTAAAATGAAAAAAAAAAAACAACTTATGCTTAGGGTGTTTACACAACAGCAACTACAACAGAAGATTTTCATTTGCTTTTTTCGCATACAGATGACAACATTGTCAAAACAATCCCTGTTCACATGTATCCACAAAAACAATTAAAAATGCTATATTATGCAGCCAGACCAGTAGTTGGCGATGTTATTTTGTAAAGAAACACTCCGCACCTACAGAGTGAACATGTAATATGCTTGCATATGACACCACCATTTTCCCAAATTCACATTTTTGTAGCTTACATGGAGTTAATAATGGTCTAGTTTTCAAGAGCTTGCATTTTCAGGCCCCCAAAACGGCGCTTTCGTGTAAATGAAAGGCCAAAATGCATAAAAAGGTATCTGTTTTTAGTTGAAAACGGTGTCAAGTAAACGGCCCCCAAATGACAAAACAAAAAAGTTTAACAAAATTTAAATGCAAAAAGAAAATATAAAATTAAAATCTAATTCAAATAAAAATATTAACAATAATAGTATATAATTGATGCTTAAATAGCATTGGTTTGTACAGAGATTATGTTGTGTTACATCATTTAACAGTGTAAGTGTAATTTCATACATGCAGATTTTTAAAAAGATCACAAAATATCAGTTTAATCAAAGTCCCTTTAAGACAAGTCATTTCACTCAGCGGCCATCATCAAGTGCAGCTCCTATCTCTTTGAATGGAGAAACATCAAATTCTCCAAAGCTGTTTGCCAAGCTTTCGATTTAAATTTCATATTTGAAATCACCAATGAATTTTGACAACAACTGTCTCATAATTTTTTTTTTTTTTTTTTTCAAACGCTCGAATCATGACAAAAAAAAACGGTATTTTTTAGGCTGGATCAAGCTAATGCGCATGCGCAGACCTAAATGCGCATCTCTTGTGTCTGACTGTGCTTGTCTCTGTGCTTCTAACGGCCGCTGCAGTGACGTGATGACTTTACCAGTTGGTGATTGGCTCTTATTTTGAAGGCGGGACTTATTCCGCCATATTGCGCGTTGCACTTTCTCCCATTCAAAACAATACGAGTGACATGTCTTGTGTTATTCTGTCTTTGGTTTAATGTCCAAGTCTGCCACATTGAAGGTTCAGATCCAGCTGAAGGATGAAGCACAAGCGTTGATCGCAGATGGCCACCAGCTTGCTCTGTTCCCCCTTGCTCCTTCTCTCGAGGCAGCTACGCCACAAAAACACTGAGGCTGAGGGAAATTAAATTGAACTTTTTCCTCTCTATTTCTCCCTATCCCTCTTTCCATATCCCAGTTATCTCACTCTGCTTGACCTCCATTCTTTCTCCTCCTTGCCTCCACTCAGCAAGCCCTCCCATACATATTCATGTTCAAAACTCCTCAAAGGAGTCATATTTAAAGGCTGTTGCTGTTATTTTTAGAGGTGGCATAAAAAAGCCAACAGACAGTCATTACTTATATAATATATTCTGTTCTGATGCTAGTGACTTGGACATAAATCTAAATGAATGGAATGTTTAATTCAGAATAGAATAGAATAGAATAGAATAGAATAGAATAGAATAGAATAGAATAGAATAGAATAGAGAAACCTTAGAAATCTTCAAAATAAGCAATTGTTATAAATCCTTACATTAAAATTGATGTGGCTATGTGTCAGACTATAATTGTTATTTTATGAGCAGCTGTGTAAACACTCCACACATTTGAATGTAGTGAGCATTACTGATGTTTGAGGAGGAAGTTAGAGATGTTGGGAGCATGTGATTTGTCTTACTGTACTGCTCACGTGTTCTCATGACTCCAGCATGACTGTGATGCTCCAGGGACTGGCACATGTCACTAGATTTCTTGGGGCCTCTTCAACCCAACATAAGGCCCATGAGCTCCCAACTGTCAGAATTATCAAAATGAGCTGGCATCCTAATAATATTGTAAAAAATATTCTTGATAAAACACCTTATTTTCTGAAGTGTTGTGGGTTTATCATTTGCATGTTTGCTTATCACTCGATATTAGTGGTTTTATTAATAATTTAATAATACTATTAAATGCATTCCTGTAGCTCAAGCAGTAGAGCATGGCGCTAGCAACGCTATAGGTCAAGTGTTTGATTCCCAGGTAATGCTTGAACGGATAAACTGTATACCTTGAATAAATTGCTTGTTTTTTGTTTTTTTTTAAATCCAAAAAGTGACTTATTCAAGGTATACACTTTATCCATTTTTTACCCTTGACCTACAGTGTTGCTAGTGCTATGCTGTACTGCTTGAGCTTGAGCTGTTAAATTATTGATAAAACCACTAATATGAAGTGATAACCAATATGCAACTTATAGTTTGTTTACGAAAATGAAAGTTGTGAATTAAGAAAATAAAAATTTTAAGAATTTTAATAGAAATTAGGTATATCAAGTGTCAAATAAAATGTAAATTTGCTTTGATGAAGGTAATGTTATTAGTAATTTTGTAATAAAAATGAGGGCTATCTATTATATCTATCAAACAATTTTTAGCAGTATCACACGAGCAAGAGTGCTGTTTTTTCCTGAATGTCTGATTGCAAATGTGATGTTGATTTTATGTTGTGCTTCTCCAAGCAACACACTGGTGTTTCATTATTGAACTAATGTTTTTAACTAATCGAGTGAGCCCTTGATTCAGTGACCCGTTCATAAAGACAGTCACTTGCTTAAGGACGTCCGACCTTGAGGGACTGAACAGAAGAAATTAGGGCTTCACAATTAATCGAATTTCTAATCGTGATTATGATTACGGATGCCATGATTTCGTAATCCTTCAAAGGCAAGATTACAAGGAAAGATATCCACTTACATTATTCTGCGTGTTTAATAGGTGTGTTTTGAGCATGTTACGTTGTGAGAGGCGAATCACGACTACTTCAGAATGTAAAAGGTCTAACCTACCACAAAAGGAGCTACCAGTGACGTAGGTGTACGCTGATATGTATTTCTGCTAAGCTATCGACAATGGGCATCAACCAACAACATTGGCAAAAGCTAATACTTTTTCATATACTGTCTACTTTCTTTGTATAACAGTTCTATCTAATAACGTATTAGACAGGACTGTTAAACAGATCGTAAACTAATGAAGATGGAGAATGTGAGCACTGTGTGCTCAGGATCTGTCTGACCCTGAACTGTTCTCAGCACCGTCAAAATAAAAGTAACAACAATAAGTGCAAGTCACTTCAGTCCCTAGGGGATCATTCGTTTTCGGGGAACCACACTGGTGACTAGTTCCTATATCTAAGTTACAAGAACAACCCAATGCAAAAGCCCCTATTATTATACCATGCACTTGTTGACTTTTTATTATTATTTAAAGAAGAAACCAAACCAATAGTGAGGTTTAATGCTATAGAAAAACAATTAAAAAATTCAGGAAGAGTGTTTTCAGCTTGTTTTTTATTTGTATACAAAAATATGGCATGCAGTTGCTTCAAACAGAGGAATAAAGCTATTCAATTCATCATTCAGTGTAAATTGTGAAAATTGTATTTAATAATCACAATTACAATTTCAAGGGAATAATCGACAATTATAAATTTTGTTATAATCATGCAGCCCTAGAAGAAATTATCCAGAGAAGATTTCCACGTCAAAGAAAAAGAAGGTGGAGCCTCAGAGCGCACCTACCTTTTATGTAATTGTCACGGACCAATGGTAGTTCGTAGGTGTTTGCCAGCCAGAGCAAACTTTTCTGGGAAGTTCTGATTTTGTTCGAAATAACATCACACCAGTTTGTTCTTAGATTTCGCTTCAAGTATACCGGGGCCTTAAGACAGCGACTTCTGGCAGTTATAGTTTCGTAATGTGTCATTTCATTTTTCAGTCATATTTATGTCATATTTATGCATTAAACAGTCTTTGTCAATATACCCAAATGCCACTTTAGATGCAGCTTCTGAAAGTTTTGTAATATGTTGTATTAAAATATTTATTTCTAAAACTAAATTTTGTAATGTCTATTTAATGCTTTTCTCATCTAACACAATAATGACTTTAAAAGATCTTTTGGGGATAATTTCTTATTTGCGATTAATTAATCTGCACACCATATAATTAATTTGATTAAAAATTTCAATGGCTTGACAGCCCTAATAAAAAAAAATAATTCATTGTCATCACCCAAATAGTAACCAGTTTTAATACCTAAAAAAAAAAGTTAAACTAGGCAATTCTAGCAAATAAATTAAAATGCACAGTTGAACTAATGAAGTGATCTCCACATACTCAAAGCGCACACACAGAGAGCCACGTTTACAGACTCCTTGCGCTTGAACGGACAAATGATCTCAAAATACCCGTCTCAGCAAGCATTCTTGTAAACAGTCCGTTTTGTCACTAGTGAGCTTAAACAATTGAAAGAAATCAGACAACTTTGGTTGATCCTGGAACATAATTCTGTCCAAAAACAGTCCTAAACCTATGCCTACCACTAACCCAAACCTATAACTTACCCCTAAAATCAGAGGGAATTTATAGGTGAATATCAATGGTGTAGAATCCCTTAACCCTTGTTGTAAGCCTAAACTTGACATTAACTGTAAACCTATCCCTCTAATCTGATTAACTGATTGAAATGTTGTTCCAGGATGAACAAGGATGTTGATCCAGGAACATGTTCTACTTGGTGAAATCACGTTCACCGGAAATCAGTATATTGGATCTTTGCATTAGCTCTTAAAGTGACAGGCAGCAATAATTAACCTGCTGCCATCAGTGTCATTAATTATCGAACAATAAAACACAGCTTTAACAAAGATTAATTGCATTTAATTTATACAGTGAACAATATGCAGTTATTTTACATTTAATTATTACATTTCTGTACCTGAAGGTCAAGTACATTGCTTTATTTGTAACTTCTATTCTCTTTATTTATGCTTGTAATTTGTATATTTTTCTTATTTTATTAGTGACTGTTCACTTTTTAGTTTTTAGTTGGGCTGTGATATCCTACTTAAAGTGTTCAAGTAGCCTAAATGGAAAGCAAAGTTATATTTGTCTCCCCTAAATTATCCAATGTGACTCAAAAATCAAAATATAATCTGAAACTTCAGTTTTGTGATCCGTCACACCACTAATAAATGTAAAAGAATTTTTTGTAAATCTCATGATGAATATTCATTTCAGTACATTGTTTTGATGCCTAAATTCACTTTTTAGAAGCATTTCAAAGTTTGTTTATAGTGTTTTTATTTTAAATCTGTTTCAACAAACTTGTATAGAATTTTAATCCTGTCATTTATCAGTTAACAGCCATAACATGAAAATAATTATCAGCATATTGGTATCAGCCAAAATGTTATGCATCAGTACATCGCCAGTTTATCATTTTCATAAGCAGTCACCACAAATGTATTTTTAAAAATGTGAATAGATGAGGATGAATTATGTTTTTTCCAGTCACATCTTTGATTATGCTTGTTAGTCGGAAAAATAGTTAAATATTAAATATTTTTAAATATATTTTACTAATGCTTACAGCTACCAACTTATCGTTTTACCATGTTTATATACATTCCACAGACTCTAGCAGATTTTCCCTCAAAATCAGTGCAGAAAATGCAGAGTAAGTATGTAGATTCCGCCTGGACGTGCTCGCAGCTTAAACACTCCGGTCCTGGCTTAGACGTTATAAGCATGTCACCACAAAAGGGTTATTTGCAGCATGAAGTCCCTTATCTGAGAGCTGGGGCCTGCTGCTGATACACTCCTGTCTGGATGTGCCTAAGCACTCCAGGGCTTGTAGCTGCCCTAAATCTTGCCCTCCTGCGCTGTAGTAGATAGACAGCAACACATACACCCGCACACACTCAGTCACCTTTGGTGTGCTTTACCTGAGGTTCTGGTTGGCAGCCAATTCACAAGAACACTTTAAGAGGATTCAAGCTGTTTGTGGCTATTGAACCACACTGAGAGTGTGGCTAGACATCTGTGGTGTGGGAATCTCAAACACTGATTGCATAATGATGACCAGGACTAAGTGGTCATTTGTTAGCTTCTTGACAGATAAATTATGGCTGTCCTAAAGTGACATGACATACAGTACATCTAGCAACCATACTGAACTATATATAGACAATTGTAATGGGGAAAAGACATTTTATTTTTGTCTAAATTTGGCCTTGCGTTTTAACTTATATGTATATTTTTTATTTATTTATTATGCATTTATATTTATTTTTTATAAAGATATTTAAATGAGGAAATGCAATTTTAGGTCTTTTCAGTAGAGGGTACGGCTCAAACAAACACAAAAGTGATGTTTAAAGGATTAGTTCACTTTCAAATAAAAATTTCCTCATAATTTACTCACCCCCATGTCAAGAAATGAAGGTTTTTGATGAAAACATTCCAGGATTATTCCCCTTATAGTGGACTTCAATTGGCCCCAAACAATTGAAAGTCAAAATTACAGTTTCAGTGCAGCTTCAAAGGGCTTTAAACGATACCAGATGAGGAACAAGGGTCTTATCTAGTGAAACACCTTCCCTATTCAACGTATGGAAAAAACGGAACTGGCGCTGCATTCGTTCTGTAAGTTAAATAGGGAAGGTTTTCATCAAAAACCTTAATTTCTTTTCGACTGAAGAAAGAAGGACATGGATATCTTGGATGACATGGGGGTGAGTAAATTATCAGGAAATTTTTATTTGAAAGTGGACTAATCCTTTAAGGGGCTGTTTACACGATACCATTTTCAATTAAACGGTTTTGGCTATTTACACGACAACGACATTTTGGTGGCCTGCAAAACCAACTTTTGAAAACTGGTTTCAAAGTGGAAGTTTTTGAAAATGATACTGTTATTATCTCCGTTTAAACTGCAGAAATGTGAATCTAAAAACGGTGACATCATGCACATGCATATTAAGTGTTTAGTCTATCCACCTTATTTTTCAACGCGGAAATAAGGTGTTTTCTGTGAATGTGTGAAACTTCCGGTTTATTAGCTGCTATAGGGTAATAACGAGAAGAATATCAAAGTGCAGCAAACTGTAAAAATAAGGTGGATAGGCATGCGCATTTGGCGCGAGTACTCTAAAAGAATGCGTATGCGTTATTAATGTTTCTCCTTGTTCATCAGAAAGAAGAAAGTCATGTACACCTAGGATGACTTGGGGAAATTTTCATTTGAAAGTGAACTAATCCTTTAATCTCAACATGGGGACAGGAGATCTGTCATTCAATAAATGGGAAAACAAAGTAACTTGCGTTACTTATTTGAAAAAGTAACTAAAAGTAATGCATTGTTTTACGAGTTAATTGAAAAAAGTAATCTGTTTATGTAACTTAGGTTACTTGTAATGAGTTACCCCCTGAAAAAGGGTTTATAAACGTGAAGTTAATTAAGCATTTATTTACAGACACCATTTGGTTTGATATTGTGTTATCTGTGCAATTAAATTCATACAGTATGTGTGTCTTAGTGTCCAAATATGTTGTGCAACCTCTGCATCTGTGTAGTCTATTAGTGGTGTTTGTGTGTTGGTGGTAAGCCTCTCTGGAGCGCCTCAGATTTAGACTGTCATAACTAGACTGCTCATGTTGCTAATGTGACGGTCGCATTTACATTTAAACTCCAGTGAGCGTTTTCCTTCGCTGCCTCATGTTAGCATGGCATTATGGGATGTCAGACAGTGAACCCATCAGGTGTTCTGTTCTGCAGTGTTTTTGAGAGGAAAGTGGGATTGCTATAGCCTCTGAATGAAATACTTATTTTTAGAAGAGCTGCACACATACACAGTTACTTTCTTTCACCAGCATGTTGTGTGGGTTGGATTTCTCTCTAGAGAAGGAAACAAAGGCTTAAACTGAGAGAGAGTGTAATGAAAGACTGGCAGCGATCCTGAGCTATACGGCCCTCGATTATACAACCACATTTAGCCAAGGCAAGGGGCTATTTATGCTTCCAGAGTTACAAATGTCTTTGAAAAGACAATGACCATTCAAAAACACTTTTGTATCATCCAAAAGGTTTGTTCATAACTCCATGAATGATATCTTGAACTCCATGAATAGGGTTGGTCAAAATATCATATCATGATAACTGCCAATAGTTTGTTTATCTTTTAAACAGGTTTAAAAGATAAACAAACTTCAGTGTTGTTCTCTTTACAAGTTTAATTTTTGACAAGATTTCATACTGTCAATGCCTTGTAACCAACCCTATGTATGGACTTAGAAGAGAAAAAATGAAATAATAATAATAAAAAAAAATAAAAAATAAAAAAAAACCTGTTAGAAATCAGAGTTAAGGCAGTACTGTCTATAAATGGATGTCATTTTAGGTTGATGTTCCTTTGAGAGTTCTTTGTAAACACCCTCTTTGCATTTGAAATTAGAAATAGTGCTTTTTGCTACAAGCTGTGGGTTTGGGTCAAATATAGTTATGCTCCATCCTTAAATAACAGTCTCTTTTTAAAATGACAGATTTGTAAACTATTCTGCGCTGTCATGTGCCATTCAAACTGTTAAGGATTTTCAGAAGCATATGTAGAACAGTAGGTACTATTTGTAGAAAGTTTGTATTTTCATACATTTCATATTTAATTTCACATTTTTACATGTTACATGTACTCTTATTGTTGTTCTTTTTTCTAGATTAGTTTAGGAATTTAGGGATATCTAATATCAAATATCTATATTTGAATAGTTCAGATGCAAAAACAATCTGACATGTTGTCTTTTATTCATTGGTATTTAACAAATTTGACTGTCTTTTAACTTACCTTTAAGTCCAACTCTTTGGACAACAAGACATAGTCAAACGTCTGTTATTGTCAGTTTTATAGCAGCAAAAGGAACACTGTTGTGTTTAAATGCTATTCACGAAATCCTGTCATTGCCACTGTTTAACAATGGGCAAAATATGATAAAATCTTGCAGCTCGGAAAGCCAGCTTATACACACACCGTCATCTTGAAATTATATTAGATTCGATTTGCGTCTTCTGATTGTTCTTCTGTGGACTTAGAGGCTTTTGCTGACAAAGGGAAGTGGCATTTAGCTGTTTCTGCTGACGAACAGTTATTTCTGAATGGGCTGATGCTGGGATTTAGCGGATTTGAAGCAAAAGTATTTGACGAACACATGCTATGTGCGGAGAGCATTCGCTCAATATTGTTCTCATTTTGACTGGCATTTAGCAGCTTTTGCATCTGAACTCTTCATTTGTTGATGTGTAAATGTGGGCGGTAGGGGTGTAACAATATCGTGTCACAATATATCGTAATACAAAAATGCAACAATATGTATCGTGGATAGTGACAATCTGTATTGTGTATAGTTGACCCAAAATAAAAAATTACTGTGAGAAAAATTCAAGTTTACAGAGTTTTAATGTCAGTACTACATTAAACTACTTATATAATGTTGAATATAATGTATAATAATGCAATGGAGGAATATTTGTGGTTCCTGAAAATGCCAAATGTCTTAGGTTACCAGTAAAAAGTAGCCTGCATTATTTTAAATAAGCCTATATATAGTCATTGACAGAGTGCAAGCATATTCGTCTAAAGTAATTCTGTAATTTTAGTTTCAGAATCATGCATATTTTTATTCTGGTGTCACCATTCCCCTGTGCTTTGGGTTACCTGCACCAAGTCCAAGCCTATTCATTTACACCCCCAATGTAATACCAAATTTAAAGTACATTGTACATATGTATCGAATCGTGACATGAGGGTATCGTTACACCCTAGTAGTATTGGGTTTCTGGTGTCAATTTTCAGTAATATTTCTTCTTTTAGGGCAGTTTTAAATTCTGAGGATACAGTTTGTTTTATAGGATGTTGATGTTTTTTTGTTTTTTTCTCAGAAGATCAAGGAAAGTTTGATTCCTCCTCATATGACCCCTTTAAGCAAAATCAAGACAAGAAATCTTCCTTATGAGGTCTGCAAAGTGGCCTTAACTGATTAACAGAATGTAAGCATACTGGGACATTTCCAGGTAACACTAGAATGTCATGAACATGAGGTCGGGGAGTTGCAGTGCTTTTGAAAGGGTGAGAGGGCATCCCAGCTGGGAATAGAGACCAGGGTGGCTCTAAAGCCACGTCACTAGGACTTCTGGGAAAAACCAGAGGGGTTATTTATGAGCAGAGTAAGATTGCTGATAGGATTATATAGATTGTAAGTGAGAGCGATAATAGTGTATAAAAATGAGGAGGAAAAGCTAAAATGAGCAAACGTGATATGAAAAGATGAGAGACACAAAAGAGAATGTGAAATGATAAGAAAAGAGAGAATAATAAGAGAGAAACGTGATATGTGCGTTCTTTCCCGTTATTCTCTTGTGGTAATTTTAGAGACTCGAGAATAGTGGGAAATTTTTTTTTTCTCGTGACTGTCACGTAGCACTCGTGTTTGGCATTAATTTTGTTTGGCAGATATAAATGTAAATCCCCTTACTCAGAAAATCAATTGTATATGGCAGAATTCAGCCGTTTGGATTTCTAGAATATTAGCTTACTCTGGTTATAGCAGTCAATCAGAACAGATACTTTACATGTCACACATAATTGGATCAGATTCTAATATTAATCTGATTTTGAATGTTTTTAATTTAATTAATCTTTGAGTCAGGATTCTCTGATAAATTTTAAAGTTTAAATGAACAGCATTTATTTGAAATAGAAATCTTTTGTCAAATTATAAATGCCTTTAGTGCCACTCGTGATCATTTTAATTGCTGAATAAAAGTAATCTTAAAAATCTTATAAAAAAAAAATCTTACTGATCCCAAAAGTTTGAATGGTAGTGCATTATTAAGTTCATTTTCTTTATTAAGTTGTTTTCCTATTGGGGACTGGTGTTTTTCTAAAATGCTGGTGGTGATTTCAGGGTTTACTCTCTTTGTAGGTGAGATTTATATCCATATATTCATCCTTTCCACTATAGCTTTCATCTAATTTATCACTGCTTCAAACATTCATCCCATGTGGGCTGTAGTTAAAACATGTATTAGAGTATAATGTACAAATACTACAGATGCGGATGTTTCCTCATTAAAATTTATGCCCTTGCATATCTGCTTACCATAAATTCACAGCGCAAGAGGGAGATTGCACGTAATTGCGATGTGACGTGTCTCACTTTCTGAGCTGAAATGAGCCTATTTGCAACATTTGTTGCCTTGAGGCTGTTTCAGATGTATATGTCAGTGGAGTATTGCTCTTCATTTTTTCTAAACTATGCAGTTTTTAAAAGTAAGCAAATGTTCACAGGAAAAACATTTGTGCTTCTTAAATGTTCATTAGAATCGTTCTGTTCTTGCCGTTTCTGTTTAACGGGTGCAGTAGTGTGTTTTCACACATTGTGCAATTAATTATCTTAAAGTAGATCAGAGAAAGCCACTATGGACACACAAAGACAGACAAAACACATTCTAATCAGTATTAATCAGTAACACCTCCGTGACCCTTATTTATCTTTATATCAGCTTTGCCATAATCAGTAAGCTGATATTAATCAGGGATTGTGTTTATTTTGTGTCCATAGAGAGAGAGTCCCAATTGCTGTCTTGGCAATTTAACACTTCTGCACTGCTATAGTCAAGTATTATACACTGTCGGGAAAAAAAGTGCAAATATTGTACCTTTAGGGGTATACCGTAAAACAGTTTTTCACTGGGGCCGAACTCTTAAAAGGACAACATTGTACACTATCTACCCCTAAAAGGTGCATTTTATTACCTTAGAGTAGTAACATGTACCCTTAGTGTACTACTATGAATTATATGGTACAAAGATGGTCCCTTCCCCAGTGACACATTTATTTCTGAAAGTGTAGATTTGATAGCTTTGGGAATACGTTATCATAGTAAAGAAAACTACACTTGTCAAGCCATTTCACTGTATCTTTAAGACCTAATTGTATGATATTTAATGTGGGCAGAGCAAACTGTTTTCTGATTATGGCTCAGATATTGCATGTTGACAAGGAAGATCAAGCCAATGGAAAATATGAAGTGTGCACAAAAATAATCATATTTGATCACCAGCACAGTTTCTGCAACCTACTTCATTAACCTTGAATGTGGATCTAAAAATAATACTAATACATTTTTCAAAAACAGTATGTAAGTAGGCCACATAGTCTGGTCAGCTGACTCATGAATTGCATGGTTTGTAAGGATATAAACAGTGGGCGAGGAATGTGGATCAGTTCAATCTTGCATAGTAAATTGTAGTTTGAGGTTATGAGGTTATGATTGTTTTCAGAATAGAATTGAGTATAAATCTGTAGTCACTATGATCTTTGCTTTTACAAATATTCTGAATGCTATTGAAAAACATTTATCATGACTTGAACATTTTCCTTCTTTTTGTTTCGGACCCTATCCGTGTGTGAACCGAAACACAAATGCCCAGTTTAGCAACGTCATCAGCAATGTGTGAATCTCCTTATAGGTTTAAACAGGCTATGGGCACAGATGGACTCATAAATGCGGATCTGTGCTATAAACCTTGAAGGTTTGTCTGTTAAAAACTGTATACAGTGTATTAACCAGTAGATGGACCAGGGATGCTATGTATAGTTCTTTTTCTGAGCAAGTGTGTTTCCTTTCCACCCAATAGCCACTGTTCTCATAAAAATTCACCACAAGGAAGTGACAGTTATTGTGCCTTTGGTCTTCTGGGGAGTTGAAAAAGTGATTCTGTCTAGATGTAAACAAGTGAGCTATATGTTGCAATAAGAAATGGAGCACATACAAGGAAATTAGGTGGATTCATGTGGTCACTCAGAGTCCAATATAATTGCTGTATAGGTTTATTCACTTGTACTGTACATTCTTTGATGAAAAGGTTCTATATAGAACATTAAAGGGTTCTGTTAGGCGCTTCATATATAAAGAACCTTTTAGTGGTTCCCATCATGGGATCCTTTTATGGATTTAGTTTTAATTAATACATTTAGTTTGAATTCATTTTCTTAATTATATATTGTATGAATTGAAACAGCTTGTGAACAAATTTTATCACTAGAAAAAATTAAAATAACCCATTAACATTAATATATTACTAGGGCTGGGCAAGTTAACGCGTTTTTATCGCGTTAACGCATTAATTAATTAACGCCGACAATTAGTTTATCGCGCGTTAACGTACTTTTTATTTTGAAAGTCCGTTGCTCACTGCGTTTGAATACACATAGATAGACTGTAATGATACAACCGAATACAACACAAACCATGGGTCACAGGAGGGGTGGGATGTTTATCAGTAGACTACTGGCTGCTTGGGATGAGCGTCATCACGCGTCTCAACCAATGAAAGCATTTGTTGTGTGCCTAAGAGAGCTACAGCGCGAAAAAGAAAATATCTGGTGCGGACAGAAAAATGGAAAAAGGTACCCACTGCTTATCACTCAATAAAAGAATCACATTGCTAAGTGTTTTTGAACGTTTTGATTTCGTTTGGTTTAATAATTAACATTTGCGAGTCTGACTCTCACTGCGCTCGTGAATTAGCAGAACTTGACGGGGACATTCAAATGCTTAACAAACGCTTCATGTGACCAACAATTCTGTACATGTTTATTAAAGCATACTGTGTGGATATACACAAATGAGCCCAAAATATGAATGCAACACGTTTATATCTTAAACGGTTTCCTCTCATGTCATCTCAAGAAAATGCTTAATGCACTTAGACTGATATTAAAGATACCAAATTCTATTTACAAATAAAGCACATGCAGAAAAACGGATGACACCAAAATATAAACTTTAATATAAATTTTCTTCATAACAGTTTTATAAAGGTAGGAAATTGCTTAGTGTGGTTGTCATTTGTTAAAATAAATATAAAAATACAGTGTGTTTGTGTCCGTCTGTCCGCTGAATTTGACCCATAATCTCTGATTCTCCTCATCTGTGATCGTGGAAAAGGGGAATTACAATGACAAGTAGACCTACTCAATATGCTCGTTTAAGCATCATTTAAACGTTTCCAACAAATAAATGAATCGACTTTTCTCAGTGTGTTAATTACATAGATTTATTTGGATATTCATACGATGGCTGAAGCAGCGGTGAGCAGTGAGAGTCCAGCGTGCGACACGGTAAACAGATCAACACTGTAAACGAAATTCTACAAAACTTCAGTGAAAAAATAATAAATAAATAAATAAAATGATCATGCGATGCGATAAAATAGCTTCTATTCCATGCAAACGATACCATTAAAAATGTTAACGTTCCACTTAATGGCAGAAACAAAACAAAAGGTAAGAATCCGTATTAATTTCAGTACGAGTAATAGAGGGCGATCCTGTCAAAATGGTGGCGCCGCTCCGGCATGCAACGAGGTGTGACGTCGGTTCGTATTCTCTATTGCACTTTTGTTCATACAGCAGTACTTTGAAAGAATAAAATTACGCAATACACTACTCTTGATTTCATTATTGAATTTTGCGCATGCTGCGATTAATCGCGATTAATCGAAAAAATCATGCGATTAATTGCGATTAAAATATTTAATCGTTGCCCAGCACTATATATTACATAAAATACACTGCCCGGCCAAAAAGATTGGATTTTAATAGGCAAATACTTAAGAGTCTATGGATGGATCATTATTACAGTGATTATTATTTTTCTAGCATGTTTTTTGTTTGGCAATGGTACTTTTAACCCTAAAAGATGGAGTGTGAAGCTTTTCATTTCTTAAACAACCATGTGTTAAGATGTATCATGGCCATATGGCCAGAATGACAATGTCAAGATTCATCAGGCTCAAATTATCAAAGAATTGTTGGAAGGGAGCATGAAGAGATGAGAGATTCACACATGAATTGGCACTGACCTTAACCTCAGTGTAAGTTTTTTGGATGTTCTGGAGGAGACTTTACAGAGTGCTCACCTCTTGCATTGTCAATACAAGATCTTGACCCAAAAATTATGCACCTCTCAATGGAAATAAATGTTGTGATGTTATTTCCGTCAAGAGGTGCATCACTCAGAGGTGCCAATTCATGTGTGAAAATGATTCTTCATTCTTCATGACTAAACTGTAAGTATTTGCCTATTAAAATCCAAACAGCAACTTTTTTTTTTTTTTTTTGCCGGGCAGTGTATAATGCAATAAATTAAAGTGCGATTTCAGAGATTTTCAAACTGCTTTGTATTGTTACAATGTCGGTAGTATATGTAAATGAACAATATTTACTTGTGTTACCTGGACAGAGAAATTCACATTTATTTGTCAGCTAAATCTTTTGACAGTTCCATGTTTTTTGTGAAAACTACAGATTACACTTCCTCACCTATGGACCGTTGGATCGGCAGAGAGTTATTGTAAGAATAGGTTGAAAATTGTATCAAACTGGAAATTGTATCAAACTATGTCTACTCTTTAAACAGCATTATGGTAAAAAATAATAACTAAAATAAAATAACTATGGCAGCAGCTTTCTTACCTGAACGCTGCAGCGTTTTGCTTCGGTTGGAACTAACAGAACGGCAGTTTCTTTCGGTTTTTCTCCTCCGTTTGGCCTAAAACAAGAGGTTTTTCAGTTTTTGTGTAGTGGCGTTCTCCGTATTTACAATTCTTTGCAGCCTTTAGCCACTGCCTACAAAGCTCTGGATTCTTCACTGGAAACCGAAAGAAACTCACTCCTGCTAAACTTTTACTCTTTGTTCTTTTATTCTTGCACTCAGGAACAATACAAGTCGACACCATCATGACTAAATGCATGTCCTGATATTGCTGAGTTAGATGCGTCAACATATTTTGTTGATCCTGGAACAACATTCTAGCCTGAAAATAAATTTAGTCTTAACCCTATTCCTACCCCTAAACCTAACCCTACCCATAAGTTATTCCAAAAATCAGAGGGAAATGATAGATGAATAACACTGATGTAGAAGCACCAATTCATGATTTTAAGCCTAAACTTGACATAATCTGCAAACTTGTCCCTCAAATCTGATTGGTTGATTTGAATGTTGTTCCAGGATCAACAAAAATGTTGACCCAGGAACATGTTGAACTCAGCAATATCAGGTTATGCATGACTAAACATTTGTGAAGAAGTATTTCCTACTAAAGAAAGGCGGTAAAGAAAGAAAGGTTTGACTCTGGTGAGCGTATATAGCATACTTGTGGGAGTGTGCATTATGACTACCTATTTGGCAAAAGGGAAGAAATTAGCCGTTTTTCTTTGTTTTCTCTAGCGAGGTAGCACTGATTTCAAAATTGCTTTGCCTTTCTACTGTATAGGCCACCAAGTTTTAATGAAAGCCCATTATACCAGCAGTGAAGTACCCCTTCAGACATTTCTCCTTACATAAAACCGTTTTGGCATAACATGTTCTTTATAAATTGAGCCAATGACCCTAGAATTCTATATAGAACTCCACTGAAGCTCTTTTGTAACTCTGATTACAGATGCACTGATATTATAACTCTGGCTGATACCAATAAGCCAATAATTAATTTTCTGTTTCATGCTGCCAAAATATGCACCCTTTATTCTAATGCTACTTCTGTTTAGTTTTTGCTAACTTCCCGATGGAAACACTAGTAGATCAGTGCGTGCATATTTTTTGAATGCTTGTGGAATGTTTTATTTTGTCTACAGGGAACATATTGTTACCTTTTCACTGCAAATGACAAAAGCAGTGATAATGTGAGGATATTATATATCATGCATGTACATGATAATTTCACATACACACAAAAAATAAACCTTCCTCAGTGAGTATCAGAATACAGGACAACTCAAATTGCTTTTCATATATTAATCTAAAAAGACTCTCTGTGTTGCAGTCTAAGCCTGTAGATGCTGTGAAGAAATTGGAGTTGTTTCTAACTGTGTCATGAACTCACCCATGCATTTAATTCCATTTTTATTAATACTGGGCTTGAAATAGAGAACTGTACTTTTTGTACCACCCCCACTTTCTTTTTTATATTAGTTTCTTTCTCCTCTTTTTCTTCCTCGTCCTTTTTATTCTCTTTTTTTTGGTTGTGACTCAGGGTTCCTCTCTCTTGGTAACTGACTCCTTGGTTACAGAGGAGCCTTATTGCTTTATGTGTGCTTGAACAGATTGTTATTGTTAATGTTCAGGTACAGATTGTAACCCTCTGGGACTCTAAGCAGGCACCAGGGAGTAGATGAGAAAAGTCATGAGTGCTGGGTTCATGACATTAGGGTGAGAAGTGACATGCTTGTTCACTCATATTAGCAGGCATCTCAAGGGTTTATGAAGTCTTGTGAATATTCTGAATGCATCTGATCCTCTCCGCTGTGCAAAAGCTACTGTGTGAAAAACCTCAGGCTAATGTCACAGAGTTGCAACTGAAGATTTTCACATAATGAGAGACACAAACAACAGATGTTTGTACGCCACAGCTCACTATAGTTGCTAGTGAAGGGTTTGGGACTGAGCTTGTTCTTGTGAGCCCATCAGCCAATCAGTGGTGTCATGATGTACTGTAAGTTGCATAACTCCAAAGTGATTGGCTAAAAGAAACTGTATCTGGAACTGAGTGCAAAGATGGTAGACTTTAAATTGTGTGATGGATGAGCTAAGTTGTCTTAGCCACTGGCATTTGTGCGACACTTCAGATTGTGGACAGAATACAGGAGTTACTCCTGAATTCATGATGGTTGACAGTAGGGATGCACAATATTATCTGCCAGATATGAAGAATTATGCAGATACCTTGTCAATAACAAGACATGTTAATTATGCATCTGCAGTAACTTAGTTACCAACTTTTGCTGAATAGTGATAAGATTCACAGTTTTGGATCACCGCGCTGAATTTGAGAATGTGAGTACAGAGTGATGTGCAACAACCGCCCCTGGGTCCTAATGCTCGCCCGGTAAGGCGTTTTATTTATAGAGGGTGCTGTAGGCCTATACTTGTTAGGCTAATAAAATGAAAAGTAAAATACACAAATAATACTGCATAATTAAAAAACACAAGATACTTGTGTTTCTGAATAAATAAAGCAGAAATTGCTGTCATAAAATCATGAATCTGATTTGATTTGATTTGAAGCTATAGTTTACATGATCGCAAACATAACAGTTGTAAATTAAATAATTTTATATTTTATTCATTAATTTGTAATGTTTTTTTTCAGATTATGAAAATGACTTGAATCCAAGAAGCTCTAAAAGATTTTCAGAATTTTATAAATTCTTGTTTGCTGTAGACCATCTACTGTTAAATCCACAAATAAAATGTTAGTTACAATTGCATATGTCTGAAAAACAAGTGATTTGATTTTATTTTTCTTAGTTTCAAAGCTTTCAATGTACTTTTATTATAAAAAAGAACTTTAATAATGTTTTAGTTCTAACAAGTTTTTGCTCAATACTTAAATTAAAAATATTTTTTATAATCCCTGCACAGGACTGCACTTGGTGTTGTTTCCAAACAAAAGGAAAATATATACTGGTATCAGCTATTGGCCAAAATGAGTTGAAAAATATCAGCATATGTGATATTGACAAAAAATCCAACATCATCATCCCAAGTTGACAGTGGTAACTATTGCAACATTTTTTCTCACAAAAAGTTTTTTTTTTTTTTTTTTTAAAGAAATTAATTTTATTCAGCATGAACACATTGGCAGTAAATACCTTTAGATTGTTACAAAAATCTATTTAAAATAAATACTTTTGTACTTTCTATTCATCAAAGAATCCTGAAAAAAAACTGTATTACAACTGTTTTAAACATTGATTAAGCAGCAAATCAGTATTCTGAAAGTATTCTATACATATATATATATATATATATATATATATATATATATATATATAGAGAGAGAGAGAGAGAGAGAGAGAGAGAGAGAGAGAGAGAGAGAATAAACAAGAAACATAGATTCTTAAAACTGACCCCTTTGGTGTTAGCTATGTTTTATCAAACCAATATTATGTGAATTAACCAAATTAGACAATTAATTATGTTCAAAACTGTTTTGTGTAATATCAAAGACTATAGAATAACACAAGATGTGTCACTTGTATTGTTTTTAATGGGAGAAAGTGTAACGCGCAATATGGCGGAATAAGTCCCGCCTTCTAAATAAGAGCCAATCGCCGACTGGTAGTAATCGCGTCACTGCAGCGGCCGTTAGAAGCACTGGTTTCTATAGAAACAGTCAGACACGTGCCTTCGAAATGGGGCACAAGAGACACGCATTTAGGTTTGCGCATGTGCATTAGCTTGGTCCAGCCTAAAAATTGATGATTCGAGCGTTTGGAAAAAAAAATGTATGAGACAGTTATCAGATTTCATTGGTGATTACAAATATGAAATTTAATCGAAAGCTTGGCAAACAGCTTTGGAGAATTTGATGTTTCCCCATTCAAAGAAATAGGAGTTGCACTTGCATGCCCCAGAGGTGTTTCAAAGATGGCCGCCGAGTGAAATGACTTGTCTGAAAGGGACTTTGGTAATTAATATGCTCTTCACTCTCTCCACCGTAATATATAGGTTACCTCGACACCGAAGGGCTCAGGTGGAAGCAACTGTGATAGAGCAAGACAGACCGTATCAAAATGTGCAAATGAGACAAGACATGTACCTCTGTCTCTGCAATTTGCTTTCACTGCAATTACCTCAAGGAAATGAAAGACACACATCTCAGAGCTGTCAGTGTCCAAAAGAGTGTCGGTTGAGTTGTGACAGTAATTGTGGTTATTATATTACTGCATTATTAAGAAGAAGTAGCTCATTTCACACACTATTTTTATATATGTTACAAAATGAATTTTAAAAGAGTGATTTTGGTTGTTGAATGCTGTTTTCACCTTATGAACACTGTACAGAACAGGATTAAGCATATACAAGGAGTGACAAGTCATGTTTTGCTGAAGTGTGAATTTGGCCACAGTGTTGCAATAACACTAAAATTTGTTATTTAAACTGAGACCTCAGACAAAAACTTTTTTTTTAATTCTGACTTTAAGACTGATAATTAACGTTTACAACTTGGTGTTATTTGATCAAGTGAATTTGAAAAATTGCCGTGTACTACCATTCAAAGGTTTTGAATTGGTAAGATTTTTTTGTTTTGTTTTTGAAAGAAGATTCTTATGCTCACTAAGGCATCGCTGGATGTATATGTTTATAAATAGTACTGTTTTGAAATATTATTACAATTAAAAATAACCTTTCTATTTGAATATATTTAAAAATCTAATTTATTCCTATGAGCAGCCATTACTCCAGTCTTCAGTGTCATATGATCCTTTTTTTTCAGGATGAATTCCGTGAATTCTTTGAATATTTAAATAAAGCATCTATTTAAAATATAAATCTTTATAAATGTCTGTACTATCACTTTTGATCAATTTAATGCATTGTTGCTGAAATAAAGCAATAATCTTTTTAAAACTGTCTTTTTTACTTTTGAACGGTTTGTATATCATTTAATAAGTTTTTATCTGTACTTTAAATTACTATTATTTTTCTTCAATTTGATATGTTTGTGAGGATACAAAAGCCAGAAAGATACATCATTCAGAAAAAGCAGACTCATCTTTGAATGAATTTTGACACATTGAGCTGAGTCTCTCCTCCATCATGTTTTAATATAGTACTTACAGCATGTTTAGCCAACTGCTATGCCTCATTCTGGTTGCTGAGCACTGATAGCTTTGTTTGGAAGAGATGTCTGGCAGCGCTAGCTCCCTGCGCATCTCCCTAAGGCTTTTGGCACAGTAAACAGGATACAAGAGCAAAATGTAGAATGCCCTTAGAAATGGATATGCACTTTTTTACATTATAATCCTCTTATTCATGCAGTTCTCTTGGACATCTGTGAGCTTTGTAAACCTGGTAATAACAGTAATGCCTCTCAGGAATGTTTGGTGACTTACCCGACATTTGGGACCTTATTAGCATTGACTTGCCATCAGTACCAAAGATTCTTTTACTTCTCCATTTTATCTTCCACAGGATTAATGTCATGATTGTAATGACAAAATGTAATGTAAAATATTCAGAAATTATTTAGAAATTAGTTAAATATATGCTACCATTGGTCAGTACAATTTTTTTTTAGTAATTATTATTTTTCTTCAGCAAGGAATTTATCAAAAGTAAAGATATTTAAAATATCATAAAATATTCTGTTTCAAATAACTTTCTATTAAAAATAATGAATTACGGTTTCCACAAGCATATTAAGCAGCACAGCTGTTTAAAGGAATAAGGAATAAATTACATGTATCAGTATTTTTGATCAAATAATGCAGCCTTGGTGAGCATAAGAGACTTATTTAAAAAAATAAAAATAAATAAATATTACCAACCCCAAACTTTTGAATAAAAGTACAAGTTTGTATCGTCACACCTGTTTAAGTTCCCATACACAAAATGTTGAACGTCATACAGAAAATGTTGACATAATTTACTCCCTACCTCATGTTATTTTCTTAATATTATCATAAAAGTAGTCAAAATGATTTGTACATTATATAGTCTTCTCAAGTCATATGGTAGCTTTGTATGAGGAAAATAATAAAATTATGAAATAGTAGTTGTTTTTCAAACTTGCCACATCGTGATCAATCATATGATATACGACATCAAACCCCCTGCTGAGTTCCTGCTCCGTGGTGGTTTCTCTCCAGCCTTAACAAATAAGATTCAGCACTGTGCTGGCTGCAGGTGCCTGCTGAGAGAGTTCCCTGTGCTGATGGCTTCTGCGATGACCCTTAGCACCTGGTGTTGGTGCCACAGATAGCATCTCTCTCCCAGGGCTTTAGGGCAGCAGCTTAATATGTGCTCCAGGGATCCTCTTTTTTTTGGCATAGGGGGCATTGCAGGGGCATCTATCAGGCCCCAGGATAAGAGATTGGTTGGACTGGGGAGGACATCATAGACTGATTGGATTAGGAAATGGATCCGGTGTGGCTCTGCTTTCCACAACTTAGAACACAAGATTTTCTGGTCCATCACCTGTTCCTATCAAGTCCATGCCCCTTGTTGTTGCAACCCCACCATCCTGCTTATGCATTTTTCCTACACCCCTGCTCGGATTTCTTCTTGGACCAGTTGACGCCTGTCCTTTCCCCGGGCCTTGTAGTATCGAGGTCTTTGGATACAGCCAAGTCCCTGCACGTTCTGACGCCACCGTCCCCACCAGCACACTGTGCCGCAGCCGCACTTCAGCCTGGCTGGCTGCCTCCTGGGCCCTCTACTTCCTACCCGTCCTCCCCTGTTGATTGAGTTCTCCTCCTCAGGAATCCAGACACCCTCTGCATGTCTCCACTGCTGCACCACTTTCCCCCTCCTCCAGATGATTTTGATGTTTTTCCATAGTCGCTGAAGGAGTCTGGGGCACTTCTTGTAGACCATGTAGGTAGGGCACTCCACTTGGATCTGGTGCTGAGCTGGTCCTAGCTGCTTTGACAACCTCCTGGACCTCTCTCAGGGTTGGATCCTTGAGGTTAAATGCCACACTGGGTTCTGGTGGGGTTATCAAAGTGCTGCAAGGTCCGAGGTACTGGTCTCTTGCACTATCGCTGTAGCTGGTACAGAGGTACTTATCAACCTCATCTTGAGTGCAGGTGAGTCGACCGCTGCGCTTCTGCCCGAGGAGTCTCCTGGTGAATCCGAAGGGATTCGTGATGAAGGCAGCGGGCTCTCTCCTTGCCCCCTTTTCTGTGCCACTCAGCTCACTGGGTGGTAGTGAGCTTACTCCTTATGATGTTCCAGAGCTCTGCCAGGGCAGCCTTATCCTTCTCCCTTGCCTGCTTGAACTGCTTTCTGAGCACACAGAACTCCTGCTGCAGCTGTCAGCTATCTTCTCTTCCTGACGATTTGGTCCCACAGTACTGCTGGTGGAATGCTGCTCCTTCAGGCCAAATCTCTCAGAAGCTATGTTGATGTTTGATCATTGAGCATATTTTCTGCAGCCTCCGGTCAGCATCCCCTCTGGTTGTTATTTGGACGATCTGGTCCATGTCCTCATCAAACTGGGGCCACTCAGTTTCCTTAATAGTGGCAGTCCACTTAACCTGAGGTTGTTCTGAATGCCTGGCTTGGGAACGGCCTAGTGGTGTGTGGTGGGTCTGGGCACTATGGGGCGATTCCGGGCTCCCCCTGCGTCTCACCAGGTACTTGACCTGTGCGTTGCATCACTTGTTTACCAGACAAGCACTTCATTCTGGCCTGGTGCATCTTAAGGCTCTGCAGGTTTTTGCAGGCTTTGCCGCATGTACAGACTGCACTCGCAGTCTTGTGTCCATGAGCTTAGGGCTGGGCGATATGAGCAAAATCTTATATCACGATACGAGTAATTTTATATCATGCTAACAATATCACAATATAGTAATTTTTGCTTTAAATAAGATTTTTATGATATCAACATTTTCCATATCATTGAAATTTCATAATTATCATCAATTTCAATATAATTAAAAAAAATACACTAGCCTATAAAACTCTCAAGCTTACTGAAGACGAATAAACTGTAATAAAGAAAGAGCAAAGAAGACAATCTACAATAAAACAAAGACAGACGAAATAGACCTACCTGAAAAAGCATCAAGCTCTAGAAAATGTATAAAGTAATCAAAGGTATAAAAAACAATGCATAGTCTTTACTGTGTACATTAAAAATAAATTTATTCTTATTAAAGTTATAAAAGCAAGCAGTGAGTGATTTTCTCTTTTTTGTTGATTGATTAGAATTAATAATGACAGCATATCAATTTTGATGCTGTCCCTTTAAGACTGAATGCACCGATCCATTAACTCGAGCCTTGTTTTTCTCAACTGTATCTTCACTTAAGACATAAATGGCTCTGTTTACTTGCAAATACATGGTCACTTTGGCACATAGGTTTGTGTATTTAACCATTCAAGCCCAATTAGGCATCAAAAAGCACTCACTTCAGTCCTCACACACTCTATGAGCAGCGGCTTCATGTTGCGCGTCTCTCAGACGGCGCTGAGAAACAGTCTCTTCAGAGAGCGCGTGCATATGCTGAACTGATGAGTTGTCTTATGCTGCTAATAACACCACTTGTTTTTAAACCGCAATGCTTAAAAACCAATTCAAATCTCTACCAGTTGACAAATTTCAACCGGCTTATCATGTCTACCAGTATATTGCGCACTCCTACTTATTGTGCTTAATAACAATTTAACATCAAGCACGTCTCTAATTCGCCATCACCTTCTAAGAGAGACAGGTTTCATGCGCGCACTTTGTCAGTGTGCCAGTCAGCACGAGCGCTGCACCGAGTTCCTTTTCAGGATATATTGCGGTTATAACTCTTTTAACATCAAGCACGTCTTGCTCTTGTTTTATTTTTCATTCATGCATTTTATCACTCTGAAGTGTCAATAGTGCTATACTACGATATATACGATATAGCAAATCTCTAACGATAGACATCTTATTTCGTGGTAACGATATATATCGTCATATCATACAGCCCTACATGAGCTTTGGTCAATACCTGTGTGTCCATCCTGTTGAGGTGCTCATCACCCCCCCTAAAAATCAGACTAAACTGATTTTAACACACACCTTACAGGTGCAACCTGACATGTTATTGAAATTTAATTTTGACAAATAGTTTTTAAAATTTAAGATAGATATTCAAGAATGCCTGTTACCTAGATATATCTGCCCTAGGATGTTATGGTCACCTTTAAGGGACTTTGCATTGGTAACTTTACTCTGACATCTCAGTTCATTTCAATTGAAAGTAAATTGCTGTACTAATTGCTCTTTTGTCAAATCCACTGACAGTATTTGAGTAAGAGAGTTTAGATATTATTTTGCTGTCTGCTTGCAGCTAGATAATAATTTAAACATAAGCAGAACTAGCATATAAAATTTTCAATGCATTCCTGGCACAATATTGACATCTCTGCTGTTGCTTAGCACATTTCAGAAGACTTGTGTCCTGAAAGAGCATTTGTAATCACTTTCATTCTTTTGATAGATATTACTCTTAGGTTTCACTGATGAGATGTAAAAACCCTTGAGAGATTCACGTCTCTGGCGTGCCATGATAATGTGAGGTGATGTGACTTACAAATGTATTCAAGGCTGCTTATCTCCACAGCCACCTTAAGGAGATCTCATGATGAAATATTTATGAAGATATGGTGGGGTTTTTAACTTAAAAAAAGAGTGGCGTATTTCTGAGAAAATCTTTCTCTCTTCTGCATTAGCAGAGAAACGTCTCAAAAGCAAAGTCGTGGGTGTGAGAGTGCGTCCTGCTGGGAGGATGAGAGGAGGAAGGAACGAGGATGGAGGATGGAGACAAAATGGCTGCATCAAAGAGAAGTTTGTCCTGATGAAAGAACGTGATGCATGCGTTACAAGACTAGAATTAATACACGTTTATGTGATGTACCACAGGGTGTCCTATTTTATCCAGGACACAAATTAATTTATAATTTAGTGTTTCTCAAAGTGTGGAGTGCACTTGCTTAAATTCATATCTGCTGCGTTCTTCTTATTTCTCTGTAGTGTGCTAACTATGTTGCATTGACTAAAAACTGGATGCCCACCTTTGCGTATTTGGCAATTGTCATTAGATTTACCAAGGCCGATTCAAAGGACAATTTTGTGCAATGATTTTGTCTGTTATAGGATTTACATCTTGATTAAGAGTGATGTTAATAACAGTGGGTGATAATGGGACCCTTTTATTATTATTATCATTATTATTTTTTTTTATTAGGAGTGCAAAACTTACAACATAGGGTGAACACAAAACACAACAACAAAACACAAAAAATACAATACAGCAGTGATAGTAACAGCAATGAAAAAAAAGCAGAAATGGCAAGTGGGTAATAGTAGAAGTATTTAAATAGTAAAAGCATAATTTTGTGATGACGGCGACAGTAATATCAGTAATAATAACAATAATGATACTAAAGATGGTGATAAGTTTTGTTGACGACAATAGTAATATCAATAAAAATAACATTGATAATAATGACAATAATAACAGTAGTGGTAGTGGTACTAATACTAAAGATGGTGATGATAATATTTTGTGTTGATGGAAAAAGTAAAATCAATAATAATAACAACAACATTTGTATCAATAATAATAGCAACAGTAATAATAATAACAATAATACTAAATATGGTGATGATGATAATATTTTGTATTGACAGCAATAGTAATATCAATAATAATATAATAACATTAACAACAACAATAATAATAATAACAATAGTAATAAAAACAATAGTAATGCTAAAGATGGCGATGGTGATAATATTTTGCAATGACGGCAACAGTGATATCAATAATAATTACAATAATAATAATAATAATAATAATAATAATAAAATGGCAATAGTAATAGTAATAATGAAATAATGACACATACCTAACACATACCACACCTCTCCTAAATTCTGTGTCAGTGTGCATGTTTTTTGGGGTTTTTTTTCTCATTCACAGTACAATTACTATTTGTATGTAAACCTAAGCTGAGGTGGTGCATTAAAAGAAGGGTGTGGTGCATTAAAATCAGCATTTCGGTGCATTAAAATTATGTGTGGTATATGTTAGGTGTTGATTTGATTTGGTTATATTTTGGGACCCTTTTATTAAAATACAAATAGCAAGTGTCAGAAATCAAGCAAACTCCCCAAAAAAAAGTACCAGGTTTATGTCATCACCTCAGGGTAACACAAATAAACCCCAAGGAAATGAAATGAGTACCAGTGTCTACTGAGGTGTGCATCTGTGCTCTGGCATTTTGAGTCACTCAGCGCCTTTGGCCCCTCTTTTGTTTACCGCTGAGCCCTGGATTTTGTTTACTTCCTGGTAGATGAATGGAAGCACAGCCAATCAAACCAGGTCAGAGAGAGAGAAACAAGAAGAGGTACTCACAGAGGACCATGAGAAAATAGATCAGGCTTGAGAAACTGCCAGCACAGTTTGTTTAGCCTTTATGAAGTTTCTGGACACTGTATGAGAGCCGCTGCGGGTGGGATTGATGGAGGGTAGACAGATTTCAAAAATTGCCATTAAGAAGTAGCTATTCGGGTGGCTACAATTGCATTAAACCACATGCAACCCTCTTTGGATACACTGAAGCTCGCCATTGACTAGTACATTTTTTATTTTACTTGCCAGACATGGAATGCAAGAACAATGAAACTGAAAAAAATCTACATAAATATAATATAAATAATATATGAAATGTAATATAAATAATATATAATAATAATATAAATATATAATTTATAATAATATAATTTCAAACACTATTAAAATCAAGTAAACTGTCTGTAATAATATAAGGTCAAATAATCAAACTACACGCAATAACACAAACACAATAGAAAAGATTTCAGTTCAACGTTTCATGTTTTTCATATAGATCTAACAGTATAGTTAGATGTAGATTAGGTACAGAAGTTAAATTAAGTTATCAAATGTAAAATAGCACTGCATAGTGCTATCTTACATTTGATCACATTCACTGTGATCTTGTCCTTTTAACAGTGAATGGGTTTTTCTGTGCCCTGCTGACACTGAGAGCACTAGTCAAAGCATTTGTCATTTGCGTCTTGTTCCGTGTTCACAACGAGTTTCAATATAAAAGTCTTTGCGACTGAGTGACTCGCTCTTAAAGACAATCTTTGCCACCATCTAGAGGCGTAATAATGTAACTTCTGTTGCTGTTCACAGTCAGGGACTTATTTTTCTAGCGGAAGGAAGGCTTTTAGTGATTTTACTTCATGAAAGTCTGATGATGAGTCTGATTAACATTAAAAACACAGACAGCAGCAGGAATATTAGGCTGCTGTCACTTTAAGATATAATGCACGGATCCAATACACTGTTACACACATGTTTATTTTCTCAACTGTTTACATTCACTTAAGACATAACCGACTGTTTACTAGGATACTCACCAAGACGTATCCTTTTGGCATAATTTTGTGTGAAATTGTCTGTTCAAGTACAAGACATAAAAGAGAGCTCAATTCAGTATTCGCGTGCTGTCAGACGCAGCTTTCTGGGTGCTAGTTATCTTTTGCTTCTTCCTGAGCTTGAATGTTTCAATTGGCAAGGCTTAAAAAAAAACAAAAATTATCAACTTTCATGACAATGCAGCACTGATACGATTGGGACAGTGACAGTTCTGTCAACGAGTCCTGCATGTGCTCTTTCTCTCTCACATTGAGTGCGGTTGTGTGAGCAAAAGCTACAGAGGGAGCTCTCAGCCAAGCGACGGTGAGTAAAGCTCAGCAGGCAATGAAATTATATCTGCGCTTAACTTATTTTTTTGCCTCCAACTCAATTACAGTCTCTTACAATTTACTAGCCATTGGCTAATAAAAGACATTTTAGTCGACTCTCATGAAATTTGGTCACGCATGTGACTGATTTACTTACAATGTGAAGGGTTGAAATGACATTTTAAAAAGAAGATTATTATTTTTTCAGTCTGACTAAAAAGTTTAAATGCATTGGTGGTCGGTGCATCACATAAAGTTGAACTCTGCTTAACCTTGTCATGTCCTCATCAGTGTCTGCCGGTCATGTCACCTCAAATCGCCATCTCTCATTGAAAATAAATGACTTCCAGTTGCTTTGTCACTGCAAATCGCTGTCAGTGTGAACGCACCCTAAGAAGTCAGCTGGCTTGTTGGATAACATTTGGAAATGCAAGAGATTGTGAGGTGTCAGACGGTGGCTGGATGATAAAGTATATGCTTCTGTATATTTCTGAGTGGTGTATATGTGCTTGTGCATTTTTGTGTGAGTTTGTTAAAGAAAACTACAGTATGTGACAGCCCGATCGATCGGTGAAGGATAAGAAGAGACACGCTTCAACCTCTTGCCTCTCTTTTTTAATCTCTCTTCTCTACACTCCTTCTGTTCCACCTCTCCACACTGATTTTCTTTTTCTTCTCTCTGCACTCCTTATCCTTTTTGTCCTCTCTTTTTGCTGAGAATTGTAGTTTTCTGGAAGAGACAGCTGGAGGACTATGCCCCACTGATTCCTTACCCACAATCCAATCTGCCCACAGACCACTGAACTCCCGTTCTCTGTCTGCATGATGAAATTATGAAGTGAAAATGCTTTTTGCTTGGTAAGTTTTGATGATATGCTTGACCAACATAAAATAATGAAGGATATTTATTCATCTTTTTTTTTTTTAAATAAACCCACAACTAAAGCAGAGGGGGCTCTAACACTGTGTCTACACCGGACACGAGCGGTGCAGCACAACTCGTTAAAAGACAATAGAACTTATTATAAGTTAGCAATAAGGTACAAGAGGCTGTGCTGTATTGTGAATAAGTTATGGCTGAAGGACGTTGTTAGGCATGAAGCAAAGCGGAGTGCCTGCAACCCCTTCAGCCGTGACTTATTCACGATACAGCACTAGCCTCGAGTACCTTATTGCTTTTATAAAATGGTTACCACATGATACGAATATTAAAGCCAAAAATATGTATCAATGTAACTTTCATGATGTAAACTTTCAATAAAAGCCTTCCTTGCACCAGAAAAAAATAGTCCCTGACCGCGAACAGCAACAGAAGTTACATTATTACGCCATTAGATGGCGGCAAAGACTTGAAATGAGTGTGTCAGTTGGTAGCGAAGACTTTTACATTGAAAAGACTAAATTGTTGTGAACACGGAACAAGACGCAACTGACCAATGCTTTGACTAGCATTGTCAGTCACAGGAAAACCTCTTAACTGCTAAAAGGACAAGATAATACATTGGACATTTAAACAGAATTTTTTTTATTAACATAGGAATGACCTGAAGGAAAATGCTAAATCTGAATGCAGATAATAAACTCGCTCAATCAATCTCTTTCTCACAATACTCTTCTATATAATACAGTAAGCATTCTATTTCTACTTCTTTATAGACCCTTTTACAGCCCACGTGATCAAACAGTTGCGCGCGCATTTTGGCAACGGAAGTGGTGTTGTTGCCTACTGGTTTTAACATGTTAGCAACTCTGAAAGTTTTTCAGGGCTCTCAAGTGTAACGCACTGAGCGTGACAGTCACTTATTTCGGTCTTTTGTCACACACTCCCGCCACACACTATTTTTCATATATTTAATATGCCGCTGCGCTGGGCAGGAATCAAGCGCGTCTCTCCTGGAGTAGCCTGCCACTTATTAGCCAATCAAAAAAAGAAAGAGGCTACACAGTAGCCAATCAGAAAATAGCACTATTGTATCTGGGTAAGATTTAACGCAACAACCAATTAAAAATTTAGAATTGTTCACCATCATCCTCGTTCACCCACAGAGGAAAACACTGGAGGCTCTGAGCATCACTTTGAACCAAAATAAGTCATGCTCTCCTATATTAATGTTACAACAAATTCACAGCTTGTTTGACACAAACAATGACAACTTGACTGCTGTTAGAGAATGTTTCCCAGATAATCAGCATCAGTTTTTCATGAGTGTCTGAACTAAGTCAACAGCCTGTTCACTAAAAACCTGCTCAGTAGTCTAGACCTAGTTATATTTTTGTTATCACACGATGACTGACATTTTGTCACATTAAACATCTCTCTCTCCAAATAGGCTTAATAATTTTACTAGCACTAAATGAATTATAGTGTATTACATCGTCGATGTTATTGATCACTTTAAAAATCATGTCATGTTGTTGGATATTAGTCATTCTTGCCTGTCTTTAAAACTTGAGAGCCCTGGTTTATGTATATATATCTGGCCACTGTATTTGGCCATCTGCTAACGTCTTCTATCCACTCGACTACACGGATCTGATAGTCGGATACCATTTGATAAAGTCAACTTTTTAAAATAACTTTATCTGTCTGTGTTGCTTAATCCGCCCGCGAAGCTGTAGATATATCACTTTCGGAGTTGCTAACACGTTAGAACCTATGGGGAACAACACCACTTCCGTTGCCAAAATGCGCGCGCATACATTGCTACGTCATCATTGTGTACAAACAGTAAAAGGGTCTATACTTCTATTTCTAAAGTAGTCAAAGTGCTTTGCAATGATCCATTTGTCGCGTCTGGTGTAGACATGGTGTAACTCTGACGCTTCCACTAGTGTTTTGCATTTTCGATATATCAGACATATGAGTAAGAGTGAATGTGTTCATATTTTAAAACAAAATATTATTTTCATGTAGTTTAAATTGATTACTTCACAACTGCAGTTAGACCTAGAACTTGTTTTACCATTTAAATGGTATTTTACTTTTAAACGGTAAAATAAGTTTGGGGGCCCCTTGGCCTTTTTGCCAGAAGGTTCCCCGCCAAGCGCTAATGTGAAACTCTACATATGCCAGGGACTCACTGTGCCTCAAAAACTTGACAGGAAAACTGACAATTGCAAAATAAAACCACTACTTTAATGAAAAAACGGCAAATGTTTCGGCCACATTTGACCTTTCTCAATAGGTGTGTTTGACTTAATGCAGTGCTGCGCAGACTGATCATGCATGCCGGTTAGAAATTTTGTCTGACTTGATACAGCGCAGACGTCACGTCACTGTGATGTATGGCATCAAAGTGCTGCGAGAGTGATTCAAGAGCAGACGATGGACTCAGCTGACACAGCTTCTACAGAGCAGGGCTGCGTTCAGCCCCGACAAAACGTTGCAAAACGTTTTTTAAACGGAAACGGAGGTGCGTTGAACACCCTGATCTGATGATGCAGGAGTTGCAACTATGGCAGCTGAGAAGGACATTCTTTGTGTTCTTTTTGAAGAATTTTCAGAGCCTGACGAAGTCGGTATAAATAGGTGTTTAATACTGCAAAATACACTCAATATTACAGTCACTGCCCTGCTGTCCAGAATAAAAGAGAACATCCCAATCCAGTGAAAGGATTTGTGGAAACTTCTAATTATTGTGATACACTTGCCTTGCATTTCAGGATGAAAAGACAAACATTTCAGGTGAAGGATAATCCATTTCTTACCTCCGAGACTGTGTTGATCTGTATTATTTTTATTGTGAGTATTAGGCTTATCATTATTGCTGATCACTGTTGTGCTATGATATTGTAATATTTACCATTATATAATCAGAGGAGTATAGAAAAGTTTATTAAAGTGTCACTTCACAATACAACAGCAAAATATATAAGTAGGCCTATAGTATTTTTATGTTTCATTAATACCCATTGTGCAAGCTGTCTCTTTAATACCGCGTGGTTTATAGACATCTTTGCGCTGATTGGGCTGACATTTCTGACACACCCACCAAACAAGAGAAAACGCATCTCAAACCTGTTGCACACCGATGCACACCGTTTCCAGGAAACGTGTCGTTCAATCCGGAAAACGTATCAAAACGTTGCGCACCGGTTTGAGCTTGAACGTGCCCCAGCTGCACAAGCTCTGACGACGATCTGTTCCACGATTGGCCGGATTCACCGATGACAACAATGACGTGTGTTTTGTGTTTATTCTCTGACACCTTCAGTTCCACTAATGCTCACAAATCCATGTTTTTTGTAACAGTAAAAACATGACAAACCAAACCGATATATACCAACAGAACAACATATATAATACATGAAATAAGCTTGCAATTTCATGGAGTATTTCAAACGATTTCATGGGTTGTTTCAAGGTAAAAAGTAGTTGGCCATGATGACTGGGAGCCACTTATTAAGGAGTTTCAGATTTCTTTGAGAAAGTCATTCCTTCCTGTACAATTAAATCCTCATTGTTGGGTATGACGCAAAAGTAAGGCAATCATGTACCAAGGGGTTTTAATGAAGACTTGTTTCCTTGAATTAAGGTCATGCTAATTAACCAGGGACTTATAGGGACCGGCAAAATATAGCTAGGCTGGCTAATGGAGTGATTGGTGATGTTTTTTTTCATGACCACATGCTATGATGCCCTAAACATACTACTTCTGTCTGGCTTTGAAGATGAGTAGGCCTTCAGGAATCATTGAAAGTCTCTGTAGAAAATGCATGAAGACAGTTAGAACCATGTTATTCATAGGCTGAATCCCAAATGGCACCCTAAACCCTCAAGGTCTTCCTCTGAGTCTGCGCTTTCGTGACTTAATGCCGCTTTGACTGCCGGGTAAAGTCCTCTGCGTAGCTTGCGAACTTGTGGGCTCAGCTGAAGTGCGCATCGAGGGCGCAAAGGGGGCGCTTGTGAGCACCCTTCTGAAACCTAAAATGATGAATGGGACACCCTACGGTCTCATGGACTTAACAGACATGCGCACGTGGCAGCCATTTTAAGTCCACAAGACAGAAAGTGCATAGAAGTGTGCCATTTGGGATTCAGCCATAGTTTTCACATGATGTTACACCCTTATGCCCACCTGGAGGGCAAAACCACTCTTTCTTCCATTGCCCATCAGTCATTTTTACTAAGTTTGTGCTAAGTACTAATGTAGTAAGACGATGGTATTAAAAGACCAAATTCATTATACACCTTATTGATGTTGCATACTATCTACAGACAAGCGGATGTACCCAGAATAAAACAGCACAGCGCGCAGTTTCTCATTAAGCATTATCTATATTATGGTTTTCTTTGGGAAAAGGCTTAACAAGAAACTGTGCATTGTGTTTATATTCTGAGTTAATCTGCTCGCCTGTATAGTAAGGTTTATACTGAATTTGATCTTTTAATACCACTGTATTAGTACATTTAAGGCACTTTCAATGTTTTTCACATGAAGCGTTTTAGAATGTCCTGCTGTTTTTAGTTTTTGAAACACTGCAGCAGGTGCTGTATATGGGTCACAAGTGCCCAAAATGTGCATTTTGTTCACATGTTTTTAATTTTCTTCTTTTGAGATGGAAAATTGACAGGACTGTAATGTAGTTCTATGCATGTTTTGCCTTCCAGGCCTCCAATTCAGTCACGTGACTGAAAACTATGAATTGCTAAAAAATAAATACCTAAAAAAGACTTGTCTCTTAAAGGTGTCTTCACACAGGGATGATTATTAGAAACATATTTGAGCCCTGAGCATTTCAAAAATAGCTTTAGTAACACTTATTACATTATTGACTCTCTGCTACTCTTCATAGAGCGCTGAAAATCCCTGCAATGCACCAAGTGGAAGATGTACCTCTGTCTCTCATTCGTTTCTTATGATGTTTTCAACCCACTTTAATAATGGAATTTGAGGCTTAGACTTATATGAGACATTTAATGAGAATTTCTTTTGGAAGAGATTTAATTTTCTTCATAGGGAATTGATTGGATGGTGAGAAGAAGTGCTCTACAAATTATTTCATTTTAATAAAAGTTTACCAAGACAAACATTTTTCAAATTTATTAATTCATTCATTTTTATAAGGCCAATTTAATTACTATACCATTCAAATATTACATTACATCACATTCACATGGCATTGTTAATATTCTGCTACTTAATTTGTAATGGTGTGTGAAAGACATTTTCCCTGTGTATGTTGATGATTGTTTGTCTACATACAGTACAGCTGTGGGACAGGACTGGGGGCTGTTGCTTCAGTGTTTTGGGATGCTTGCCATCATTGCTTCTTTTGTTTGTGATGTCGTATCCAGGTGATTTGTATGTTGTATGCTGGTTGTTATAAGAGTATGGTGCAATGGGAATGGAAAACCTGAACCTTCAGGATCTACAGAGAGTAGATTTCTATGAAGAGATACTCTGGAGCAACTTACATTCAGTGAGTTGAGCCAAGGTCCCTTTAAGGCAATTCAGTTCACTCACCGACCATCTTGGAAATGTCCACAGAGCTATTTTCTAGGCAATAAGCATACAAGTACAGCTCCTCTCTGTCAAATTGTACTGCTTAGATACATACATTTTAATGTAACACAGCACCTTTTTACTGTCTTTCAAATTATTTGCATATAATTTGTCATTATCAGCATAATCATACAGAAACTCGGATGACAAGCTAAACTTTGCTCAGATGCCCCCCCGAGGAAACTATGTGATGTCTGTTTGTATGAAGACAACTACTATTTTCTCTCAAGATTGTGGTAATTGTGGTACTAGAGGCAGCTGGGGGCTAAACACTCGATGAAACGGTACTGAAGGGTTACGCTCATCCACATTGGGCTCGTTGTTGGTGGGGTTTTTTTCAGCTGAATGCTGAATAACATTACGTAACCTGTTCTGACGTGGCAGCACTGAAAGAGGCCGAAGCATGCTGACTTTGTTTTCCCCTGTCATTGCAGATCTCGTCATTAGAGTGGCAAAGGATAAATTCGGAGCCATACAATCCGAGTACCAGAAGGTAAGTACATGTGACTGTGCCTACCTGAACCTCCATGCGATTACATGCTCCGCCACCGCAGTTAAGTTGTGGGGACATTGTCTCAATGCATCTATCTTGAAACAATATTTTAATAATTGAGTATGAAAGCCAAGGAGTGAGCCTTGTCCTATTATGTGCTTATTCTGGAAGAGCTGTTAATTGCTCTTGGCATTATAGGCTGTAGTAAATAGAGGAAGAAACTATTTGCTGCTTTTTAATAAAGAAAATGAGTTTAATTAAACAACAACTCTTGCTTTGAAGTTGCAGCATCCTACTCCTGGGAACAAACAAACATATGGGGCAAAACTTAATGAATCAGTTTCACCAACATTTCTTGTGTTGTTGAGAGGAAATGTGAGCTCAGAGATACACAGCCCGATCATAGTGCTACAATTTACATTTATTTCTCAGCAAACAGCCTATATTATATTATAATATAATATAATATAATATAATATAATATATTATATTATATTATATTATATTATATTATATTATATTATATTATATTATATTATATTATATTATATTATATTATATTATATTATATTATATTATATTTATTATATTTAAATGGATATCATTTAAAAGTTTGTGGTCAGTAAATCTACGTTCACACTGCGAGCCTTAATGCTCAATTCCAATTTTTGCTCAAATCTCATACAAACGGGGTTGCCAGGTTTTTTAACCACAAAACCCACTCACAAAACTAGTCCAAAACTATCCCAATCGTGTTTTGGGGGGTTAAATATTGCGTTAGTGCGGTCATGGTGTTGCAAAACAACCTGCGGCAACAGTGAAAAAGTAACCCAATTCTGTGGGAAAATCGCGGACTTGGTAAAACACACAGCACGTTGTCATACGGAAGTAAACACGAACGGCATTAAAGTAAGTGATTGCGTGTTTATTTATAGTGTGATCTGCCACAGAAGCCAGTGAAATTATGTGCTGGCAATATGAAAAATAAAGACACTTGGTCTCATTCATGAAACACGAGCAGAACAAATTTTTGGGTAAATCGTGTGTAAAGTGGTTCTGGCGTAAATTTTCGGATTCATTAAAATGTTCGTATTTTCCAAATGTTAGTTGGTACGAAAGAAATCTACACCTGCTCCCAGCCACGCGTAAATAGTGCGTTTAACATCCGAACGTTTTGCTCATTAATAAGGCTGCATTTTAATTCACCTTAATAATGTACATTACACAGCATTTTGAAAAAAATAGTATATATAGTAATTACATACGTTTTTTTCTTTTTACTTTTATTGTGAGAGCCAGTAATAGCATCTGCAAACGGAGCACTTTAATCAAATAATTAATTGATTTCAATAGGGCTGGGCAAACTAATGGCCCCTTAATAGTTCTGGAAATTGTTTCCTATAAAATGGCCAAAATCCTTCATTTGGTGTCATAATATGATGCCCATATATAGTTGTCAGTCGGATTTAATGGGCGGGATTTATGGTAATTGAGAATGAGCGTGCACGCGCGTCCCATTTATGACTGATTGGAATTCATTAACACACACACACATTTCACTATCACTTCTGACGTTTACGAAGTATTTGTGAATCAGGAGAAGAGTTTTCGGGAAGATCTCTTAATGCGCAAATCACTCACATATTTACTCGTATATTTATGAATGTTTCATGAATGAGACCCACTGAAGTGACAAAAGAGAGCAGAGTTTTTTTTACGAGCCCTCATGTTTTGCTTATAGAGCTGTCTCTGTAATACTTACGAGTTCTGACACATCTTTCCCAAGTGTCTTGATAACGTTGGGTATGTAAAATCTTTGAATAGATGCCCATGAGTGCAGAATCGTGATCTTGATCTCGAGTGACGTAAAAATCGCATGAATTCCGATATGTTTACACTGCATTCGCATTACAAAACATCTGACCTGTATCGGATTTAGTACCACATATGGAAGTAGCACAAATCGGAATTGAAAAGATCAGATTCCATGTGGTTTGTACTGTTCACACTGTCATGGGCAAAAAAAATTCGATTTGGGACACATTTACCTGCAGTGTGAATGTAGCCTACTTATATTTAGCAAGGACACATTAAATTGGTCGAAAATGACATTAAAGACTTTTACATTGTTCCAAAAAATGCTGTTCACAACTGTTTTCAACACTGATAATAATAATAAATGTTTCTTGAGCACCAAATCATATAGATATATATTAGAATGATTTCTGAAGGATCATGTGACACTGAAGAATGTGAATTAAGATGTAAATCAGAGGGTTATTAATTTTATTCAAGGGTAATCACTTAAAGATTAATGATTAATTTAAGCTTAATTTAAATGAGCATGTCTTTAACAAAGTATTTAGTGAAGAACAATAATCTCAAAATCTATAATCTATAATCATACTCAGGCTTCACTTTTTCTGTTTTGCTCTTGTAACACTTAAGAATATGGAAATCTGGATATGGATGTGACTGTCTGCCAAATCTATGATTCACTCAATCCCTAGGACATTCAAAATGGGTCTGATTCCCATTACAGATGACAAGTGCTCTTCCTAGTTCTTAAGTGATTTTATTTGCCTTTTTGTTTGACTGTTTATTTAATTTGGCTTACCATCTGTTCTGTATTTTTTTTTTCTATTTTTGCTGTTCTGCATGCCTCATCATCTGGCACCTCCCAGCCAGAAAACATTGTTCTGACGCTACAGGTAATGTGTGTGTCCTGCTAGTGGTGTCAAGGGACAAACCTGACCCTAGTCTCACCACCTTCATTCCTTAGTTCCACCTAACCCTTACAGAACCCAGCCCTGCACTCATGCTGTTCACAAGTCTGTTTCAGTGTTACTTTCCAGTCTAATTTTGTTTGTGATTGTGCCATACATTTGGAATGCAACATTAGGTAGATAAAAAAATTGGTGCATAATTGGTGACATAAGGTGCATCTCAATCAGCTCCCTAGCTCCTGAATCAGTATATCATGTAAACATATTCAGGCAGTGGTAAGGACAGTAAGGACCCTGGCTCACTCTCAATGAGACATTGATGGTGACATGACAACAGGTTTGTTGTCAACAGCAGAACTGATATTATTCTGGCATTCATGTTCTTAATGTTTTACGTGATAAATACACTGATTATTTTATAGCCATAAATTAATTATAAATGTTAGCTAGATTATGTTCAGTACCTTTCTAGTGATGTAGGTTTATGGTGAAATATATTTAAGTAATGGTTTGTTATTTTTCAATACAGCTATCACGTGTCATTATGTGTAGTGAGTTGGCTCACGTGATTTATGTTTTGTGCTTCACAACTTCCACAAGGGAACACAATGAGCATCGATGCTCCCTAGTTTTCTCAATGCATTGTGGGACTTTTTAGGCAGCGAACGTTTCAGTGCACCAGAAGGATTTTGCGATTGAGACAGCCCTTCAAATGGCCGACTTCCTGATCACTGCCCTGACTACTGAACTAGGAAGCTGATTGAGATGCACCATTAGAGTTAATAGATTTCTTTAACATGCTGTAATGTTTAGACTTTTTTTAGGGCTTTTTCTATTTCTTATCAAGCAGACAGAGGATTCGGGAAGTTGGAGTAGGAGGAATTGTGACAACCAAATTAAAGGAAAACAAATTAGAGCAGTTTAATATTTCATTAAATAGTTAGTAAATGGAGATTAAATGGAGAGCAAATGATTTGTGAACAAAAATGTTAAATTTATACAAAAAGCACATTAGATTTTAAATATTTCTCTTTCAAACTGTATTTAATGATTATGTAATTATTTATAAGTGTTAAATGTGATAATATATTTAACATTTGATGTTATTTATTTTATATTTAATATGTGTTAAATAGTTTTCTTGCTGCATTCACACCAGACGCGACTTGCGCGAATAAATCGCGCTATTCGCGCGTAGTTGGACGCTTCAACATTTTGAGTTTACTCGCTTCATTCGCGCGTGAAAAACCCTTCACAACAGACGCGAATTCGCGTCATGAGAGGGGCTCTCCCACTCCTTTATGTATCCCAGACTGTGCCACTGCTTTCTGCATACCTCATCTGAATAAACACAACTTGTCAGTGGGGAAATAATTGTAAATGACAGCGAATAAGCTCAGTTGGTCATCTGTAGTTGACTTGTAGTCTTAATATGTATGTATATATATATATATATACATACATATATATATATATATATATATATATATATATATATATATATATATATATATATATATATATATATATATATATATATATATATATATATATATATATATATATATATATATATATATATATATGTATATATATATATACATGTGTATATATATATATATATATATACGTATATATATATATATGTATATATATATATACATGTGTATATATATACATATATATACATGTATACATATATATATATATATATATATATATATACATATATATACATATATATATATATATATATATATATATATATATATATATATATATATATATATATATATATATATATATATTAGCATAAATTGAGTAAAGACCGTGGGCCCTATAATACACCTGGCGCAATGCGACGCAAGGCGCAGCGCAAGTGTGTTTGCTAGTTTGCGTCCGGCGCCGTTCGCGTTTTCCCGTTCAGTGCCACGTCCTTAAATTAGTAAATGCATTTGCGCCAGTTAGTGCGCCCATGGGCGTGCTGGTCTAAAAAAGAGGTGTGTTCAGGCGCATTGCCGGCGCATTGCTATTTTAAGGAGCTGAAAATAGACTGCGCCATAGACCAACTCAAACCTGGTCTAAAGTCTGAAGTCAATGGCGCAATATTTTTTTGTTAGAGCGCGTTGGTAGAAACTGCGCCTCTGGGCGCGTCGACTTTGCTTATTACACACAGGGATGCGCATCACACAAACATGCCAATATTAAAAACAAAAGGATTACAGTGTAAAAGAATATTATTGTGTAGGCTACATAAATATAAAAATGTAACTTCGTTTACCTTCTAACTAAACGTTTAACTTCGCGCACGAGCAGATCGGTTTCTTCGCTTGAAAAGCGTTCAGCTTTTCCGCCAACAAATTCCACCATGTAAATAGCAATCCGCCATGGCGCGAGCGCATCTCGCTCTTAAAGGGAATGGGGGATGACACTCTGATTGGTTTATTGAACGTTACACCCATTACTCATTAAGAGAATAGGGACAACCCATTTCAAAAATGCGCCCCGGCGCACGGACCGTTTTTCCGTCGTTAAAATAGCAAAAATTAAAATCGTTTCTGCCTCAGCTCGCTACGTCACATCACTACTAGAGCAAGCTCCTGATTGGTTAATGCGGCGTGGAATTTCGCCAAAGTTCAGATTTTTCAACTTGCGCGATTCGCGCGAATCACGCGTTAAGCGCGTCAAACGCCCGAATCGCTCAATTCGTGCGAATCGTGCCGCAGGATGTCAATTCGCGTCTTTGCATTGACTTAACATGTAAATTCCTCGCGCTTACCGCTTCATTCGCGTCCGGTGTGAACGCTAGTCTTTCCTTCTTTTGACCAGAAGTGTTTACATTGAATTAAATGCCATATACCATTTATTGTGTAGCCAAAATACCAAAAAAGGGTCCAAATTTAAGACTTCTTAATATAATAAGTTTTTTATACCATTTAAGATTTTTATGACCTTAAATTTCATAAAACTAAGAACCAGCAGGGACTTTTTTCATTCACACACAAGCTCCTAAATACATTTTACAGTTTGCACACATCTCTGTTTATGCTCGCACTATCAAGCCCTGATACCTCCATAATTTGTTAAAGGCAAATAATCTATAAAAAAGCAGCATATTAGGAGTATTTTTTCCTTTAAGATGTTGCAAACTGGATTTATCAACTGCCTAAGCACCAAATATCTATGTGCTAACTGCTACACCTCAGCTCCAAATCAACATTACACACTTTTAATAGAGTTTTAAAACAGGGAATATATTCACTGAACTTTTTTCTTGGACATCCTGTATTAAAATAACGGTATTAAATATCTCTTTCATCTCTTTAATTGGTAAAATAATAGATACACAGAAATGTCCTCTTCTGCTGTCTGCAATTTTTAGTTTAGCTATGACCCAAGTGAGGAGTGTGGCTGCGATAACAGAGATGATGTCAGCCTTAGATGAGCCAGTCTAAAGCTTAAACATGCTGATACTAGAGGAGCTCAGCAGAGGGTCAGTAAGACTTATAGTAGAATGGTCAATAACCTCATGCCCTATATGTTATGCTATATTTGAAGTCCCTTGATAGTCTTAGTTGCTAAGCTTTCCAACAAGGCTTTCAGTTCTTGCACACATAGGCATGAGGGGAAATGAGCTTTTAACACCACTTTTTAAATATGGAAAGGCTCTACCCTTGAGGCGAAGCGAGGGTTCTTGGTGACAGACAAAGCCTCTGGTTTATTCAGTGGATTAAGCTTATCCACAGGCCAGCCTGAGGAGAGCCCTGCTCATTCAGAAGTGTCCATAATGCCACAGGACGTGTAAATGGATTCAGTGGAAGCATATGTATAAAATGTTTAACATTATTCCGTCATGTTACATACAGCATGGAAATTTTGCATGGTTTAATTTCCCTCATTTTAAAGGCTGTTTCCCTGAAAGTCTTTTGAGACAAGGATATTTGCTTTACTTGTAAAAGAAAAGTGCAGAGGCACTTCTTCTAGCAAACGTTTTGCTTGCCTTTTTTAAAATTATGAACCGTGAAAATATTTTGTAGCTCATTAGATATAGTCTTGATGTTCCTTTTACAAAACGGTTTAACATAATAATTATAACATTATAATATTATAATAATAACTGTATATGAAGTGCTCATTAAGTGTAATTGTAGTTCTAAAACATACACAAATGGCACTCCTTACTTCCTTTTACCAACAGTAGTGGATAAACTAATCCGAAACTTTAAACCTATATAACTTGGGATGGCTTCCTGGATGCAAATTAAGCCTTAAAGGATCAGTTCACTACAGAGTTAAAATTTCCTAATAATTTACTCACCCCCATGTCATCCAAGATGTTTAGGTCTTTCTTTCTTCAGCTGAAAAGAAGTTAAGGTCTTTGAGGAAAACATTCCAGGATTTTTTCCATAGTGGACTTCAACGGCTACCAACAGGTTGAAGGTCCAACAGTTTCAGTGAAGCGTCAAAGGGCTCTACATGATCCTAGCTGAGAAATAAGGGTCTTATCTAGAGAAACAATTGGTCATTTTCTAAAAAAAATAATAATTTACATACTTTTTAACCACAAATGCTCATCTTGCACTGCTCTGAGATGACATAGGTGGAAGTACCACGGTAGGGTGGAAAACTCCATCTCGTTTTCTCCTCCAACTTCAAAATCATCCGACATCATTGTTTTACCTTTTTTTTGTAAAGGGCATTTGACTTAATCTTTGCACGTTCGCTTTGTAAACACTGGATCAGTACTTCCACATATGTCACCATTTCAATGTGATGATCGCAGACCAGTGCAAGACAAGCATTTGTAGTTAAAAAGGTTTTTTTTTTTGTTTTTGTTTTTGTTTTTTTTTAGAAAATGACATCATTTTGCTAGATAGGACCCTTATTTGTCAACTGGGTTCATGTAGTTGGACATTTAAACCATTAGTAGCTGTTGAAGTCCACTTTATGGAGAAAAATTCTGGAATGTTTTCCACAAAAAACATTTTTTTGTGACTGAAGAAAAAAAGACATAAACATCTTGGATGACATGGGACGAGTAAATGATCAGGAAAATTTCATTCTGAAGTGAACTAATCCTTTAACTTAGATTTCTTTTCCTGGAATTCACTGTGGACCAGGCTTACTTTGAGGAAACCATTTCAACTCATAACTCAATTTTTTTGCACTTATTGAACATTTAAGATACTTTAATCTATGTAACTTTTTGTTGTGCGCAGGTGATTTATTATGAGATTGGATTTGTGGTGTGTGCGGCACTGGGCCTGCTGTTCACCGTGCTGCTGCCGCTGGTGGGGCTTCTCTTTTGTTTGTGCCGCTGCTGTGATAACTGTGGAGGAGAGATGCACCAGAGACAGAGGAAGAATGCAGACTGCCTTAGAGGACTGCTGACCACACTGTTACTCACATCCACCTTCATTATCACGTAAGTTTTTTGCGCTTGTCTGAATGTGCATGTGTGCTTGCATGTGTAAACTTCCAAAACTTATTATGATGCCTACATAGGCAGTGTTTCCAGGTATCAAATGCACATAGATGCAAAGGATGTACCCAAAGGTCTGTCTACCAAGATGCCTTCTTTTGAGCAGATTCGAATCCAAGGCATCACATATTCTTGGCGGAATGCTTTCAACAAGCTAAAGAAAAAGAAAAAAAATATTTAAGATGGTAAATGAAATGAGATGTGCTGATTTGTAAATATAATGAATTCAATGCCAACAATATTAATATATATATATTAAGATACAGATGCTTTGATCTCCCGAGATATGGACAGTACACACACTTACAGAAATGTATAAGCTTCCTTCCTTCCTGTCCTTCCTTCACATTTGTCCCTTCTCCCCCACTTCAGTCTCTTCACCCATTCTTCCCTCCACTCACTTAACTCAGGATGATTATATGAATCATCTACCATATCTGCTAGATTATGCTGTACCCATTGTTACTGCAAATATGCATCAGGTTAGTAACAGACTAAAGTCCGTTACTAGTTTTGAGTGGAGCATTGGGGCATGCCAACTGAGATTTTAGATAGTAATCACTTAGATTGTGAAGGCTAATGAAGGGAATTTCCGTTTAGGGCAACAGAATGTTGACTGACCAACCTAAATAGGGTGAGCCTTACCTGTGTTTAATGTAATGAAACTCTAGATAAGTCTACATGGGAAACCATGGCATGACCATACCAAAACTACTATTAGAGAAAGTATTGGTCGGCTTATATCTGAAGTAGTGTCATAGCCTTTGACTAGAAATAATGTTATTTTATTTAGGTGTGCACAGATCAATAGGGACTAAGTAAAATACATTTAGAGAGAGCAAGCATGGGAGCGGCCCTCTAAATAATATAGTCAATAACCTCTGTCTAAATGACCAAGACTGGGGAGTTTGTGACCGTGGGTCAGTGTAGAAATAAACGGCCGGTGTGAGGACCCTATGCGAGACCCCTGTGTCTAGATAAATGATCATATAAATGGTCAATCAAAGACCTCAACATGGATACATTTGAGCTTGCAGTTAATCTCCCTGTCCTAAAATCGACATGTTCCCAAAGATATACTGTAGACAAGTGTACACTTCAGGAAGAAATACAGCAGGATAGCACAATAGCAGAAACTCCAGGATAGCAACGGCAAACTGAATAGAGTGTTTGATGTGCCTCTGCTTTATGGATTCAGCTGGCTGGCTCTTTATTAAAGATTCCATAGCACATGCCTGGCTGCCTGGAGATGGGCATGTCTCCTCATGCAAAAACCTCCTAGGATTTCAACCTTCATGATTCTGATCAAGCCATAAAGGGGGCTACTTTACACACTTCTCTCTTCAGTGCCAATCTTGTTTAAAAGTAAGACAGGCGCCACCCAGTCTCTTGGTATGAAGATCATTCTGAAAATCATTCAAATATTATGTGATCATCCTGAGAGGATTCTTACAGAGAGATTATGGAAATGAGTTTGAAGGATATCCAGGGGTGGAGGTTATGAGTTGGTCACCTTGTTATGAGTAATGTTTTTCTTAGTAACGGTGTGAAACATGGAGTTTTCTTGAACCGTGTTGTCATTTACCCTTTCCAAACTTTGAAATTTTATTGTAATTGTTTGAACTTGGGCCACCTTTTCTGAGCTTTTCTGCTGTTTTCTCTTGAAACATTGGGCATAATGTAGGCTTGATGAATAATTAAAGAAGTGACCCAATTATGACAAGAAAATCCCTCATTAGTGGCATCTCACTTTTAAGGGAAAAACAGCATTTCTTAAGGACACTTTCAACCCAGTCATGAACATAATGGTGTGATGGTCAGGGAAAATAACAGCTTGAGGCATGTATTACTTGTATTTTTGGTTATCTGTTTGTTGATGGCTGCAAGTACTGAAAGATAATTTGATTTCATTTGTGAGACTAATTATTAAATCTGTTTTTTTTTTTGTTGTTGTTCATGTTTCTGAAAGAAGTTTCTCATGCTCACCAACGCTGCATTTATTTAACCAAAATACAGTAAAACAGTAATATTGAGAAATATTATTACACTTTAAAATAACTCTTTTTCTTATTATTATTTGAATATATTTTGAAAATATAATGTATTTCTGTGATGGCAAAGCTGAATTTTCAGCATCATTACCCCAGTCTTTAGTGTAACATGATCCTTCAGAAATCATTCCAATATGCTGCTAAAGAAACATTTCTCGTTATTGTCAATGTTGAAAACATATATTTCATATTTTTTGTCTTACTATGTATAAGTTGCCATGTGCCATTGAGCTAAAAATAGATGCTATTGCCATTATTTACAAATGACCGCTCACATAAATTTGTGTCCTCATTCTGAGGAAGGCTGCCCTTTAAAACAAAATAATACACTTTGACACTTTTGCATGCCATTTTTATTATAGATTTATTTAATTCTGTATGTGCATTGATATTTAAACAGTCCTAATTCAAAGCAATAGTTTAACAGAACATGGATTTAAAATTTTGATTTGACATGGATAAGACATAAGGGTTTACATATTGCTAATATAAATAGGCAAATTCATTCATTAAAATAAATAATATTTAACTGTGGTCCTAAATGTAAAGTCGCACACACATATGTAAAGAGAGGAAAATTTAATTGCTCATAGCTTGTTTTTTGAAGCCTAGGAGAATTTTTCCTCAGATGTTTCTCTTAAATTCCTTAGGGGAATTAAAAATAGACACAAATGAGAATTGTTGATGTAAAGTAAGGGCTCTAAAGCTCAGATAATTGTTCTTTGGAACTATTTGTTGAGAAATATTTGATTTTGACATTGAAATCTCTTGGTTTTAAAGGCACGGTTGGAGACATTGTTTAGGTGTCTTCTGAAACTCTAAAGAAGACATGTATAAGCTTACTGCAGGACAATCTCAGGAAAATCTGAAGCAAAAGTCTCCATTTGCTCTCAGTTTAACATCATTGCTATCTAACTATTTAGATATTAAAATGATTTTTCATTCCTGTGGCACTCTATATGTGAGGGACTCGCTCGGCTGACTGTTTCTTAGCTGCGATTGGATGTAGAGCAGAAACCCGTCTGCTACTCAGGAGTGTTATGCTCAGGGCACTGAGGGTCAACGGGGGCCACTGCTCCTCTGCCAACCCCAGGGCTCAGCTTGCAGAGACGGCCTGTCAAACTCAATACAGTAGACCATGTGAACCCGCATGACATCTATAGTGCAGCTGGGCTATGCATTGCTCACACATTCATTTATTAAATCACCCCCGTTTAAACATACAAAAGCTGCATTTACACAGTATTTGTGCTGTTAACTGTCAGTTTAGTTAGTTTTCAGTTCATCATCCTTGAATTATTATGATGCATGGATAGATCTAGATTCAGTCTTGGTAATTAATCATTGTAGTCACATAGGTGCCACATAAGTGCTTGTGTTTTTACATTTTTGTTTAGCTTGTGTATGAGCAGAGACGGTTAGCATGAGCGTCCAGCTTTCTAGCCTTAATTAGACTCTACAGATTGCAGCAAATGCATTTTCCACAGATCTCACGTCAGTCCTCTATAACGTTTTTCACCCATCTGATTTAGTGAAGTGAATTCATAAATTAGAAAAATGCTAAATAGAAGCATTTTTAGTAGTGGTTTGTATTACCTCACTGTATGTAACACACTACCGTTTGTGGTCAGTAAAACATTTTTTATATTTTTGAAAGAAGAGGCTTATGCTCACAATTTATCTGATCAAAAATACAATAACAACAGTAATATTGTCATAGACGGTTGCAATAAAGGTGAGGAAAGGATCTAGGTGCAGCAGTAGACAGTCCTTTATTAAAACAAAGCACTAGAAACAAAACAAACTTGACTCTAAAACTGGATCAGAACGACGTGACGTTAACTGACAATCAACTGAAAGAAACACAGCTTAAATATACAAGCAAACTAATCAAGAAAATGAGGCATGCCTGATCAACCTAATCAAACAAAGATAAACCAAGGTAACTGAGCAGCACAGGAAACTGATTGAAAACACAGACACAGAACTGAAATACACAGAACCAAAACCAGATTAACTGTTACAAATACTGTGATAAATGATCACTATTTAAAATAACTGTTTTCTATTTGAATATACTTTATTCCTGTGATGGCAAAAAAAAAAAAAAAATCAGTACTCCAGTCTTCAGTGTCACATGATCCTTCAGAAATCATTCTATACTTTTTTTTTATGACAACTTTTAGTGAATTTGCATTCAACCAACAAGCTACATTGAGTTAGAGGAACTTAATTTGTTGCAAAAAAACATTTTTAAGTTGATTTCTCAAAAAAAAGTCGATCCAACTACCAGAGTTGTTGCCCTGGAACTTATTAATCTTATCTATTTCAGTTCAAATCGGGAGCTATCATAGCACATTCTAATATAATTTATTTAATGTATATTAAATGAGCAAGTAAGATATTACTTGTCGATGGCATTAGTGCAGTCATTGCTTATAGAGTCAATGTAGTGTTTACCTTCATGTTTCTACTCTTCAACACAGTGGTAACCACAAAAACATTACAGAAACTCTTTTAAATGTCAAACATAAAAGCATTAAACACTAACAGGTTTTTCCCTTCACTAAAAACAAATAAATTAACATTTTCAACATTTATTCTCCTTATCCAGTCCTATGCAAAGCATGCTGGGAACTAGAAATCCACTGCCTAATTATCAAGACAATTTCATTAAGTTACAACCTAATTTTAAAAAAAGCCAATTAACACAGAAATTTGAGTTTAAATTACAGATGATATGAAGTTGATATAATGATCAACATTATTATGTCAACAGAACTCTACAAAATAATGTTTGCAACTTAAATTAGAATTTTTAACTTGCAATCATGCATTTATTTAAGCTGAGGTAACAGGACATTTCTTGATGCTCAAGAAATATTTCTTATAATTATCAATGTTGGCATTTTTATGAAAACTGTGATGATTCTTTGATGATTAGTAGGTTCAAAAGTGCAGCATTTATCTCTTTTGAACAGTTTAATGCATTCTTGCTGAAAATTTTCTTTAAAAAAATCGCTAAACTTTTGAACAGTATTGTATATAAATATATATATATATATATATAAGTTTTTCAATGTTTGTGAAATTTGGCACCCTAACCTAGGGATGCACTGATCCGATATTCAGATCGGTATCGGCTCCAATACTGCCATTTTTGACCGGTATCGGCCGGAGTGGACCGATCCAAATCCGATACTGTGCGTGTACTATTCTGTTATTGTTAAGCTTCACAAAAGGCACAAAAACATTAAAAAAAGCACCATAAAGTTTCTGTGCACTATATTCCATGTGTTCTGAAGCCATTCCATAGTTTAATTTGAGGTACAGATAAATATTTAAGTCGTTAAATGAAAGTTCACATAAATGCCTCCCTCCGCTGCAGCTGTCAGTCATTCTCCATTCAGCATTCAGACTGCGTGTCACGTTCAGTTACGACAGTTAACACAATAAAACTCTCTCCAAGATGAATCAGTGTTTCTATTATTATACTTCATCAAGATAACGGTAATACAATACACATCAATATATCTTCTCTTTATGCTTTGAACTTTTCAATGCGGAGCACTGTGACTCCATGATGCTTTAAGCGCATCATTCTGCACACGGGATGCGCATAAGCGCTTCGTGCTGCTCTATATGGGAGCCGTTCATATTATAATACTTTTGCGCAATGAACGATTGTTAGTAGCATTTTTTTTTCGTTCTGTCCTATCTTTCATATGTTGCTGCACCATTTTCATTTTTTAATTTTAATGTTAAGACATTTATTCACAAACAACGCATTTTCATATCTATTCACAAACTTATAGGATAAACAAATAGGCCTAAGCTATGCATTTATTTATATTATGAAAAGAAGATAAAGACTGCATCACTTCTAAGTTTTTATCTTGAACATTTTTTGAGGATCGTGAGTGAACGCGATCATCTCTTCATCTTTACTAATTTACAGAAGGAAGTAAATATGAATGAAAATCAAGAATATGTTGAAAGTTGCAGTAGCTTACCGAAATCTTTATCACGTCAGTTCAATCAGTGTTGTAAACAATACCTGAAAAGCCATTTGTGACGTTGACCATAAACTTATAGTCAGCAGCAAGAAAAATAAAACAAACTATTTAAAACAAAACGGATTAGAAACTTAATTATGCAAGCATAAGTATTATAATATATAATAAAATGGACAAACTGGGTGAGTGTAATCAAAGTCCCTTTAAGACAAGTCATTTCACTCGGCGGCCATCTTTGGAACGCCTCTCGGGCATCCTGGGCATCATGAAACATCAAATTCTCCAAAACTGTTCGCCAACCTTACGATTACATTTCATATTTGAAATCACCAATGAAATCTGACAACAGCTGTCTTATAAATGTTTTATCCAAACGCTCGAATCATGACAAAAAACGGTATTTTTTTAGGCTGGATCAAGCTAATGCGCATGCGCAGACCTAAATGCGCGTCTCTTCTGCCATGTTTCAGAGGCGTTTGTCTGACAGTTTCTATAGAAACTGGTGCTTCTAACGGCTGCTGCAGTGATGCGATGACTTTACCAGTCGGCGGTTGGCTCTTATTTAGAAGGCGGGACTTATTCCGCCTTTGAGCGTTACACTTTCTCCCATTCAAAATAATACGAGCGACATGTCTTGTGTTATTCTATAGTCTTTGGTGTAATCAAACGCATCGTTTTCATTTTATTCTGAAGACTGAACTCGCGCTCTGCTGCCACACTGGAGCGCGCTAACCACCAACTGGACAGGGGTGGGAATTACAGTTACAAGCAACATCAGCCTCAGTAATCAGTCAAAATGACGGACAGGCTGCAGATTTTTTCCGTCACTGCTAAAAAAAATTCCATCAATGAAGGAAAATTTTCGGTTAACGCAACCTTTTAGATTATATATTATATACACGCCACACTACCGCCGGTGACACTCCACGACCGCGGTGGCACGGTTGTCATGACGACCGTCACAGCCCTATGTGAGGCATACAGTTTATTAGGTAATTTAGCACTTTTCTTTTTACTTGAAGATCGGATCGGTATCGGCCAATACTGAATCCCAGGTATCGGAATCTGTATCGGAAGCAAAAAAGGCGGATCGGTGCATCCCTACCCTAACCCTTGCTCTTTGAGCAATATAGTATTAGTGATATAGAGCTGCAGTAGATGAAAGAGCAATGAAGATATACTATAACTGCAGACTTTAAGTTATGAGCTGTCAGTATAATATACTGCAAAATCTTAAAATATATTTCTCAAAAATCTGCAAAGTTGAGAGTGTGGGGAACCTGATTTCATGACATCGCAGTTTCTATAGTAACAGCGACTACTCTGATTGGTGGACCTCTCCTCGGGATTTTGACTAGTGTGATACTTAGAATTTGAAATTGGGGAATTGAAAACACAGACTTATTGTGAGGGCCTCGAATAGTTTGTAGTTATGAAAGGGGTCCTTGGTGTTAATACATTTTAGAAACCCTGATTTAAGGTGGCTAGTGCCTGAGGATTGTCTATATCTAGTTACCAAAATGTGTGAATGTGTCTGCGTAAGAGAGAAACCATGGTTACGATGGCAATATGTCCTGATGTGACTCTGCGTTAGGCTCTTTCTGGTGTGTGTGTGTGTGTGTTTTCAGTCATCATATGGTGGTACAGCTCTCCTTGGCACATAGCTGTACAGTTGTCTTTCATCAGTGTATTTGCAGAGTTGTGATTTGTGTTGTAAAGCAGCCTTTAAATAGACGCATCATCAGCTATTACCGTCATCAGTCCACCAAATACAAATGAAAATCCGTCATTGTAGAGAGTTTCTTCTGTCAGTTACTATCATGAGTATTTTAGCTGTAATATTCTGCTCAAAGAAAAACGCCCACCTTTTTTTGGTGGCACAGAATGGAGAGAGAATGCCTTTGTTTGTGTGGTTAATCATGTGTCCTCCTTCTGTCCTACACATGAATGGAAAAGAGAAATGATTGTCTCACACTTCAATTACCCGCCCAATCTGGCCTACTTTCACTGCACACATGAGGCTTGCTGCTTCCATTTCCACAAACATATTCATCTTAAAACTTGTGGAAACCTTTAAAAAAAACATTTAAATTTTTGATGGAATAAAACTAAAATGTAATATATTTATAATATATACCATTCTATCATTGCATTATTGGCACATAGAAGTGTGTAAATTAATCAAAAATTAATGAACAAATCAAACCAATCATTGCATTTTAGCGTCTTCACTGTCGTCGGGTGCACCTGAAGATGCTTTTCAACCACTAAAGAGGTTCCCATGTATTCTGGACATACACTTGTTGCCTGTTTATCCAGTGCAATTAATCCATTTCCAGATGTTTAATTGAAATTATAGTTTTGTAAAGAAATGTATATGTAAGCACGAAACTACCGTTAACAAATAACGAATGTGTCCAAACTTTTGATTGTTAGTGCATGTGTTTTATTTAGCAGTCATGGTACAGTAGTTCAGTACATTGGAAAGTAGTTAAAAACATCCATTCCATCCAGCCTTCCAAAAGTAAATGACTGACCCTCATTTTCCAGTCGACAGTGGCTGTCTTTGTCTGGGTCAGTAGCTTGGCTGTGTTGTTGCGGTGGGCCGATCACATTACAGGTCTGTTGAGCACTGAGGAACCAACAGGTAGACCTGGAACGCCTTCATGGCAGGGCGAAATTAAACCCGTTGGGTCATCTTCTGTTGAAAGAGGCAGTCAAGGAGGTTCTCACCCCCACCCTGCTCCTCAAACCCCCAAAGAGGCATTTATAGACAGGGATGCTGTGGGACCTGCCCCAGGGTCCAGTCTGAATGAATACAGCGATCATTGTGGCAGTAACGCGATTCCTGCCTCCATTAGTCTATGGAGACATTCTTCAGTGCACTGAACCAACCAGTTATAAAGCCTATTTTCACCATGATGCCAAAGTGAGCTCAGAGCAGTTTTTAAAGGAAGAAATGAAAGAATGAAATGCAAGAGGAATATGTATTGGTGAAAATGTATATGTGTAGTACACAGTTTGACAGTGCGGAAAATACTTTAACTTTTTTGATACTGTCTATCTGTACTTGTTGTCACTTATTGTCGGTATGCATATATATACAGTGGTGTGAATAAGTGTTTGCCCCCTTCCTGATTTTTAATTTTTTTGCATGTTTGTCACACTTTAATGTTTCAGATCATCAAACAAATTTAAATATTAATCAAAAATAACACAAGTAAACACAACATGCAGTTTTTAATTGAAGGTTTTTATTATGAAGGGAAAAAATCCAAATCCATATGGCCATGTGTGAAAAAGTGCTTGACCCCTAAACCTAATAACTGGTTGGGCCACCTTTAGCAGCAACAACTGCAATCAAGTGTTTGCGATAACTTGCAATGAGTCTGTTACAGCGCTGTGGACGAATTTTGGCCCACTCATCTTTGCAGAATTGTTGTAATTCAGCCACATTGGAGGGTTTTCGAGCATGAACTACCTTTTTAAGGTCATGCCACAGCATCTCAATAGGATTGAGGTCAGAACATTGACTAGGCCACTCCAAAGTCTTCATTTTGTTTTTCTTCAGCCATTCAGAGGTGGACTTGCTAGTGTTTGTTTTGTTGTTTGTTTGTTTGTTTGTTTTATAGAGCACAATTAAAACAACACCAGGTTGACCAATGTGCTGTACAATAATAACTAGTAAAAAGGAGACCAACAGCACAAGAAGAAAAAGGAGAAATAAATAAACAAATAAAACAAACATCATAGGCAAGAAACACACTTTGTTCACTCAATGTGTTGAACCAAATGCCAACTCAACTGTGTTTTGGATCATTGTCCTGCTGCAGAACCCAAGTTTGCTTGGTAGACAGCAGAATTCATGGTTCCATTTATCACAGCAAGTCTTCCAGGTCCTGAAGCAGCAAAACAGCCCCAGACAATCACACTACCATCACCGTATTTTACTGTTGGTATGTTCTTTTTCTGAAATGTTGTGTTACTTTTACATCAGACGTAATGGGACACACACTTTCCAAAAAGTTCAACTTTTGCCTCGTCAGTCCACAGAGTATTTTCCCAAAAGTTTTGGGGATCATCAAGATGTTTTCTGGCAAAACTGAGACAAGCCTTCATGTTCTTTTTGCTCAGCAGCATTTTTCGTCTTAGAACTCTGTCATGCAGGCCATTTTTGCCCAGTCTCTTTCTTATGGTGGAGTCATGAACACTGACCTTAACTGAGGCAAGTGAGGCCTGCAGTTCTTTGGATGTTGTTGTGGGGTCTTTTGTGACCTCTTGGATGAGTCGTCGCTGCGCTCTTGGGGTAATTTTAGTCGGCTAGTATCCACATTTGTGGATAATGGATCTCGCTGTGGTTCGCTGGAGTCCCAAAGCTTTAGAAATGGCTTTATAACCTTTTCCAAACCGATAGATCTCAATTACTTTCTTTCTCACTTGTTCCTGAATTTCTTTGGATCTCAACATGATGTGTAGCTTTTGAGGATCTTTTGGTCTACTTCACTTTGTCAGGCAGGTCCTATTTAAGTGATTTCTTGACTTGTCAACTTGACTTGTCTAAAATGTAAACAAGCTCTTTGCTGTTGCACTTACTATAGTATACTATTACTTACTATATGAAACGTTTTTTTGCTGTGATTTTTTTTATGGGTGCTTTGGTGTACATAAATGTATGAATTATATGAAATATTTGGTTATTTGGTGTCCTTTTTTGGAAAGATATCTACATTTACCTTAAAAAAAGCTGAAAAATACAGTTTTGTGAGAATCACACTTCAATCTGATGGTTTACCTTGCTGGATATAGGCAATGATAGCAAAATGGATGTGTTAAACAAGATAAATGGTGTATGCCTAATTTTACGATAAGTGTGCGATTAATCACGATTTTAAAAAAATTATCTATAAATTAATAGATAAATAAAATATAATATAATATAACATAATATAATATATATATGTGTTTATATATATATATATATATATATATATATATATATATATATATATATATATATATATATATCACGTGTTCATTAGAAAGCTTTTTTTTTTTTTTTTTTTACCAGAAATTTAGATCCAAAGTTGCTTGTTAAAAAACAGTCTTATCTTTGCTGGTTCATATTAGGTTCCCTGCAGAGTTTTAGGCCATCTCAATGCCCTCTGTGTGGAATGCATTTCGCCATCTTCAAAGCCTCTTTGTTCATTGCCTGCTATGTTTTCCCTGACCTTACGGAGCAGAGCAGATAGCAGCTTACCAACACACAGTGAAGACAGAGAGAGGAGGACAAGGGGAATAAGGGGGTGAGAAAGAGGAAAACAATGATGCTTTGTAGCCAGCCAACCATTTTGATTCTCTATCAGTCTGTGGTCTGGTTCTTGCCCTGAGACCATTCTGCCCCTGTCTGCATATAAAGCACAACATTTCATCACATGTGAGTGATTTTACATATTAACATTTGGCCAGTTTATTTGCTCTATTTCAGATTTTAAACTAATTAAATATGAATCTCATTGAAAATGAATGACTTCCTGTCACTTTGACGCTCTCGCCGCCGGCGGTGTGAACACACAGTCAGATCAACTCATTCTTCCATAACACTGGCAAAGTTTTTCACCCAACAAACACACTTTGTTACTCATTAAGCAACACTAAAAACTAATATTTTCTTTTGTACAATTTCTTTAAAAAACAAGAATTACACTGTACTGTTTAGAATTCACTGCAGTTTATGTAACATGGTCCATGTTTAAATTACAGTACAAAATTATTTATGCCCCTTTTGTATAGAAATATAATGAAACTGATAGTCTAACTGATGTAGTCTAAATTGATGATAGTCTAATTGATGTAGAGTTAGAGTTTTGGCTGTGTTTGTGTCTAAGTGAGAAAAGTATTTATGTAATTTGATGATTTAATCATTCAATGCATTTTATGCCAAAGTAATGATAAATGATCCACATTTTTGCCCATATAGACTGCTGTTGTGCTCACAGTGTGAAGAGTTTTGTATCCTGCGGGAGTATGTTGAAGCACTGATACTCTTCATATATAGCAGCACCCACAGATTCATCTTTGTATGGTTACAATTACATTTATGCACAAAACCAACAGAGTGATTCACACATTTTGATGCAACATCACAAAAAGCCTTCCTGTTTGCGCTATTGTTGCATATCAATCATGTTGTCAATCATGGCTTTTGTCCCAGCCTGCAGTGAAAGCGTAGCATGATAGAAGACAGTGCTGCCAATGTTCAGCAGCTCCCACAGTAGCCATGAGCGCACTAAAAGAAGGCAGCCCACTTAGGATGTGTTAATCATGAATAGGTACTAATACAGGGCTGTTTTTTCCTTGAAGTGTCTCTCAGTCTAATTAATGAGAGCTCACAGTCACCCTGGTTTGTTTGAAGTGCTTTGCCAACTGTGTCAGATGAAGGTTCCTCTGGATTTATTCACCAAGTTGCATAACAAAAGAGCTGTCTTCCTGTATAGACCTGCAGCCGTATGATGTTGCCTCTCAGTTCTCAATAAAACTATGCAAGAGTAAGATAACATTCCCAAAGCGAGGCAATTAAAGTATGCTACCAGAAGAGCCCAGCTGTGAGGAATGTGCATCTTGTAATTGTGCGGTAGTGCTGCCCCCTACTGACACTCCAGAGAGTAGCTTTTGGTTATCTTACCGTCATGGCCATAAACAACCATACGTATTGAGATGAACATGTTCTATTACATATGGTCCCATTTTTGCTTTTCTGGTCTGATTTAGTTTGTGTTGTTTTAATCATCAGGGCAGGGGTCCTCTGTGCATATGCAGCCAATCAGAACCTGAGTTCTCAGCTGAAGAGCATGAGAAGGCTGGTGAAGAGTAACCTAAGAGACCTGCACACCTTCGCCAATCAGACACCTGCAGTGAGTAATACAACCATAACCAACATACACTATTATACTGTTATAGATAGATAGACAGAGAGATGGATGGATGGATGGATGGATGGATGGATGGATGGATGGATGGATGGATGGATGGATGGATGGATGGATGGATGGATGGATGGTTGGCTAAATTGATGATGGATGGATGGATGGATGGATGGATGGCTAAATTGATGGATGGATGGATGGATGGATGGATGGATGGATGGATGGATGGATGAATGGATGGCTAAATTGATGATGGATGGATGGATGGCTAAATTGATGATGGATGGATGGATGGATGGATGGATGGATGGATGGATGGATGGATGGATGGATGGATGGATGGATGGATGGATCGCTAAATTGTGAATGGATGGATGGATGGATGGATGGATAGCGAAATTGATGATGGATGGATGGATGGATGGATGGATGGATGGATGGATGGATGGATGGATGGATTGACAGCTATATTGATGATGGATGATGGATGAATGGATAGCTAAATTGATGGATGGATGGATAGTTAAATTAATGATGATGGATGGCTAAACTGATGATGGATGGATGGATGGATGGATGGATGGGTGGATAGCTAAATGGATGATTGATTGATGGAGAATGATGGATAGTTAGATGGATGGATGGATGGATGGATGGATAGCTAAATTGAGGATGGATGGATGGATGGATGGATGGATGGATGGATGGATGGATGGATGGATGGATGGATGATGGATGGATGGATGAATGGATAGCTAAATTGATGGATGAATGGATGGATAGTTAAATTGATGATGATGGATAGCGAGCTATATTGCTGATGGATGGATGGATGGCTAAATTGATGATTGATGGATGGATTGATGGATAGCTAAATTGATGGATGAATGGATGGATAGTTAAATTGATGATGATGGATAGCGAGCTATATTAATAATAATAATAATAATCCTTACATTTATATAGCGCTTTTCTGGGCACTCAAAGTGCTTTACATATTGAAGGGGGAATCTCCTCAACCACCACCAATGTGCAGCATCCACCTGGATGATGCGACGGCAGCCATATTGCGCCAGTACGCCCACCACACACCAGCTTATTGGTAGAGAGGAGACAGAGTGAGGAAGCCAATCAGTGTATAGGGATGATTAAGAGGCCATGATGGACAGAGGCCAATGGGCAAGTTTGGCCAGGATGTCGGGGTTACACCCCTACTCTTTTCGAAGGACATCCTGGGATTTTTAATGACCACAGAGAGTCAGGACCTCGGTTTAACGTCTCATCCGAAGGACGGTGCTTTTTGTCAGTATAGTGTCCCCATCACTATACTGGGGTGTTAGGACCCACACAGACCACAGGGTGAGCACCCCCTGCTGGCCTCACTAACACCTCTTCCAGCAGCAACCTAGTTTTCCCAGGAGGTCTCCCATCCAGGTACTAACCAGGCTCAGCCCTGCTTAGCTTCAGTGGGCAACCAGTCTTGGGCTACAGGGTGATATGGCTGCTTGCTGGCTGGATGGATGGCTGGCTGGATGGATGGATGGATGGATGGATGGATGGATGGATGGATGGATGGATGGATGGATGGATGGATGGATGGATGGATGGATGGATGGATGGATGGATGGATGGATGGATGGATGGCTAAATTGATGATTGATGGATGGATGGATGGATGGATGGATGGATGGATGGATGGATAGCCTAATTGATGATGAAGATGGATGGATGGATGGATGGATGGATGGATAGATAAATTGATGATGAAGATGGATGGATGGATGGATGGATAGATAAATTGATGATGATGGATGGATGGATGGATGGATGGATAGCTAAATTGATGATGATGGATGGATGGATGGATGGATGGATGGATGGATAGCTAAATTGATGATTGATGGATGGATGGATGGATGGATGGATGGATGGATGGATAGCTAAATTGATGATGGATGGATGGATGGATGGATGGATGGATGGATGGATGGATGGATGGATGGATGGATGGATGGATGGATGGATGGATAGCCAAATTGATGATGGTTGGATGGATAAATTGATGATGGATGGATAGATGGAAGTCAACTGGACAGTTTAGAGATCATTATATGAACATTTTTGACTGCATAATGCTGCAGTTGACCAAAAGTATCCGTTTTAGTAGATGTTTTAGTATTGGCAAGTGCAGCTAAATATATTGCTGTGTCATCTCTTCCTCAGCAAATTGATTACCTGATCTCTCAGTATGGCACCGTGAAGCAGCATGTGCTGTATGACCTGGAGAGTAAGTATGCTACAGGTCCTCTTTAGTGGAATAGAAGGTGTTCCTGATGTGAGGACTGATGTTGTGGTCTTCAGATGTAGGTCTGCTCTTGGGTGGAAGGATACATGAGGAGTTGGGAAAAGATGTGCAGCCCGCCCTCGACACGGCTCTCAGCATGACTGGAAGTACGTCACTCACCTTTGTTTTTAATTTCTTTCTTTCCTTGCTTTCACCTTTTCTGGGAAAACTGTTTATCGTAATATATCATATATCACATGAGAATATAATGATGATATACAATACGTTGGTTTTGGTAGTGTCTTATTTCACTGTTTTGTCTTTGATTTGTCAGTCAAAGTGGAGAAAGCCATTAAAGGTAAAACAGTAATAAACCCTGACTGGTCCTTCCCGTGACCTTCTATCTGTAACAAAGTTGTAATTGACTCCTTTTTCTTTCCCAACAAAACCTTGCAGTTATTTTCCCATGTGTATTGTTGTATCCTTCTTTGGTGGAACCCATCTTGTGTATTAAGGTTGTGAAATACGTTGAAAGATACAAAAAACGACAATATCATCTACCCTCAATGGATAATATTTATTATAGCATAATTAAATCAAAGAATTATCTGTGCCTTGGTTAATGCGAGCAGTCTCTGTTTTTGAATGTTCATTTGTGTTTGTTTGCTCATTTGTTCCCTCTCTTAGCAATGCGAGACACTAAGGATGCTCTAGAGAATGTGAGTTTGACCTTGGAGACTTTGCAGGAAGGAACAGCCAAACTGCAGGCTAACCTCAGCCTGGTGCGCAACAGCCTTAGCAACGTCCTTACCGATCCTCTCTACAAAGATGCATGCCCGTCTGAGATTTGTCGCAACATACTTAGCACCCTTCCCAGGCTAGAAATTGCAGCCAACTACTCATCGGTATGAAAATGATTTCTCATCTTTTCTTCCAACATACTGTAGAAAATAAGCAGAAAACTGAAATGCATGGCTGTTTTGTTTTTTGTTTTTTAGTTGCCTGATGTGACCAAACAGTTAGACAAAGTGAATGAAGTTCTGAAGACGGATCTCGGCCAGATTGTGGAAAAGGTGCTTTTTCCAAATTTCACATGATGTTTTTTGCATATATTCAGTACAGAAAGTATTTAATTTCAGAGTAGAATAGGATATTAAACAAGAGACAAAAATTGTTTTATAATGTTAGAAAAGATATTGCTTGCAAAAAAAGGCTGTCCATTTTAACTTTAAGAAATGTTTCTTGAGCACCAAATCAGCATATAAGAATGATTTCTGAAGGATCATGTGACACTGAAGACTGGAGTGCTGAGGTTTAAATTCAGCTTTGCATCACAGGAATGAAGTACAAAATTACAAACACATTTTTTAATTGCTTACAGCAAGACTAGGAAAGTATATAAAAATAAATAAGGGCAGTTTTGATTTCCTGTTGGTTTTGAATGATCTGCTTTGCTTACTCTGACCTTTTCATCTGTGTCTTACAGGGGTTTACATCATTCAATGACACTCCCACCATGGTAACAGATCAAACCCGAAATATCGTTGAAGGTGAGTTCAGAGATGATATGCAGATTAGATTTCAGATATTAGATTATCTCCTTTCAGTAATTTGTAAAATTATTTGTATACTTTTCTAAACTTAAAGGCCTTTGTGGTGAAAATCCAGTTTTTAATGTGTGTGCAAATTCATAAGTCAACATCATTGCTGAGTATTTTCTCCTTAAAACTGCAGTGATTTAAAGAAGTGATTCAAAAACGCGGTTTGAAATCGCTGGTGTTTCTGACGTCACAAACTACCTTGTAACCAATCACGTCTTTAGCATATCATGACCATAGACTGTAAAAAAAGATGGACGATGCGACGCCACTTCCTTCCATTGTATTGAACTGAAGCCCAAATGGGCAGATGAATGGACGCTGACACGTTACGCAATACGTCAAAAAAAAAAAAACGTTTGGAGCCTGGGCATGCGCAGAAGGATTCGTCAGTGGAGCCCGGAGGCGGAGTCGCGGTATCAAACTTCTGCCCAGACGGCTGCGTCATCATTGATGTATTTTAAATAGGCTATATAAATTATACACAATTTAAAATTCTACCTATAAAATAATAGGCTATTCTGTTTTTAGAGCAATAATATTTTTGAAACAGCAAATTCATTAGATAAAATCAATATAATATGCCACTAGAAACAACTCTAAATCGTCAGAAATGGTCCTGCCATTTTAAATCAAATTCAACTAACATTACAGGAGATCGATTGCTGTAATTAGAGTAGGCTATCATTATATCAGTATATAGAGTAGGCTATCACAGTTTTGTCCTGCTAATTATTATTTTATACCCATAAAAATAATAAGTAACTGCCAGATAATGATCACCTGCTTTTTCCTGACATGGTTAACATTAGGTGTGTTATCTTAACTAATAACATTTATTATTTAGCTTATAGCGCCCATATTTAATATTACAGAAAAAAGTTCAGTGATCCGTCAGATCCTGTAGGTCGGTTAGTACAGTTTAATTCTGAACAACTCATTTTGTTGGTGTTAAATAACAAAGAAATCGAAAATTAATAGTTAGTTATACATCTTCAATCTCCCCTCGAAGCTCCGACAGTCCTCAGACAAGCTGTCAATCAACTTTGAATCATGACGACACGCCCCGTTTTTATAGCATCAAATTGCTAGCTAAAATCTAAATCATCACAAAAACGAACAATTGAATATATATCAGCGTGATAACAACTACCTTAAATGACCAAAACCTTCTTTCAGAAAGTTTTATTTGAAGCAGAATTTATTTTTAAGTTTTCACCAAGCGGCAACCTCCCCCTTTCTCTCGTGAAGCCAATACGGAAGTAACTTAAACTGCGATTCATCGACTGGCCGCTAGGGACAGGCTCCAAAAGAGAGCAGAATCTCATAGAGTCCTATGTTAAATTGGCCAAGTTTATAGCAGAAAAAAACATGTTTACAAGTTGGTTCAAATTGTGGTTTTGGTCTATACTGCTAATTTTGCCCTTCATGACAACTCTGAGGGGGGTGAATTTTTTTATAACTTATCCGTTTAAATTATATTAAGCCTTAAAGTTCTGCATAATTAAGGGCGTGGTCACTTGAGTGACAGGTAGATTGCTGCTGTCTGTGAGCCGTCATGTTACCTCAGCTGCCGCTGAATTTGGCATCTCAGCCGTTTTTGTGCTTTTTTTCTCGATTATTTTATACAATTATAAAATATGGCTTGCTGCATAATATTCGAGACTGATGTGTGTCTGTGTGCATGCATGGGGAAGAGACACAGAACACACGTTGTTGGATCGTGGCATTGGCTGAAAGTTTTGATTGCGAGATTAACTACAATGACAATACCAGGAGGATATACAACTCTGACAGCACTGCTTGGATATTATAACTAAAACTGCTGCACTATTTTGAAAAAAAATATACTTTGGACACAGGCTCATTTGTTTGTTAGATACAATCGCTGCTCAGATTGCATCCTTTCTTGAAGAACGATGACAGAGAGCAGATCATTCAGAAGAAATGTGAAATGTTTTTTTTTTTTTTTTGCAATGGACATTTATATTTTACTCAAGTGCCACAGATTGGATTCATCTCGCGATCTCTATTATAAAGGTATGAAGTCCCATTTGATGTTCCATGTTGTTATTTGCACACCCAACACAAATTACTGGTGTTGGAGCATCTATATCTTAAAAAAAAACACCGTAAATTGACAGTAAACCTTTAGAACTTTCTGATGTTAAAACTTATCTTTATTAATAATTTAGCTCCTTTGCTTGCTAACATGGTCACGTCGAGCTAGGCGGGCGTGGTTTCAGCAACAAATCACATCAGCTTAAACCACCTCCCCGCCTCTTTGCCCATTTTCAGTTATCCGGGAGTGACGTTCGGTGACGCGCAGCTAAGATGGCCGCGGCCTCATTTTCGCTTCAAAACTGCTGTTCAGAACTCTATGGGTGATGTCACGGACGCTACGTCCATATTTTTTTACAGTCTATGGTTTTCACTGAAGTCTCCTTCGACTGCATTGAGAGGGCGGGGTTTATGACCTGTACTGCATCCAGCCTCCAGGGTGCGATCAAAGAGCCCGCAGCTTCACTTTTCAGGACATATGAGACACACCCGATCATGACCAAGAGAAGCCAGGTTATCCCAGTATATTTTTCTGTTGATTTGAAAAATCGTGTAGATTTAGTAATATAATGGGTTTATGATATATATTACAATGTTATGATGAACTATAAGCCTTCCTCCACTGACGTTCTGAGTTGTTCAAACTAGCATTTCTAAGGATACTGATATTTAGAAGACAGCTGACTCGCAAACGGAACACATTATTAGCAGCTCTTTGATAACGTAGTCAAGCAAAAGGCTAATCATATTAATAACATTTATGTGTCCGTCGTTGTAAAAAGCAATACCGTTGTGCAGCGTTTACCTCAGTAAGTTGACCAAGTGGATCTCTGAGCTTGTGCGAGTGAGTGGAGGTGGGGCTAATTAGCATATTCATTGATCCGCGTATACTAAATGAAGCAAGGGTGTAGAGTTACATTCAAGCTATCTTTTTTAAAGAAATTAATACTTTTATTCTGCAAGTGTAACAAAGGCCCCTAGTGAGAGCTGTGCAGGTAAACCTCACTCCCCTGATCTTAAGAGGTGCACTAGCGACTGATGCTGGTGACTTCTGTCTTTTAGAGGCGTTGTTAGCTCCCATGCCGTAGACGTTTGTGTCCCAGTCAGAATGAGGCGAGTATTTTAGGATATATGAATATATAAAACATGTAAATTGTAATAATTGTAATAATTTACTGTATTTTTGATCAAATAAAAGACAACTTGGTGAGACTTCTTTTAAAACCTGACCCAAAACATTTTAACAATAGTTAAATCTACAATAGTAAAGTAGAAAATTGTATTAATGTTGGCAAATTGAAACTTATTGTAAAATGTTACCATTTAAACATTACTAACAGTGAAAAAATGAATAATTTAATTGATTTAATGAACACAATGACTTGTATTACAAATAATATGTACCTAGATAATATTTAGCATATGTTCATTCATTGTAAAGCCTGAGGACGATGGGCTTCACCAGCTAAACATCTTCTGAAGTTTTGTTCCTTGCTACCGTGACCTTTGGTTTGCTCACCCAGGCACAGACAATAAAACGTAATTTTTTGAAAATAGCATAGAATATGAAAAGCACTTGGGAAATAAAAATAATGAAATCACTAAATACACTGTTGTGTCTGTTTGTTCTCCTGTAGGGTTAAAGGTTCTGCTGAACGACATTGGGTCTAACATCACCACTTTCACCAGACTCTTCCCGATTCACAGCTCTCTGACCAACTTCACCAAAATGATTACTCACACACACTCACAGATCGAGGACATCTACCCACAGATCGATCAGATGGATTTCTACAGGTACTTCCGAGGACTCGACTAAACAAAAACCAGTCGCAAACTCTCCCGTTTTTGTTTTCAAGGCAAAAAGTCTTCCATGTGACCTTGATGTTGTTTTTGTCTTCAGGTGGATCTGTTGTATTACCCTGTGCTGTATGGTTGTGCTTATCCTCGCATTCAATTTTCTGGGTTTGCTGTGTGGTATTCTGGGATACGACAGGCATGCTTCTCCAACCACACGCGGTTGTGTCTCTAACACAGGAGGCAACCTGCTCATGGCGTGAGTTTTAGTGTTATATCAGTCTTTAAACCCATCAAATGCATGCGGTATAAAACAGCTTTGACTGCACTCATTCACACGCTCTTCCTGTGTCTCTCAGTGGTGTGGGCTTCAGCTTCATGTTCTCTTGGGTGCTCATGGGAGTGATAACAGCTCTGTTCTTGGCGGGGGGGAATCTAGAGAAGCTTGTGTGTGAACCCTTCCAAACCCGACAGCTGTTCAAGGTGAGAAAAAAACAACACAGCATCTTGCAGTACAGTTGATACATGATGAAGGTGTGAAACCACAGTGAAAATCTGTTTTCATTTAAAACCAGGAAATAATAAAAAAAGAAAGCTTTAGGATTTTAAAACATTTAAGTTATGATGCAAGGTTATTAAGGATTACTCGAGATTTTGCTAAATGTCAAAATAATAAATATAAGGAAAAGTCTCATTTAGTGTGATCGTGTTGTGTGTAGGTGTTAGATACGCCCAACCTGGTCAACTCTGCTTGGAGAAACTTTATACCAGGATACCTGTACAATGACCCTGAGATGGACCTTACAGCATATTCTATCTACAGGTAACATTCTCATGTATATCTAATAAAACTGAACAATTGTATTACTCTATAACAATTCTTTTAATGTGCTGTTAAGTGCCGTAGGGATTTTTATTTCAAAATATGCTTCATATGTTGAACGCAACATAACAGACCACATGTATATACGTAACTGTCCAAAAATTATTTGTACAAATGTATACATTTTAGTGCATTATAAACTAAATATTAAATCAAATGGTATATGCAAACAAATGATGCTTGACATTTTCCCAGAGCTTACTTTTCTGAGCCATTTTACAATAGAGTTGTCTTTGTTAATAGTCCAGCAGATGGCAGCAGAGAAGAGATCTGAAATGAAAGTCTGATCATAATAAAATAAAGTTTGAATGCTTTTCCTTTTTCTCTTTTTTCTCAGTAATTGTAAGGACAATAGAGGGATTTACTCAGCTCTTCATCTGGATAAGATCTTCAACATCTCATCCTTCTTTAACACCAGTGTTGTGAGTGGATCAAAGGCTTAGCTTACGTCTACACACAAATCACAACTAAATTTACACTAACATTCAAAGTCTCACTCTGAGATCAGTGATGTTACTGTTTACACCAGATGGCATTATGAAGAGGGTATATTGAAATGTTTATTGAGCAAGATGCAAGCTTCCCAATTCATTTTGAGTTTTGAACTGATTGCTATCTAACAAATTTGGTTGTTACTCACCCTCATGTCGTTCCACACCTGTAAGACCTTAGTTCATCTTTAGGGCACAAATTAAGATATTTTTGATAAAATCCAACAGGTATATCCATAGACAGCAATATAATCACCACTTTCAAGGTCCAGAAAGGTACTAAAGACACGTGAACAGCATCTGCCAATACTGTGCTTACTGCATCAACTGCGTAAGGATGACAGGGAAGAGAAGAGATTGTTGAATAAAGTCATTATTTTTGTTTTGCTTTGTGCACAAAAAGTATTCTTGTTACTTCATGAAATTAAGGTTGAACCACTGCAGTCACGTAGACTTTAACAATGTTTTTAGTACCTTTCTGGAGTCATACACCTCTCGAATTTCATCCAAAATATCTTAATTTGTGTTCTGAAGATGAATGAAGGTCTTACGGGTGTGGAACGACATGAGGGTGAGTAATTAATGACAGAATTTGTATTTTTTGGGTGAACTAACCCTTTAAGTTGACTGTGAGTTCTTGCATAGATAATGTTTTAGATCCTGTAGCCACTTCTGTAAACATTTTTTTTTTTTGTTGCATGCTCATTATTCTTTTTAAAAAAGCAGATATTAGATTTTCTTAACTGTGCATCATTGCTTTAAGAGTCATTTTTGAGTCAGTCTTATTTTTCTCTGAAGCAGATGATACTTGTTTTTCTTTTTCTTCTGATTTTACACCAACTTGAGGTATAATTCTTGTGAAATGCAATTTTACTAGAACTCTGATGTGGTGTGGTTAGTCAAAAAAGAACAGGAAGTTTTTCCAATCCAGTGTTAGTTGTTTTTCTCTCGACTGGCAGAATATCTCAAAACATTTCATGCATAACTATTTGAAACATTTATATACAGCATCTATAAATCCCTTCATTTCAGCAGATTTTTGTTTTTTAGTTAAAATCCTTCAACCCAACATACTTGATCCATTGTCACATAGAATCCAAAAATCTGAGACCACATTGTATGGAACATTTTAGGCTTTTATAAAATAAAGAAAATCTTGTGAACTGCATTATACATAGGGACAGATGTTTTTACTTCGCAAATCAATAATGTATAATAATAATAATAATAATGTAAATACATAAATTAGTAAAAAAAAAATTATTGTAGTATTATTATTATTATTATTATTGTAACTTTACAATAAGGTTAATGCATTAACAAATTTTAACTAACAATGATTAATTCATTTGTTACAGTTTTTATTAATCTTTGTTAATGTTAGTTAATAAAATTGCAATTGTTCATTGTTAGTTCATGTTAGCTCAGGTCCATTACATAATATTAACTGATACAGCTTTTGATTTTAACGAATTAGTAAATGCTGAAATTAACATCATCTTAAAGGTGCCGTAGAAGGAGTTTTCAAAAGATGTAATATAAGTCTAAGGTGTCCCCTGAATGTGTCTGTGAAGTTTCAGCTCAAAATACCCCATAGATTTTTTTTTATTAATTTTGACTGCCTATTTTGGGGCATCATTAAAGGATTAGTCCACTTTTAAATAAACTTTTCCTGATAATTTACTCACCCCCATGTCATCCAAGATGTCCATGTCTTTCTTTCTTCAGTCGAAAAGAAATTAAAGTTTGTGATGAAAACATTCCAGGATTTTTCTCCTTATAGTGGACTTCAATGGGCACCAAACAGTTGAAGGTCAAAATTAGTTTCACTGGAGCTTCAAATTGTTCTACATGATCCCAAATGAGAAATAAGGGTCTTATCTAGTGAAACCATCACTCATTTTCTAAAAAAAAAAATTAAAAATTATATAAGTTTTAATCATAAATGCTTATCTTGAACTAGCTCTCATCTTCTTCTCTATTTGAATTCCGGCAGTGTAGACACTGCTAAGTGTATTACTGCCCTCCACAGGTCAAAGTTTGAACTAATTGTTATATACTATTGAACTAGCATATTGCATATAAAAATTAGTTCAAAACTTTGACCTGTGGAGGGCAGTAATATACTTAGCAGTGTCTACACTGCCAGAATTCTAATAGAGGAGAAGAAGATGAGAGCTAGTTCAAGATGAGCATTTATGGCTAAAACTTATATAATTTTTTTTTTTTTTTTTTAGAAAATGAGCGATGGTTTCACTAGATAAGACCCTTATTTCCCATCTGGGATCTTGTAGAACAATTTGAAGCTGCAGTGAAACTAATTTTGACCTTCAACTGTTTGGTGCCCATTGAAGTCCACTATAAGGAGAAAAATCCTGGAATGTTTTCATCAAAAACCTTAATTTCTTTTCGACTGAAGAAAGAAAGACATGGACATCTTTGATGACATGGGGGTGAGTAAATTATCAGGAAAAGTTTATTTAAAAGTGAACTAATCCTTTAACTATGCGCAGATTCAGGCTGCAGCCCCTTTAAATTCTCGTGCTCCCTGCCCCCGAGCTCATGACTGCCTTAAATAACATAAACACAGTTCACACAGCTAATATAACCCTTTCCAAAGTGTTCTTCATGCAGCATGTCTAATCGCGTAAGTACTGTGTTTATTTGGATGTTTACATTTGATTCTGAATGAGTTTGAGGCTGTGCTCTGTGGCTAAAGCTAACATTACACACTGTTGGAGAGATTTATAAAGAATGAAGTTGTGTTTATGAATTATACAGACTGCAAGTGTTTAAGAAATTAAAATAACGACAGCTCTTGTCTCAGTGAATACAGTAAGAAACAATGTTAACTTTAACCACATTTAACAGTACATTAGCAACATGCTAACGAAACATTTAGAAAGACAATTTACAAATATCACTAAAAATATCATGTTATCATGGATCATGTCAGTTATTATTGCTCCATCTGACATTTTTCGCTATTGTTCTTGCTTGCTTACCTAGTCTGATGATTCAGCTGTGCACATCCAGACGTTAATACTGGCTGCCCTTGTCTAATGCCTTGATCATGAGCTGGCATATTCAAATATTGGGGGTGTACATATTAATGATCCCGACTGTTACGTAACAGTCGGTGTTGAGATTTGCCTGTTCTTCGGAGGTCTTTTAAACAAATGAGATTTACATAATAAGAGAGGAAACAATGGTGTTTGAGACTCACTGTATGTCATTTCCTCTTGTTATTCAACTATGCCAAGGTAAATTCAATTTTTCATTCTACTGCACCTTTAATAAATGCTATAGAAGATTTTTTTCATTGTTAGTTCATGCAGTTAACTACTGCAGTTAATAACTAATGTTAACAAATAGAACCTTATTGCAAAGTGTTACCAGTATTATTTAATAGTGCTCTCCGACTTTGTGGTCCCACTGGTTAGACTGTTAGTTCTAGAATATCTCCTAATGACAATCTATACACATTTCCTAGACTCATGTCAGAATCATAAACAGAGGCTCTTTTCTTTCTGCAGTACTCCAAGGATGTGTCGAAGAAGTTTGAAGGGATGAAGGTGGACCTGCGTGGCATCATTCTTCTGGAGTCTGAAGGCAAACAGAATCTCATCAGCTTTACTGAAACTGGCATTAATGAGATTGACTTTGCTGCCTATTTGGAGGAGGTACATAACATACATAAACTCACATACACATTTTGATTGAAACGTTTGCTCCACATTCTTTGGTGCATGTACAGTCCTGTGGCTTCTCATGTGTTTCTGTTTATCTTCCAGGTTAATAAAGGAGTGACTCGCATTAATCTAGCTGATTTCGCCAATCAACTCGATGCTCAAGCTGATCAGTTGGTAAGATTTATTTTTGGTTCAATTAAAATAATATTTTAAAAAATTATTCCATATTTTTTTGGTATTATATGAAATTCATTCTCATGCTAGTAGTACCTATATGAATGTTTCAAGGGCTAATAACCGTTTCTTTCTTTTGCAGTCTAAAGGGACCTTGCAGACTTCATTAAAGGGACACGCTAATACTATAAGGCAGATCCACATCCAGCAAGTCATCCCGCTGGAGCAGTCCATGGTAATCTATTCCTGTCTCAGAGATGCTCGTTTGATTCATTACCTCCTTATTCATGAATGGTTCTATTGAATCCGTTCCATTCTGTAAGTGGGATTGATTGCAAATGAAAAATATCTGAATAATGTTCATATTGCTGTTCGGACCTCTCTGATTTTCAACGATCTCTTTCAATTTTCCTTAACACATTCAACTTGATTTATGGCTTCCAAGAAATATGTGAAAGCAAGGGTAAGCCTGTATCTACCAGTAATGGCTACAAGTTGTTTGCTCCTTTTTGTATCTACTTTGTTTTTTCTGTGATGGCATCATGAAAAAAACAGCATGTTTTTAGAGTAACTTCATCCTGTCTTGGTCCTATTGATTTTTTTATTTGCAAATGTGGTATGTCACAATATTGCACATTTTTTTTGAATATTTACTGAATCATAAACTGGTCAAAGGGGTGAAGTGTGGAATTTCTGTCCCTCTAGTGGCATCAAACAGAATTGCAGAAAATGCTCAAACAACCCTTACTGTTGTCTGCAGACCACTGGTTAAATCATTGTTGCTTCAGTGTCACAGTTTTTAAACATTTCAGAGAAATCAACCCACAAATGAAAGATTTTAACATAAAAATCATATAATGCACCAATGCTGAAATGCAGGGCTTTTATTTTCTAATCCATACTACATAATTTACCAGTTAGATGGGATCTTATGTAAAATATAAAACTCATCAATTGATGACCTTTCTCTTGTATCCCAAATATATCATATAGTCCAACTGTTTTGTGTCACATTTCTTATTTATTGTGATATAATGTGCATGAAATGCATGTAATGCAACTGTCAGGTTGCATGGACCTTTTATCACCCTGCTGATTCCCTCGAACTTTCAGTTTGTTTCCATAATGGTCATTTACAGTACTTTTTCACCATTTTAGATTACATAATTTGGACATGATTGATGTTTTCTGTATGTTGATTCTCTTCCTTATTAAAGAGCACACTTAATCAGAGCATCAGACTTCTGGAGAGGACGTCCTCAGACCTGCCTGTAAGTTGCTCATCTTAAAGGAACACTCCACTTTTTTTGAAAATAGGCTCATTGTCTAACTCTCCTAGAGTTAAACAGTTGAGTTTTACCGTTTTCGAATCCATTCAGCCGATCTCCGGTTCTGGCGGTACCACTTTTAGCATAGCTTAGCATAGTTCATTGAATCTGATTAGACCGTTAGCATCGCGCTTAAAAATGACCTAAGAGTTTTGATATTTTTCCTATTTAAAACTTGACTCTTCTGTAGTTAAATCGTGTACTAAGATCAACGGAAAATAAAAAGTGGTGATAATTTATAGGCTGATATGGCTAGGAACTATACTCTCATTCAGGCGTAATAATCAAGGAACTTTGCTGCCCTATCATGGCTGGCTGCAGCAGTGCAATGATATTACGCAGCGTCTCTCACAAACGTCTCCATGGTTGCAAGGCACGTTCCCTGTGCAAGCAGGGGCTCACGGGCGCTGTGTAATATCATTGCACTGCTGCAGCCATGGAACGGCAGCGAAGTTCCTTGATTATTACGCCTGAATGAGAGTATAGTTCCTAGCCATATCAGCCTAGAAAATCGCAACTTTTCATTTTCTGTCGGTCTTAGTACATGATTTAACTACAGAAGAGTCAAGTTTTAAATAGGAAAAATATCAAAACTCTTTGGTCAACTTTAAGCACGATGCTAACGGTCTAATCAGATTCAATGAACTATGATAAAAGTGGTACCGCCAGACCCGGAGATCGGCTGAATGGATTCGAAAACGGTAAAACTCAACTGTTTAACTCTAGGGGAGTTGGAAAATGAGCCTATTTTCAAAAAAAGTGGAGTGTTCCTTTAAAACTACCACTGGTTTAAAAATATCATCACAGATGCATTTCAGAACATGCTTTCTGATTATCTGTAAATGTGTTGGTTTTTAGCTCCGAGTTAGAGATGTACTAGAAGCCGTTGATGCCGCCCAGTTCCTAATTTCCCACAATGCAACATTTGTGATCAATCAGGTAATGTGTGTGGGAGAAAAACGTGTATGAATGATCGGTGTATGTATGGTCGTATTGTACTGATGATTAATCCTTAAACAGGAAACCGAGAAATACAAGCAGACTATCATTGGCTATTTCAAGCAGTACATGGACTGGATCAGAACGTCTGTGAGTAACATAACTGTTTTATGTACCTGAAGTAGTATTAATGTTAGAGTTGTGACAATGGGTTAGTTATTCTGCATTATTGTAGAGTTAAAATCCCTTTGTTTTGCTGCCTTATTGTAGTTGGCCTTGGAGGTCGCTCCCTGTAAACCGTTCAGCAACATTGTGGACACTGCCGAGATCCTGGGCTGCAGTTTCCTGCTGGATTCAATGGTGAGATTTTTAATTAAACAAATAATAAATAAAGTGCAGCTACAGCTAGTAACGTTACTTAATCAATTTGATAGATGATAGATTACTATTAAGCAGCACAACTGTTTTCAACATTGATAATAATAAGAAATGTTTCTTGAGCACCAAATCAACATATTAGAATGATTTCTGAAGGATCATGTGACACTGACTGGAGTAATGATGCTGAAAATTCAGCTTTGCCTTCACAGGAATATATTACATTTTAAAATATATTAAAATAGAAACCAGTTATTTTAAATTGTAATAATATTTGGTGTAAGAGATGGAGGGTTGATAGTGTTGCTGCTGGCAGTTAAGTGTGTTGAACACACATTCAGGGTGGGTTTATTTCCATGTGTGTGGTCAAAGCCCGTGGGTAACCATGAGGAAGGAAGGAAGGAAGGAAGGAAGGAAGGAAGGAAGGAAGGAAGGAAGGAAGGAAGGAAGGAAGTGGCAGGTTTTCTGAAATTATCTGAAATTAATGGCGTGTGTGGATGTGTGTGTGGGATTTGGAAAGGGGTCAAGGTGTTTGACCCCATCACAAGACTCCATGTACAAATAGGGCCCCGTGGGTTCTGAACGTCACTGCATATGTTACATTTTATGATAAGGATCAGCTAAAAGATGAGCCAGATTTTGCTCACTTTTGGGTACAAATTTGTCCTCAAAATATGGTTAAGTAGGTTCACAGACACACACAAGTTTGTACAACATTACTAGTAAAGGCAGGAAGTATTCAGGCCGCTAACTACCTATAGTAATTAGCAGCCAGTTACTCTTTCCAGACACCCAGAGACTGACCCCAGTATAATTCTCTGACTGCAGCACGAAGAACATGAAGTGTTTAACCTTAGACATGATGGCTAGTGGCCAGTAGGGTGTTTTTTTACTCATATTTGTAGACAATGCATCCATTTGACTACTTATTTGTATATAGTTAAACTTTTATCGACATTTTGTTGCATGGCTGGACACATTGCATCAGATCCCCTGCTTTGATGAAATATGAATGTCCCTTGATATAGAAAACTTCCCATGCTGGAAATCCACTTTCTATGTTTTTGATAAATCTACTTTCCAGAACAAATAAGCACATGGGGAGTATGTTGATCAAACATGTCATTTATGGTTAAGGGGAGTGCAGTTTTTGGGTGTCTTTAAGTAATCTCGTGTTTATTTGTTGCAGAACACATTCTGGTTTGGACTGGGCTGCTCCACGCTGTTTCTGCTCCCTAGCATTATCCTGTCCGTCAAGCTTGCCAAGTTCTACCGCAGAATGGACACAGAGGATGTCTATGACGAGTAAGTATCCCAAATATAGCAAGTTTGTGATTGCTATTTAGTACCCCACTGATTACAGTTCTATAAACAAAGTTATTACCGTTTGTATATTGATTTTCTTTACCCAAAGTGCAATTGTTCAGTCAGATGAGAGTTCTAACTGTTGTATAATGAATAATATGCATTAATATATGAAAGTGCAAATTCTTTTCTTCTCTTTTGCCACAGAGTAGTTAGTAAAATTTTCTCTCTCTCTCTCTCTGTGCTCTTTTCTGTTTCTTTTCTCTGTTCTTTCCAGTTCCTCTGTCTCAGGGACTTGGCATTTCACGTTATGATAACCATTCTTACTATTTCCATCTTTCTTCATTCTTCGTCTTTCTGTCCAGCACTTTGCACTTTATAAGAACTACCTGTATATATTGTACAAACAGTGTTTGTTTTAACATTTTTCGAGCATTCATACGTTTACAGTCAAAAATATTTGCGATTGACAAGTCACCAAGTGTCTTGACCAGAAACGTCCATTTTGACATCCCTGCGATGTCTCTGTACCCCACTACAGTGCATCTCTGTAACATTTTTGCTTGTCTTGTATCTTTTTAGCATTGAAACAATTCCCATGAAAACGTAAGCTGTTTCCCCCTTATATTTTGCTGTCCACTTTACCGCTAAAATTACATCCCTTTGCTGTTTTGTACATAAAACTTTCTGCTTAATGGTGCTGGTCTTAGCTCTAAGCCTTGGAATGCTTCTCCGGTGAAGGGCGCTGTTTGTGTTTGTGTGTTATCTTTGAAACTCCCTTGTTTATCATGAAGGGCTGTTAAAACAGAAACCTTAAAGAGCACACTTCAAAACTATTGCTGTACATTTTACAAGATACCTTTGCAATTTATATCGATTCATACTCTATACTGCACAACCTTGCGTGTACATTTTTCAAGAACGTTTTAAAATGAAGCTTGTTTATAGTCAGTTGCATGCCATTTCTCTCATGTCACATCATGTTTTGTTTGATTTTTATCTATGAAATGTTTTATTTCAGTATGGAAATTGGTAATAATGGTTATTATAATGAACATTTAGAAGGTATCCAAAACCCTGTAATGGCAAGGTAATCAGAACCATATTCCCGTACACCTTGCGTGTGTTACGCTAATAAATTGCATGCACTGGGGGAACAGATCGATTGAGGTGATAGTGACGTGTCAGAGGTCTGATGCATGCACGGTTTGAAGTCGCCCTTTGCACAAACATGCACCTAGGAGTTGGATTTTTAAGTTTTCTCATTGTTACACTAGTGTTTGCATGCTGGCTAACTCAGTAGCAGTAATGTAGAGTTTGTGTTTTGCATTATATTTGAATTTATATTAACACATGCATGAGATATTGCAGAATGTATTGATTGGCTGAATTTGTGCATTTCTTCACACAGTCTTCTTGCATGTGACTCTCACTCGGCTGCTATGGCTGTGAATGGTCTTTTTCTCTAACGCATCACTAATGGCATGTGTTTCAGCAACAAAACATGTAACAGAGGTCAGGACGGTGGGCTAAAATGACACAGAGCTTGAACACATACATACACTACCATTCAGACGTTTGGGGTCAGTAAAATATTTTAAATGTTTTTGAAAGAAGTCTCTTGTGCTCAATATGTGTTTGATTAAAAAAAGCTGTAAAAACATTAATATTGTGAAATATTATTCAAATTTAAAATAACTATTTGCTTTTTTAATATATTTTAAAAATGTCTTTAATGTCACTTTTGATCAATTTAAAGTCTCATTGCTAAATAAAAATATTAAATTCTTTCAAATGAAAATTGTATTGACCCCAAACATTTGAATAGTGGAGTATGTACTGTATTATGTGTCACAACTTTAGACTGAATATGTCTTAGCACTGATGCAAATAATGCAAGAAGTCTAGAGGTCATACTGTTAGGCCTCAGTTTGTTTTGTATGTTCATCGATCACAATTTGTTTTGTATGTTATGATTAATTTAGTTCATTTATTTTCATATTTGCAAGTGTGGAATTGCTTGATCAGAATTGAAAATTAAAATAGTAATACTATTTAAGGTGCTATAAGCGATAACAGCAATTCTTCCAGCTTAAACACACTCTCTCTCAAAGGCTTCGCCCTTCAATAAGACATCAGCAAACCCAATGTTAGAGAATCTGTATGTGGGTCCTTGACGAATAAGGTTTTTAAAAGTGTAAAAAAACATAATGGAGATATAATTAATTTTGAAGTTTTATTAATTGTTAAAGGTGCAATATGTAAGATTTTTGCAGTAAAATATCCAAAAACCACTAAGCCAGTGTTATACATTTTGTTCACTTGAGTACTTACAATATCCCAAATGTTTCCAACTATTTGTAAATATTGAGAAAATTGCAATTTTTATCCAAGGCTCCGGGACGTGTGAGGAGTCGCCTGTCAATTGCGTCATACCCGCGTTAACCTCGGTTTCCGGTTTTATTTTGTAGAAACCATGGAAACACCAAAGATGCTTTAGTATATTACATGTTTTAATAGACAAGGGAACAACTGTTTTGATATATTTATAGACAGAAAACGAATTATTGTTATATAGCTCAACACATTTAGTCTTATTGTTTAAATCAAATTTTCTTGATTTTTTTGCGAGTACCAGATGCCTCAGAGAAAATCACTATTTTGTGAAGTAGCTAACATAGCATAATCAGATACAGCTTTATTTTTAGTAACAATAATACAGGATTTTCTCCATCATACAGTACATTTTAAAATGAAATCAACACAAGCCATCCATCATTTAATATGATATTCTAAAATCGATCTATCTTACTGCAGTGTGTAACAGTGTCTCACAGCAGCTGCCGAGCAGCTGCATACTCATGACCGGAAACGCGGAATCGGCGCCGGCAACTGTGGCATAATAAATGTCCCGCTGCTCGTGAGGTGTGTTTTGCGCAATCGCTCCAGCGGCCTTGTTCAGCTCCCACAACACTGCTCTGCTTTATACTACAATAACGTTAATAATCGCATCCATGAATGTCCCAAGTTTTACAAGATGGACAAAATTTTGTCACCAGAAAAGTCATTCGGTTTAACCAAAATTTCGGGTTTTACTGAATGACACTTTTGGTTATACCGAATGACAATATTTTCAAACAATGCTAACAGGCTGATATCTAGCTAGCTAGCTAGTTAGTTTGCTAGCTAGGTAGGTAGCAAAAGTTTTTAAAATATTACAACATTTTCCATGTTTTATAGCAGTTACCAGTACCAAATGACCTGATATTTCGGAACATGCGTATGAGCAAATAAAAACATGAATTTTTCAAAAGGTTAAAAGAGTGTTAGTGAATTTGCTTCATGACCATGTGGTCATTTGCAGGTGTCTGAATGATGGCACATCCTGTCACATGATACTGACCGCATGACATGATCCAAAATGTTCCCTTTATATTGGTTACTCTGAATGACATCAATGAAATTATTTTTTCTTTCTCATAACAAATCAACGATTTCTACACATAATTTTAATACCATTTTGCACTTTGTTGATAAATGATGTTATAAAATCATGCCAGAATAAAAAATATATACATTTATTACATTTTAAGATATTTTAATCACAAATGAAATTACTGTATTGGCCTTGGGACGGTTAAACCAAATAACCTTTTGCAAAATATAATTAAAACCTTTTGGATTTGATAAAAGATATCTAGTTGTACTACCTTACATACTTTGGATGTCATATCTTTGTTTTTATCATTATTAAGAAAAATGATCCGTGACGTCATTGACCCATATACAGATTGATTATGGGCAGAGTTTCTGATTGACTTTTCTTGTTTAGCCAAGCACTATCACAGATACATGTGGTTTCTCAGGAATCATGTCAGGTAGTACATTTTATGTGTGGCATTCCAAACAAAAATCACTTAAAGCACCTTTAATGTATGTGTCATTTTGAAAGCCCCGTCCTGTTCTCCTATAAGAATGATGGGTTAAAGATGGATGGAGAAATGATGGTGGGCACCTAAGGGGTGCGTGTGGATGTTAATACACTATGACCCTGACAGTTTTTCCTTTTGTGCCTCAAGCATCCCAACCTATGACACTATGACTCGATTCCCACGGGCCTCTGCGCCCCCGCGCCATGCTGACTGGTGACTCTGAGGAGGACGCTTAGTTTTTTAACAACAGAAAGGTACTGGGAGCTGCAGATGAGGGCAAATGGACTTGATCTTCCTTTCTAACAAGCATGTTTATCTTCTTCCTGTTCAACTAATTACATAGACATTTTAGTATTTGTGTGATTTGTTTCCTAAACTTTCACTCTTGATTATGTATCATCTAGTGATTGTCATTTTCTGTCATTACAGCAAGAGCATGCTTCATTTTTGCATTCTCTTTCCATCTTCAGAAGCATTCCGCCTGGATAACTGCTGACAGTTCTGCCAAGCTTTGTGTGAATTGTGTTTTTTAGGGTCCATGACTAACCACTGGCTCGTATCATTGTGATCCGCCAATGTTTAACTTCAAACATCCCTGACAGCTCTGCAAATAGATAGATGCCAGCGCTCACTGTGTGTTTTGTTTCTTTACTTTGGTCTAAAATCTCATCTCCCGTCTCACGTCTCGTCTCCACCAGTTCATTCGTATCACTCTTTGCCATTTATCATTCATCTGAAACTACACAGCAGGTGTAATATTGCAATATTTGTTTCTTTACTCTCACAGTGATATTGGAAACTGGAATTGAACCTTTGTGGAATGTAAGTTGTTTTATATTGGCCTTGTTTTACATGAAACCAGTGCTTCTCAACCTTTTTGACTCCAAGGCCCCCTATTGTCCACAACAGTATTCAAAGGCCCCATGATTTTTACAGTTGTTTGTGATTTACTGGTTAGGGATAAGGATTTAAAAAAATATTTTTACTGAGGAAATGTTTTTTAAAAATAGAACAATGTATTTTCTATAAAAATGCAAAAGAAATTATACCATTTTATTAATTTACATGACTTGTCCGGGTCTGAAAATCACACCTCATATATCCAGTAGCCCAGCTAACAGGGAACATTCTCAGAACTTTAGCTAATGTTCTGGCAAGGTTCTCTCAAAGTTATGAACAAACGTTTTTTCCAGTAACATTAATGGAACATTTGTTATCTGGTCTTTAATAATGTTCTCAAAATGTTCTTTATACATAATTCATGGAGCATTTATTTCTTAAATGTTACTACTTGTTTAGAGAACATTTAAAAGTAATGTTATTATAATGTTTGAAGAATGATAAAAAAGAAATGTTTCCTTAAAGGTCCAGTGTGTAATATTTAGGACAGAGGTGGGGAACGTTGATCCGGGAGGGCCATTGTCCTGCAGAGTTTATCTCCAACCCTAATTAAACACACCTGAAGCTAATCAAGGTCTTCAGGATTACTAAAGTTACAGGCAGGTAAGTGTTTTTTTCAGGGATGGAGCAAAACTCTGCAGGACAATGGCCCTCCAGGATCAACGTTCCTCACCCCTGATTTAGGAGGATCTGCAAATGAGCCATTTCTGTCTACATACAGGTGCTGGTCATTTAATTAGAATATCATCAAAAAGTTGATTACACTAATTCCATTCAAAAAGTTAAACTTGTATATTATATTCATTCATTACACACAGACTGATGTATTTCAAATGTTTATTTCTTTTAATTTTTATGATTATAACTGACAACTAAGGAAAATATGTGGGGGAGATTCACAAAGAGTGGACTGCAGCTGGAGTCAGTGCTTCAAGAACCACTACACACAGACGCATGCAAGACATGGGTTTCAGCTGTCGCATTTCTTGTGTCAAGCCACTCTTGAACAACAGACCGTGTCAGAAACATCTAAAGACAAAAAGGACTGGACTGCTGCTGATTGGTCCAAAGTTATGTTCTCTGATGAAAGTACATTTTGCATTTCCTTTAGAAATCAGGGTCCCAGAGTCTGGAGGAAGAGAGGAGAGGCACACAATCCATGTTGCTTGAGGTCCAGTGTAAAATTTCCACAGTCAGTAATGGTTTGGGGTGCCATGTCATCTGCTGGTGTTCGTCCACTGTGTTTTCTGAGGTCCAAGGTCAACGCAGCCGTATACCAGGAAGTTTTAGAACACTTCATGCTTCCTGCTGCTGACCAACTTTATGGAGATGCAGATTTCATTTTCCAACAGGACTTGGCACCTGCACACAGTGACAAAGCTACCAGTACCTGGTTTAAGGACCATGGTATCCCTGTTCTTAATTGGCCCGCAAACTCGCCTGACCTTGTGAAGATGAAGATGCGATATGCCAGACCCAACAATGCAGAAGAGCTGAAGGCCACTATCAGAGCAACCTGGGCTCTCATAACACCTGAGCAGTGCCACAGACTGATTGACTCCATGCCACGCCACATTGCTTTAGTAATTCAGGCAAAAGGAGCCCCAACTAAGTATTGAGTGCTGTGCATGCTCATACTTTTCATGTTCATACTTTTCAGTTTGCCAAGATTTCTAAAAATCCTTTCTTTGTATTGGTCTTAAGTAATATTCTAATTTTCTGAGATACTGAATTTGGGATTTTCCTTAGTTGTCAGTTATAATCATCAAAATTAAAAGAAATAAACATCTGAAATATATCAGTCTGTGTGTAATGAATGAAAATAATATACAAGTTTCACTTTTTGAATAGAATTAGTGAAATAAATCAACTATTTGATGATATTCTAATTATATGACCAGCACCTGTACACCACGGGTCCCCTTATTTATCGAGTCACCATTTTGCGCCAGCATATTTCTACAGTAGCCATAAACGGACAAACTGCTCTACAGAGTACGTTTCATCACTATGTTGTTGTTATTCTTCTTCGTTGGTGTTTTTAGAGGCAGTTTGCATCATATGTTGAATATGCACTACGTTGAATACACAGGAAGAAGAAGAAGTAGTAGTAGTAGTCATCTGGTTTATTTGAAGGAGAAACCGTTCTTTGTTAAAAGTAAGAAGAAAACTCATTGCTTGAGTAGCTACTCTCTGCTGTCTCAGACGACGACATCTTTGTCCTGTGTCAGCCACCGTAGCTTATCTATATGCTTCGAAAGGGAGGGGTGAGCGGTGTACTGAAGGTGCGTTCACGGCATATCGTAATTACAGTAACTACGAGATTCTGGTCACATGGTCGCTGTACCACACGACCGCTGTAGATTTATTGACAGTGGTGCCATAGAAACACATAACTCCCAGTCCGAGGACGTGAACAGCTCCAAATATAATGTCGCCTGTTGTCATCTCAAGATTACAGTGATTACACGGTGCCATGAATGCAGCATGAGCCGTTGGTTGCAATTCTCAACCTCACCACCCTAAAATTTACACACTGCACCTTTAACTTTCATATAAAACCTGGATGTTTTGAACCTTCAGAGAACATTCAGAAATAACGTTTTCATAACTTAATGGGAAAGTTAGCAAAATGTTCTCAGAACATATTTTTCTTTGCTGGGAGGAACACTAGGTCTTTAAAAATTAAAAAATTAATGAAAACAGTTGTTGAGGGGGTGAATTAAAATGAGATTTTTAGTTGTTTTAGCTAATTTGAATGCTTGTTTTGTCTAATTTTAAATCATCTTGAGGCCCGCCTAGTCAGTGGCGAACCACAAGTCCATGTTCCCTGTTAGTAGACATCACATTCCCGTTCTACACCATTGCCCCAGTGGGTCCCGCTCCCCTGGTTGAGAACTGATACACTAAACAGAATAAAAAGTGCTTCTAACAAAAATACTGTATGCATTGTACAAGACTAATAATTTTCTCTCTCTGTGAATTTCTTCTTCACCACAGACTCTCTCTGAACAGCAGGCTCAGCTCAGACAGACGACATTAAGAAAAGGAAACTCATATACTTGAAGCTGGACCTGTTGTCGATGTTCCCATGACATTAACCAAGATGACTTTTTAATCGAAATGTCCTTACTATTGTTGTTGTTTTGACTATTTTGCACCCTTATGATTAAAGTACTCTTATGGACTGTCCTCTGAATGAGCTATTCTCTGATGTCACATCCTGTCAGTCAGAGAGACTTCAAAGTATATGGCTGTTTTAACTACTACATGTGTCTTTGTTTACAGTCATTGAGAAATCACATGTGACGGGCATAATGCGTCAACTGTTTGTTGTTTTTTCTTGTGTTTCTTTTTTCTTTTTATAGTGCTTTTTAACATTGTGGAGAATTCAACATATTGAAGTCGAGTCCACTGAGAGGCTGAAGGGATTTTTGTTGAAACAGAGCAAAGCCAGCCACCCATGAGCCACAAATATTACACAAACAAAGATGTTTAGGTGTTTGAAAGAATACTAAGTGCTAACTAGTGTTAATATGGTACAGATAGATGTTGTCAAGCCATTTCAACAGTGAATGCATTGTTGCCTTTACAGATTATTAGCCCGTGGTACATGTAAGCCATGCCACAAGTCGCAAGAGCAGGTCTGATTAGTTTTACCTAGTTTATTGTGACTGAGGATGCTAAACCACATTTGATACTGATCTCTTGTTAATTAACAGTTTAAGATGTCTATGTGTGTTTATGCTCACTTTTGTCCTTAGAACGTTTAAGATATGATGCATTTGGTTTTATTAATAACACTACAAGATCTTGGTAGCTTTTTCATTTCTCAGTTATTAATGATATTCCGGTCCCTAATTTTGTTGACTTTACTAAACCTTGTTCTAACTGTTGTTCCAACACATTGTTGGATTACTGTAAACTACTGATTATTGCTTTTTGACACCAAATCTTCTTTCATTGTAGGTCTCAGGTCTTAGGGCATTTTGTTTACTTGATATACTAATATTTGTGGATATTCATCTGTTGATTATATGAACTTGCTGTTGGCTTTAAAGCTAGAGAATGTACATTTGCTTGTACGAGAGCAAGGGAAGACCACAGAGCCCCTTTACGTCGACATTTACGGAGCCTATTTAACGCTGTCATAGTCATTGACAATTATGCCACCAAATATTTCAGCTGTTCAATGTTAGAGACGTTATGTCAGGTGCTACATATTTTTGCTCAGATCCTTCACACATTGTGTATATGACAGTGTTATCAGGGCCTCAGGTAAAATGTTGTACTTGATTTATACCCAGAAAGGTCCCTTCACCTCACAGTCTCACTTGTTTTGCCATACCACACATAGCATGCGCATACTTGGTGTTCAAGCTTGCTCGAAGATGTTTAGTTGTGGTGGGCCTGGTTGTCAGTGCCGTTGGTTTTCAAGTCCATGTGGTTAGGCTGGCTAAAACTGTACAATATTGTGAATAAAATTTCAGATGAAAATAACTGGTCTCTGGTGTTGTAAATTCCCAATTCAACCACTGTACATAGCATTCAAATTGAGTTAAAATAAGATTAGTTACAAGAATAAAGGGAGGGTATTTAAAATTAAAAAAAAGGAAATATTTTAATTTGAAAACAGAATGTTTCTCAGAGTATAGCTTACAAAGCCTACAATGTCAGGAAAACACAAAACCAGTGTTAGACTTTTTCTTTCATAATGGCACAATATTAGCCCACTGGAATTGGCCTTCAGGGACATTTTTACTATTAAAGTCCCCCTGTAGTCAATAATTGTATCCCTTAAAACTAATCTTTGATCTTTTTCTGGTGAAAAAAAAAATGCTTCATGCCTTAAAATAGTTTGAATGTGACTCTACACCCTTGCTTCATTTAGTATATGTGGATCCATATGCAAATATATGCAATATGAATATGCAAATTAGCCCTGTCTCCACTCAGTTGCACAAGCACAGAATACCTGATCCATTCGGTCAACTTTACTGTAGTAAATGCTGCACAATGACAAATGGAAATACTGATTTAGTTCAGCAATATATGTTTGAACCAGAAACTGATTCAGATGAATTGGAAGAGTGAATTGTAGGTCTCATCCACAATTTTGATATATGAGAATGGTAGGCCTGCATTTCATGTATTGCTCTCTACAACGTCAGACACATAACCTCTTTAAGAAGGGGCTTTTTTTTTTCATATAACATTTTGTCAAATACTACATCAGTGAAATGTGTGTATAGTGTGTCTAAAACCAACACTATATTGGCATAGAATGGAATATTGTGCATTATTTCAAATGTTAGATAACAGATGGGAGATTTTTGTTTATACCATGGCAATTTTTGTCACTTTTGGTGTCATTTTCCACCCTGAGCCCTGGTTGATTTCTATCTGATTTTGCTTCATCCAAGAAGGTGTTTATTTTTTTTAATGTAACACTTGTCATCTATTTCTGTCAGCTGTCCCTATGTGTTAAGCTGAGAAACTCTACTTGTGGAAGCCAGTAAAATACTTCAAAGAAAGCCAGAAAATTGGCCCCTCACACACCCACAGAGCCTTTGATTCCACACAGTTGAGCTGATTTGTTCTGGAAGTTTACATTTCAATTTCTGCATCAGCTACAGGGACCCCCTTCTCCCAGATACTATTGATTGCTTGAACATTTTCTCTAATTTTCTCTCCATGCCTCATTTCTTTAAGTGATCATATAATATAAACTTTCATATAATTATGTGCCATAACAGTCAAAATTTCCTAAATTCACCCCAAAAAAATGAAAATTCTGTCATTAATCACTCAACCTCATGTCGTTCCACACCCAAAAGACCTTCGTTCATCTTCGGAACACAAATTAAGATTTTTTTTATTAAAATCAGAGGGGTCAGTGAGGCCTCCATTGACAGCAAGATAATTAACACTTTCAGACACCCAGAAGACATATATAAAACGGTTCATGTGACTACAGTGGTTAAACCTAAATGTTATGAAGCAATGAGAATACTTTTTGTGTGCCAAAAAAGCAAAATAACGACTTTATTCAACAATATCTATTGATGGGCGATTTCAAAACACTGCTTCGAAGCTTTACAAAACTTTTGGTTCAGAGCGTGTATCAAACTGCCAAAGTCACATGATTTCAGTAAACGAGGCTTCGTTACGTCATAAGTGTTTGAAAATTTCAATGGTTCATGTGACTTTGGCAGTTTGATACACGCTAACCAAAAAAGGATAAGAGATAAGAGACCCACTAAATACACAAAGTCACACAATGCTGATGTTGTTAACATTAACAATTTGACAACGAAGTATAACAATAATAATAATTTGCACGGTTTGACGTGATCCAAGCTAAGCGATCGTTAGATTTAATCACCATTGGCAGCGCGATTTATTGAAGGCCTTTTTCCTCAGTTGGTCAGAACAAAAGTGACAGAAATGTTACTTACTTGTTCAGATGACATTTTCCAGTGAAAATTCTTATTTTGGTCCAAGATGTAGAATCTGTGATTCCGAACTACAGTATCCACAACAATGTGGTGACTGACAGCAAACATTAGATTCATCTGCACTGAGGAGCCGTGCAGATGCACAATGCATGTAAAGATAATAATTCCACAAATAACTGCAATTGCAGGTTTCAAACAGAGATGGCGACAAAGAGGCATTAAGGTCCTTATGATATTTCATCATGGAAGCCCAGTACATTTCTGTCCCAGAGTGAAAAAAAAAATAAAAATTTATCTTTATGTCATGAATTGTGACTTCATATCTCACAATGTAACCTTTTCTTATTGTTAACTTTTTCTCACAATTACCTTTTTTATTTTTTATTGCGAAGTGTAAGCGGCTTCAATAATTTATTGACAGAAGCAGATCACAGTTTGTCACATTTGAACCAACTTGACTGGCATACGGTCATGCAAGAAAGTCCACTAAATGGTTATAGTACTCATATAACCCAACATTAAGTATTCTTGATGGAGAGCAGATTGTTTCCCAACATCATGAACAAAAAAACACAACAATAATAACAAAAAAGCGTGACTGGAAAAGTAATATAGCTGTGGTGTACTGTGAATTACGCAACAAATGTGGGAGAAAGTTCCAGAACTGAGTGTGTAAAGGGCTGCTTTCAATATCACTTTATCTCAATTGGTTACATATGTGTTCCTGCTTCTCACTGACTTTTGCCAGACAGCCATGCAAACAATACACCCCCCCAGGCAAGAAGCCAACTTGTGGGGCAGCTTTTTTTTTTTACCCTCAAAATACCCTCTTTGTGACCAAAGCCTTTAAATAGTGGAGTCAGAAGTCTCTCCACCAATGTCAGCGACTCACAACATGTGGACAATCACAAGCACACTCCTGCTAACATGCTGCCTCCGGGCAGCTCTCGCTCAAACCCAGGGTCACGACGATGATGAACCAGGAGACAGGAGGAACGTTTGGGAAGATGTGATTGAGTTTCTTACCAAAGGTACCAAAGATGAATGCTACATGAGTGTGACAGGACAAAGGGATCTGACTAAGCTCCGCATCATTTGCCAAGGCCTGGAACGTTCGTACTGGTGCGAGTACCAGGGCAAGCCTCATGTCTGCCGCTCTTACAACAAAAATCCAGTACATTATTACAGGCAGATCATGTGGGACCTCCGCAAGCTACCGCACGCTTGCCAGGGTGGACGCGTCTTTAAGCCACTCATGTGCAAGAGAGCATCCGACGAGGCTCAGATGGTCTTCAAATCTGCATCCTCAGCAGACGCCGTGCCAATGGACAGGCCCTACAGACCAGCCCCTGTCAGAACCGAGCCAATGAGGCCACAACAAACAGGACGAGAGCAGAGGCCTACTAGACAACAATTAGGTCAGGACCAACTGAATCAACGCAACGCTCTCAAATCCACCGTTCAGAGGGAAATTATTACACCTACACCAACTGTGCCACAACCAACCACACAGGTACCCATAAGTGAGGCCAAGAAACTTGCTCAGGACTACTGCTGGCGCTCCTTTAACGGTGTGTGTTCCTGGGTCATAGGGTGGTTCAGAAACTAAGGACAAGGTATAGTTCTTTTTCAATTACCAAAAACAATACAAATGCATGTTTGTATATAATAAGTTGCTGTAAATCTGAAAACTGTATCTAAAAAGTGTGTGTCCTCTCTGCAGTCACTCACATTTCCGCAGACAACAAACCGTGAAGGTTTCGGACTGACAGAGACAAATGGAGGTGTGTGTTAAGACAGGGATTCGGAAACATGAAAGGGAAAACATTTCTCTACAATATATTCCTATGTATTTCAAATGTAAATACTCTAATGTACAATGTATCAGACTAGACGAGATTGCACAGCTAGTTAGCAATGAATTTAGCTGTTGAGCATAATGCTGCCAACTGTGTTTTCCAATCCGTAATCAACATGATGAGGAACTTCCTCTTATCATGTGTACTGTGTATTAATCCTTGCAATGTTATATTTATGAGTGCTGACCAATTACGGGTCAGCATTTCACTTCAGACTGTAATATATCAGTGAAAACTCATAATGTATATTGATTTGTCTCTGTCTACTGCATTATTATAGTGATGTAGGTAATACTCATGTGAATAAATGTTTTTGTGTATGTTTTGAATAAATTTTGGCTCCTTTTACCTTTTCTTTTTGTGTGGGAGTGATTTTCTTGAGCGTGACAGCAGAAGGCGCTGTTGTGTTTGAAAGGCTTCATCTCTGAGAAAGATCGTTTATGTAGGCCTAGGGCTGGAAGTATTTATTTCCCATACACAATTTTAATAGTAACCACAGTTTCCACCATAAATTATATGCTAGGCTATGTATTTTTTAACACTGTTTATTATCGTTATGATAGCCTATATTATGATTTCATGGTAGATTTTTGACTAAAACCTTAGGCCTATAACTTGAGCCATGACGGAGAAGAGGACCGTTTCAATAGTGCACGGTAATTCATTTCATTTTCATTTTTAAAAATACAAAAATACAGCTACATTGCTAGTTGTTGCTGTACAGTCATGTATGGTTGGTCATTGTTGCATAATTGTGCGTCTTTACACTGAGAAATGAGCATTAGTATAATTGGACGAAAGCGTCCATTGTTGTCATTGCCTGCTCTTTCTGAGTCTGACTGTTCAAAAGAACCGATTCGCCAAAGCAAATCTGAGGCGGACTTCATATTGTTATTTACAGTTGTAACAGTTTCCAGAACTTTCATATATTAACTGCACTATACCTGTTCAGTTATGCTCTTTAAATTCAAAAGACATGCCTTATCAAGTCAATAACTTTCCCTGTTGCCCAGAACAAGACACGTGCAAGAGGGAGGTGCGTGCGCGAGATGCTCTATAAATGCCACACAAAGAAACTTACGATGCAAACCACACATTTCACTGCTCTCGTGCATTGTTATACCATATCAGTTGATCTATTATCTATAAAATCATCTGTACAAATGCCGCGTCCGGCTTTCGATTAAGTTCTTTAAAATTAATTCCGATGAGGACATGATGCGCGTGACAGACATTGCTCTCATTCTGATTTTCGCCTGTATCGTGCAACAGTTCGTACAGGTGAACAGCTTGAGAGATAGAGGGAGGAGAGCACAGACAGATAGGAAGGGGAGGGGAAGAGGTCAACGGAATGAAAGTGGCCTAAAAGGGAGATTCTCGCTGAAGGATGGAGCGCGGTGCTCGTGGTTCGCAGCGCGCGTGGGTGATGCTTTTGAATTGGGAGTCACCTGCAAAAACGGGCCAAAGAGTTTCGGCTGCGAATATGAAGCAAAGCCCGCAACATGTCAGCAATACGCATCCAATACCAAAGCTTATTGGAAACAGATCGCCCGTTCGCTGAAAAAGCAGAAGAGATTGTGTCGCGACTCTACGGCGATGGTCAAAGCCGGTATGTGCAGGAGCGCGCCCGCGGATGCGCACTTCAGACTGAAGGACGCGCGTCCCTCCTCCAGAGTCCCGTTACCGACGCCCGCGGGGAATAATCACTGTCCTGACCGGATCGAGAGACTGAAAGTGGCCGAGGAATACTGCAGCAGCTCCTGGTCTTCACTGTGTACATTTTTCTTCTTGATGCTTGAGAATGATGAATGCCCATGATTGACTTTGAAAGAACTTTTTTCAAGGCCATTTTTATATATTCCACTGATATATAGACTTATACATGTAGTGTGAATTCAGGTTGATTGGGACACTTTCTCACCCTGAATTTACCATATTTATGAGATTAAAGTTTTGTAAATGTTTTTCAAAATCAGTTCTGCTAATGTTTTGATATGTCTTACAATTGGGAATAAAAATGTCATTTTCTGATTGTTTTAATTTTTGTTTACACTTGTATTTTTCCTGTTGTGTCATTTCTGCATTCATCATAGGCACTTGTAAATTAATTCCATTAAACATGGTTCATAAAAATATCACAGAGCTCCACAAGGAAAAAATGTCTCAAGAAACATATAGTCCCCACCATGATATGGGAACTACATTGACTATATTGACCTCTCTGTGTTTGGTGTCTAGAGACCAAGTGGAGCACAAATGAGAGGGACTTGAAGTTCATGTTAACAGAAAATTCATACTATATAAAATCTGATGCTTACTGGAATAAAATGCCTAGATTTTCTGTTTATTTCTTAGAATGTTCATGACAGTTTGGAAGGGTTGTGGGTCTAAGTGTGGAACTTATTACTTTACTCTTATTACTTTGACCCAGAAAAATCTCAAACCTAATCCTATTGATGGAGGAATTTAAGTGTGTGTGTGTGTGTGTGTGCGTGTGTGTGTGTGTGTGTGTGTACTTGTTTAACTTACAGATGTCCCCACAAGGATAGTAAAACCTGAGATCACCTACATTGCCAGCAGTCCCCATAAGGGAAATGGATTAATAAACATACTAAATGGTGCTTATTTTAAAATGTAAAAATGCAGAAAGTTTTCTGTGATAGGTAGGTTTAGGGGTAGGGTTAGTGTAGCAGGATAGAAAATACAGTTAGTACAGTAAAAAAAAAAAAAAAAAAAGGTAGCTGCATGCTCAAGGCAACATATATTAAAGGTGCTAAAGAGGATCTTTTCGTCGACTGAGAATCCAAAGACTGTTAGTGAGTTTTTGAAATGAGCGCATGCGTAAGAACAACCCCCCTCCTTCACAGCTCATTTCGAGGGATTGCCTCCCAAAACTCGTGCACGAGTATTGGAACACGAGTGTTTACCACCGGCATTCGCTGTGTCGTGTTAGTGGATTCATTATGTCGCACTCACCGGACTCATTGCATGCGGCGCCTGTGGAGTGCGGAAAGTTACTGGAGCGCGCAGCCGCGCACGTCTCTCACAAGGAACGTAATGGCAGTGATTGACAAGCCAGAGGGCCAATCGTTTACGCGATGACCTCGTGCACAGATCATGTATATTAATATTATTCCTTTCAGTGCATCTAATAAATGGTCTTTTATCAGTTAGTAAAGACAGTTTCAAGTAATATTGCAAAAATGTATAAAACAAAACATCCTATTTAGCACCTTTAAGTAATAAAAACTAGAACTAATAAATAAAAATAATGAATACTACATAGACAAATAAAAAACTAATATAAATGACAAAAGCACACTAAAAAATGAAATAAATTGTAATTCAAAATATTAATCAAAACTATAACAGTATCATTGATACTAAAATAACACTGGTGCAAGGTTTGTGTAAGTGTGCTTGTGTGCTTGAATGTCCATCCACATATTGAAATATCAGCCTCTGCTTCACTTGTATCTTTAGCTCAGGTGAAGAGTGTCATTAGATCTCCAGATTAACTGTAAAGGTAACTGCAGAAAAGAGCCCATGTTAACTTCATGTTTAAACCTGGAGAAATGTCAGGATAACTAGCCTAAAATCAATCTGTGATGTTTTTTTTTTTTTTTTTTATCCACCCCATTTGGCATCTTTCATTTTGATGTTGTATTAAAATTTGCTTTTACAGTTTTACTGTTTCATAAGAATGACAAAAATTCTCTGAATCTCATAAAGGGTTTGAATATGTTCTATGAAAGCAGTTAATTATTATTTTGAAACTTCAGATATAAACATGTTCTAGGATGCAGCTCTTTCTACAATATGCTGTGAACCAAAACACTCAAGCCAACAAAACTGATTTTAGCATCTTGTGGGTTTCTGGTAGCCATAACAGCCAACGCACTCTCATGGCCTCTATTTTCCAAAAACAAAATCACAGTTTGCTGACTTTTTCATTATGTCATTTAAAGAAAGCATCAATAGGTACATTTTTGGACTAATTTATGAACTAAGATTTGCTGATTTGAGTGAAATGTGATTACTAAACTGAAAACGGCAACAGGAAAATTAAGTGGAATAAACTGTATTATTTTGCCCAAGGATAAGCTTCCAACAGGTATTCACATGAAGAATTAATTTGCTCATATCGTTGATAAATACTGTGTTGCGTAACATTTTGGAATGAAAGAATGACCATTGTTTAGATTTCAGCTGTTTGATTGAAACATGGACATGTTTAATAGAACCAGCTATCAAATATCTTTTTATCTATTAATGAAGGTGTGGTGTTTACTTATGTGTATGATGCCAAAATGTCACTTAATATTCTTCATGCTTTCATCTCCCACTGTGATTAATTCAAACACTGCTCTCGTGTTACCTTTCAAGGGGATCCTTTACTTCCTGGTGGCTGCTGTGGGGTGGGGCTCCATGAATGGTTTCCATGTGGACTGAGGTGGCCTGATCTCACACCCTGACATTCTGAACTCTGATTGGTTAAAATAATGACCTTAATAAATTCCATCCTGGAAATATTGGAGTCCTCCGGAGAACTTAAGGGCTTTGTGCTGAGAGTGCCAGTGTTGGGATTTAGTAAAGCGATTTAGAGCTTGTTATCTGCACACACGCACAATCCACATACCACACATAATAAAACAATGTGATCTTATAAGAGTCTCAACATCTTTGTAGCTCATGATGCATTATGTATGTATTTCAGCCCAGAGTTAACAAGCGTGATATTCAGCTGTACGCGGGAAAACAAAACAATTCAAGTCATTAGTTACAGAGAAGGACTGGAGGAAAGGTTTTCATTAGGACACCAAGAAACATTTAAAGGGATACTTCATCCAAAAATGAAAATTCTGTCATCATTTACTCACCCTCAAGTTGCTCCAAACCTGTATAAATTTCTTTGCTCTGCTGGACACAAAGAAAGATATTTGGAAGAATGTTTGTAACCAAGCAGATCTCGCCCCCCATTGACTACCATAGTTGTAAAAAATATACTAGGAAAGTAAACGGGGGGCAAGTTCTGCTTGGTTACAAACATTCTTCCAAATATCTTTCATTGTGTTCAGCAGAACAAAGAAATTTAGCATCATTACTCCAGTCTTCAGTGTCACATGATCCTTCAGAAACCATTTTAATATACTGATTTGCTGCTCAATAAACATTTCTTATAATTGTCAACAGTTTTGCTGCTTAATATTTTTGTGGAAACTGCAGTAACTTTTTTCAAGATTCTTTGATTAATAGACAATTCCCAAGAACAGCATTTATTTGAAATAGAAAACTTTTGTAACATTATAATTGTTGCCACTTATGATCAGTTTAATGTGTCCTTAATGAATAAAAGATTTATCTTTTGCTGAATGAATCAAAAGACTATAGTTCAATCATGCCAGGAGATCTAGGCAGGTGGTGCTGGGGAAGGTGAAGGGCAAGCGAAATCTTGCCTGATCCGATTCGATCCGATTCGAAGTCAGGAATAAATCGGTTACGTAGAAAGAACAAAACAGAATGATTGGTCAGCCAATTGCTTTAAGTGAACCAATCAGCTGCTCGGAAGAGTTTCATGATTGAACCATATATATACATTTTACTGACTTTTGAACAGTAGAGTATGTTTCAGGATCTTTTTTTTTTTTTTTTTTTTTTTTTTCACATCATTGTCAGGGACTCAGGCTCATTGCATTAACTACATAAAAGTGACTTTTTTGTGTTCTCATGGAAGGAGCATTTACTGAAATAGTCTAGTTGAGTGTTAACTCCCTTACTTATCCCTTCTGCAGTTTTAAATTTGTGTGAATTAAGTACTGTAAATTTGTTTATTTAAGCTTGAGCAAAAGTTATTTTAAAATGTTAATATGTATGTGTGAGGAAATCATCTCAAACACTTTTATTAACAAGAAAAACTGCACTTGATGGGTCAAAATAAACTGAGTAAACCTGAAAGATGTTAGAACAATACTGCCATCTACTGACAACTGTGTTATTTTGAGCAAGTGAAACAAAATGAGAAACTATAAGACTTTACCAAAAAAAAACATTAATATGGTCCATAACATTTTATTTCCAAAGTCTTCATGCAATTTTGAAACAATGATTCAAGCTAAACACAAGCTAAACCACCAAATTAAAGAACCTGTTAAAGAATCAATACACCAAACATCACACATCAAAAACCATCAAAGAATACCCTCCTATTCTCCAACACTGAAACTACTTTTTCTCAAACCATAAACATAAAAGATGTAAAAATAAACACAAATGAGAAAGCTGAAGATCAGATAAGGACTGAATAATTACTAACTACAGTATTGTTAATCATTACCACCACACAGGTAGAGCAGGGCCTTCTGGTAATCTCCGTCAGTGTCTTCCTAAAAATAGGTACAAAAGCCATGCTAAGATTTATCTGTGTGTGAGAGAGTGTGTGTGTGTGTGGTCCTGGTATTCCATTCCCTACATTATGGGGACCAAATGTCCCCACAAGTATAGTAATACCAATAAATTTTGACCTTGTGGGACATTTTTTGGTCCCCGTGAGGAAATAAGCTTATAAATCATACTAATTTGAAAATCGAAAAACGCAGAAAGTTTTCTGTGATGGTAGGTTTAGTGTTAGGGGAAAATGCAGTTTGAAAATCATTATGTCTATGGAATGTGTGCCTATAATGAAATATCAATGTTTGTGTGTGTGTGTATGTGTAAGTACATAACTTACCTGTATGGTGCTGTAGAGTGATTCTCCATACTTCTTCTTATATATCGCTCTGACGTCCAGCATATCTCGCTCGCTCCTTGACACCATGGCCCTTATGAGAGTCTCATCATCAGTGCCAGCACGCTGTAAATAAACAAACCAATAATGTGTGAAAAATGTTGTTTCATTATCATTCAAACCAACACATTCATTTACTAAGCAGGCCACAAGTTGATTTTATTTTTCCACTTGAAGTGTCAGTGATCCAAAATGAACAGCAAATTATCCAATTCCTAATTATCAAAGGGGGAAATTGATGAGAATCTCATGGAAATAAGCCTTCATACCCGCATTGACTCTCGAAGGATTTCAGCAAAATAAGCAGGCACGCTTTTTGCGCACTTAACTAAAATGAGAGAAAGAGAAAAATCAGTTTTAAATTTCAGTTAAAAGGGTTTTATTCATCCACATGTTGTTCCTAACCAGTATACTGCTATTATAGTTACACAAAAACAACATAAAAGCACCTTTTTGTGAGGGACAGACTGAAATTGCGGTTGTTTATCACTGATAATCTTCACGTCCACCAAATCTCACATCTAGCCTGTGTACAAATTTAATCCCCTTCAGAAAAAGCAACATTATCAGTAAAAAAAAAAGGAAACTTTGACAACTTTCAGTCTGTTCCTCACATAAAACTATTTTATGGCTTTAGTAAACTTGAAACTTTTTTGTTGCTTGACACCTCCTGGTTGTTGAAAATAAAACTGAACTTGACCTGAAAATTCTCTAAAAATTACTACTTTGTCTTCCACAGAAAAAAATAACACCATACAGACCTGGAATTACATGGTAAGTAAATACTTTCCTCTTTATTTTCTATCATCTTCTGATCATCTTAGTTTGCCTTTTATTCAAGAAATTAAATCTGTTTTACCAGATTGAGGGTGGGAGGGGTGGACTATTCTTTTAATTTTCATTATAGAGTGATGTTCAGTCCATCCAAATTGCAAATTAAGGTTATCTTAATCGTGTATGTATAGCCACACTGCAGGGATTTTCATACCCACAGCCAGCAGCAGTGCTTCCAGGTTCCCAGTGCACTCATCTTTTATGCTCTCTTCAATGTCGCAGCCGGCAATCTTTTTGTAGGCATCAAACACTGAAACAGGAACACCAAAGCCATTAGGATGGCCTTTCAAGGCCATTCTGAATGCATCAAAAAGCTTTGAACACGCATATACAAACACGCACCTTTTCTCAGGTGTTCTGCACTCCTGTTGCCAAGTATGTTGATGAACTTGTCCTCGTCCGTACCAAATTTCTCCTCTCCGGCAGCAAACAGCTCCTGAAACACGATCAACGAACAAACACTTCTAAGGTTTGCAACTTAAACCTGAGGATCTGTTTACGTCTTTTTAACATCAACATGGGCAACTTTAATGATTGATCAAATACCATTGGGCACAATTTATAACAATACATTCAAAACTCTAATTTTGTGAAACACAAAAGCATGCATTCAGTATAATAGTGGATAGTGATTTATAGAAAAGTGGATAGTGATTTATACTCCTAGAAGGACAAGAAAGCACCATACAAGCTCAAACAAAGCTATTGTATGGTTTCGGAAGACTTAAGGAAGAAATATAGTGAGTAAGTCATATGGACTACTTTTATGATACTTTTATGGTGCTTCTTTGTCTTTTTTTTTTTTTTTTGGAGCTTGACTGAATAAATAACCTTACACTTTGCAAGGAAACAGAAGCTTGGATATTTTGCCTAACATCTCCTATTGTGTTTCACATCAAAATAAATATTGAGTAAATCACAAAATTGTGCCAACTAAAACTGAAAATTTATTTTCTTTCTTTTGTTCCACAGAATCAAGAAAGTCTTACAGGTTCGAAACGACACGAGGGATAGTAAATGTCAGAAATTTCATTTTTGGGGTGAACTGTCCCTTTAAGAAATCCAAAGGCCTTTATGAGGGCGTTTAATCATCCAAAAGTGTGACTGTTTTGAACTTTACCTTGGCATCTTTCTCCACTCTGCTCTCATCCACTCCCTCTTCCCTGTTTGCCTGTTTATAGGATCAGAAACATAACCAAGGTGAGAGAACGTCAGAGAAACATCAGCCCTCTCCACAACCACATATGCTGAGATGGTGCGTGGAATTTTCCCTAACCCGGCAAACTCCGATATTGAATTACCTACACTTTACCCCTGAGTACCATTTAATCTTCTCCACAACATTAACTCAAGAGCTGTTTTAATTACTTAAGGATGACTTCACTGGTGCTCATGTTATCATTCCTAGAGGAAGCTGCTCTGTTTTATCGCATTACCTTTTTTAGTATCTTCCTTTCTTATCTCTGATCCTACTCAATACTATGACTATGAGTCATTTTATATAGGCTATTGATAATGATATGTATCATGACAATAGTTATTTTTGCTAGAAATTATACCAGAAATGGTAATCATGTACATTTTTGCTATTTAAATCCTTATTTGATCTTTAATTTCAAATGTATTGGATACAAAACAAAAAAAGTCCATCTATACACGTATCATCCTACTGCATTAGGCTCTCTTTTCCGATTCCATTTTAAACTGAGAACCTGTTGGCTTTTTTTTTTTTCTTTTTTTTTTTTTACCTGTACAAGGATCACCAGCAACCTCTGGTAATGTCCTGACGTATCACCCATTATGTCTTTTTCCAGCTTGCCTCCATGTTCTAGGTCAAGACACATGAGACAGGGTCTATTGACAGTTCACACTCATCTCGACAATTGCTGCTTATTGGTCTGAACTGAGTCTAATTGGAAGAGATCAGTTGTAACAGTGATGCCCTGCAGTATCTTTATGATTGAGTCTTCTCAAATATCTTGATCAGCTTTCATGCATTCCCTCACCTGTGCTCCATATGGCCTGTTTGTTTGCAATACAGACAATAAGGCATCTTTGGGGAAGGGAAACCCACAGCTTACAATGGACATTTACCAAAAGATTGATCCTTACAATCTTAAATTAATTATTTGGAGTGTCCAGCGTAAATATAAATGGACGTGGTCAAGCATCAAACTTGCAATGGGGAGATATTTTAAATTTAACCTAAACCTGTACCTGCACAAATGAATATTACCTTTCTTGTAAGCTTTGATGATATCTTTTATCTCATCACATGTCCTGGATGCCAGAATCTCAATTAAAACTTGGTCTTCAGTACCCACTCCCTGTAAGAAAATAAAAAGATAACCAGTCTAAGATTAGATCAGCTCAAGTGTATTATAATGGAATTTCATATAATGGCTTTTTCATTACAATATATGTTATTTTTTCTCATTTTGATTATATACCATACATTACCTTGATAGCCTTATGGAGTTCATTTGCATCATATATTGCAGGTGGAGCCATGAGGGCCACAATGAGATCCTCTAGCTTCCCTCCAAGCTCAGACCGTAAGTCTTTCACAAGATCCTATAGAAAGGGACAACATGGGAGAAATAAAGAGAGAACATAAACCATAAAACTGAAGAAAATGTAATGCCCATTAAACAGGAGATGTGAAGCTCATTAGCATTTTAACATCGCTTTAGATGTTCATGTCTGCACTGAATTATATTAACATCAATAAGTGGGTGTGTGCAAAACGACGGTCCAAATAAATAAAACAAGTAATCTAGATGTACCGCTATTGATGCACAGTCATGTTTGTTTGTCTTAATTTTGAACAATATCTCTATCATGTTATCATTCTAAACCTATTTCTGCAGATATACTTAGAGTTAAAAGATATAATTTAGATTCAGGAAACTGATTATTCCTTTTCTGGCAGAAGATAATAATTTAATACAATCACTCACCTTGCCATGAGCTTTCTTATAGGCTGCTTTTATTTCCTGTCGCTGGTTATTACTGCGAGCTGCCAGTAACATGAGGATGGCATCTTCATCAGTGCCTGAAAGCAAAGCATCCACACCAGCTTAGACAAGAGGACAAAAGTGAGATACTGTGGTGTAAGTGTGAGCTTAAAGGAACACTCCCCTTTTTTGAAAATAGGCTCATTTTCCAGCTCCCCTAGAGTTAAACAGTTGAGTTTTACCGTTTTCGAATCCATTCAGCCGATCTCCGGTTCTGGCGGTACCACTTTTAGCATAGCTTAGCATAGTTCATTGAATCTGATTAGACCATTAGCATCGCGCTTAAAAATGACCAAAGAGTTTTGATATTTTTCCTATTTAAAACTTGACTCTTCTGTAGTTAAATCGTGTACTAAGACCGACGGAAAATAAAACGTTGTGATTTTCTAGGCTGATATGGCTAGGAACTATACTCTCATTCAGGCGTAATAATCAAGGAACTTCGCTGCCGTTCCATGGCTGCAGCAGTGCAATGATATTACACAGCGCCCGTGAGCCCCTGCTTGCACAGGGAACGTGCCTTGCAACCATGGAGACGTTTGTGAGAGACGCTGCGTAATATCATTGCAAAAAGTGGAGTGTTCCTTTAAGATGGTTTACTTTGGTCCACTGATCAGTATAATTTGCTAACATCATGCTTGCTAATTATGAAAAAGTAAGAAAGTCCCATCTAACTGACCATTCAAAATCAGCAGGAAAAATCACCTAGTCCTAGGTCAAAAAAATGGCGAACTCTCTTTTAAAGGTCTGATTTGTTTAACTTACCAATCCCTTTCATGGCTTTGCGCAAAACGTCTGCATCATGCTTTGCATTGAAGTTCACAAAGGGTTTCACACTGCCTCGGAATGCCTGCAGAAAATACAAAACCAAAATGAATGTATTGCAAAAAAACTAATATTAATGGAGATTGACGTCATTCTGTTCTTCACAACTAAAATATCTCAGGTGATATACAAATATAATTTGAATTTTTAACAATCTTATGAGTATTTTGAATGATTCAGAGCCCTTGCTGGTTGTCAAATATGAGCTCACATCAGAAAAGACAGCAACTTTTTAAAGTTTGCAGAGCAAAATATTTTTATATTGAAACAAAAGCAGAAATTCAGGTTTGGTATTTGCAGGATTTTGTTATTATTTCCATGGCTAAATATGAAAATGTCAAACTAAAATAATTAAGCTACTGTACACACTATAAAAAACATCTGATGACATATGGAGCGGGTGAGTTCTGAACGGATTAGCCAGCGCAGGTGTTTGAGAATATGAGAAAACCTCATTATTAAACCTGCATGCAATGCCTCATGTCTTTCATCAATACCTTATGAAAATACTGAATATCAACCATACAGCAGACAGGTGATATGAATCAATAATTCTATAAAGTGTATGCAATAAATGTGCTCTCAGTCTCTAGATGACCTTTCAAAGGCTGGAAGCAACCAAATCCACAATTCTTTTTAGCAGTGTGATTGTAATCTTTCTGGTAACCATTTAAAAGCTCTGTAAACACCATATACACACAGAGTGTCTGTAATCCATACACAACTGATTAAAGATAGACCAGGACTATGGCTCGGGTTAATGATAAGTGCTGAGGTCAATGATGTGATAAGGTATAGGGATTGGGTTTAGGGTTCAAGTTCAGGTTGAAGGTTAGGGATCAGTTAACCCTGAATCCTTCAGTCCAATTCAATACCAAATAGCTTTAAACTTTCATTGCTCCCATGCTTTCTATAATAAGGTGCAAGAAAGCACACAGAATCATGTCACCTTGTAAAACTGCCTGTGTCATAGCATTAAACTTTTAAGAAACAACATATGATATGCCAGCCCAAGCATTACTAATCCCTTTCTATGTACTACAGTATATGGGGGTTTACTTGGATCTGGCAGGTGTGGGATGATAAAGCCACAGTGACCTATTCGGTGGGTTTCCTCAAACAGGACTCGTCTGCTGTAATCCTATCATCCATCACCATCCATGCCAACGTGGATCTGATAACTTAAGGCATGGATCCTTATATATGGGGATTAATGTAAGTGAAAAACAATCACCTTTTTTTTTGATGATGATGATGCTAATGATTATCATAATACTACTCATTTTTGTATACTTAATGTTAAACCGATAAAAAAAAATCTTTAATAAACATACAAGTCCAGAGTTAAACCCGCTAAATAACACAAGACAAAGTCCTAAACGAGCTTGATTAAATTAATTTATCTAAATCATTTAAAATGCCAATTTTAATACAAACGCAAAATGATACAAATGCAACTCTTACCATTTGTACAGGTGCAGGAAGCGCTATTTGGAGTTCTGAAAAGAAAGAGTAGAGAAAGGTATTTTTATCAGACCAATTCAGCGATTACAGATTACAGAAACTCGTTACTCTGAAATTAAAGCTCCTAGAATCGACAGGACTCTAAGACGCTATATAAATAATTCCCGTTTACACATTTAAGTTACGCTGTTACAGTACGTTATCTATTCAGGACCGCGAGCGAACGTACCTGTTGATGTATTCTGTCACCTGTGCGCGAGAGGTCAGACTTCTGGCGCGTCAACAGTTGGCGAAGGAGTTGTAGCTGGATGTTGGACACGCCCTCAAAACCAGCTGTCAATCTTATTGATTGACTTGGAGAACAGTTAAGACAGGATAGTTGTCACTGTGGGCTTTATATTCTTATACGTGTCTTTATATTTTTATGTAGCCTAACTATATATTTTTTAGCATTTAGGATCCTAGATACAACGGTTTAAATTATTACTGATGAAAATAAGTAGGCTAAATAGTCATAAAAAATGAAGAAGGGGACAGTTTTGTTTTACACCAAAACTCCAAACGTCCGCATGTGGCCAGTATGGACCCAAATTTAGGCACTTGCACTTCTTATCTTTGGTTTTAAGGAAATTTAAAATACGCTTGAAGGGGTAGTTCACCCCAAAATTAAAATAATGTCATTAATTACTCACCCTAATTTCGATCCACACCCGGAAGACCTTCGTTCATCTTCGGAACACAAATTTAGATATTGTTGATGAAATACGATGGCTCAGTGAGGCCTCCATTGAGAGCGAAGCCGTTCAAATTCTCAAGGTCCATAAAGGTATTAAAAACATATTTAAATCAGTTCATGTAAGTTCAGTGGTTCTATCTTAACATTCTAAAGCGACAAGAATACTTTTTGTGCGCCCCCCAAAAAAAACGACTTTTTGTGCGCCAAAAAAACGACTTTTTAACAATATCTAGTTTCAAAACACTGCTTCAGAGCTTTACGAATCGAATTAGTGGATCGGCGCGCCAAAGTCACGTGATTTCAGCAGTTTAGCCGTTTGATAGAAGATCCGAATCATGATTCGAAACAAAAGATTCATAAAGCTCAGAAGCTTCATGAAGCATGATTTGAAATCGTCGTTATTTATTTATTTTATTATTATTATTATTATTATTTATTTATTTTTTTTATTGGCGCACAAAACGTATTCTTGTCGCTTTATAATATTTAGATTGAAACAGTCGAACTGTTTCAAGTATGTTTTTAGTACCTTTATGGATCTCTGATGGAGCCTCACTGAGTCATCGGATTTCATCAACAATATGTTCCGAAGATGTATGAAGGTCTTACGGCTGTGAAACGACATGGGGGTGAGTAATGACATTAATTTAATTTTTGGGTGAACTAACCATATAAAATACAGTTTTTACACTCTCGTTATTGCATGTAAACAAAATATATGCATTATCAAACAATTATGTAGGCCTTTATTTCCCCTGCAAGTCATGGACTTTTCCACAACGATGTAATTACTATTGAATTGTGTATTACAATTCATATAATTCTAGAGTGGAAATTACATTTTAAACATTTTGAAATTAAATGACCTTTGTCTTGGATAAAAGCACTCAAAATGGTTATGTAATAAAATAGTTATCAAAATAGTAATATAATAATATAAGTAGCATAGGCCTATTATTTTTAGGTTTTTGCATAGGCTACTTTGACAAAATTTGTAACTTTTGATAACTTTATAAGCTGAAATTGCTGTTTTTGTGTAGAATAAATATATTATCATTGTTTTCGTTAGTTGAAGTTCAGATGATGTTTGTTTTTTCTTCTTTTTTTGCTTTGAACATAATCAATAGTTTGAACATTATTCACTATAGCAGCTTCAGGCTGTGACAGAAGTAATCACCAGAGCACCGAGCAGCCCGCTCCAAACAGTGAATTATTGCCTGTGCCTTCCTTAAAGAATTATGCTTTAGCCATCGACTTTTAATGAGATGCTTATAGTATTTATACATCATTTCAACATAGCAAAATAATCCTTATTTCGTTGTGTTGGGGTAAAACACATAAAACACACTCCTTGCTGCAGAATAGATTGGGGTGGTGGACTTCCCAAGCAGAGAGCCAGGAATATTAATATTAATTATTAGACAATTACTAATGCGTCAGTGTCTGAAGTGCACTTGAGTTCACTCATGCCGTGTGTCAGTATCCCTCATCAAATAAAAGAACTCTGCTGTTTGTTTAGCTAAACTGCTCAAGTACGTATGAGGGTTGAATTTTAATTTTCTCACTTGACTCATGCACATAAACACATGTGTCTTGCCCTGTGAATGGTGGAATAAAAGCAACAGAGTTGACTTCATTGAGATTAATGAATGAAGATTTTTTACTAGACCACTGATTAGAACATTATAATATCACTCTGGGTGGTATCTTATGCTAATTGCACCCATATGCAAATGCATGTTCAGACAGTTCTTAATAAATGGATGTGCAAATCAAGGTGTGTGAACATAGTCAGTTAGTTAAACTAGTTAGATTTCATTTTGTTTCTACATTTATGTAACCCTTAACATTTTAAAAGACCATCTCCATCTCCATCATATAGGTTTAATTAACTTAATTCACCTCAGTTTGCCAAAGAAACAACAATAAACGACCACTGAAAGAAATGTAAGGACACAGGGGGAAATGATGTAAAAATGTTCTGCTTTCTTTCACAAATCTATCAGAATATTTTGCAAAACAAACATTATGTTTGAACATTAAACAGTATTGAGTGCAATAGGTCCCCATTGTTAGTTAGCAATTCCAAAAGGAATTCAGGGTTGCGTTATGGAAAATCGTTTTTCATTCAAGACATTTTCTTAATATTCCACATAATTGATTTCATTCTTTGGTTCATAAATAACCCTCTTCATACCAAGGACAAACAGTAGAAAAACCTGTTTTTACCCTGAAACTGTTATTAGAGATATTGACTGACTTTTCAATTAATCTTTTATATGAATTTGTGTGTGTAATTTTGTGAGTGAATATTGGCTTTCCACATACTAATACAAGTTGAATTAATGTTATTAAAACTCTGCGTAGTAAATTATGAAAAACATTTTGATATTTTGGATCTAAAATCCTTACAGAAAACACAAACCTACTACTAAACACAATTGTGTGTGCTGGAACAAATGAAGAAGCATTTGCCATACTATAGATGAAATTCTGTAAATATCTCACATTTCCTTTGCAGAGCTTTAAAAGTCCTTAATACTGTTTTGCCTTCTTTCATCACTCCCAGGCACTGTATTGTCCAACTGTTTCAGAAATCAGAGCTGTATGTGAATCCATCTAAGTGTCTTTTATCCGACGTTTCTCCCTCAAATCACATGACTTCTGCTCGAACCCAGATGTGGCTGAAGGGTGCTATTGCCTACAGAGTTCCTGAGCTGTTTCAGCAGCATCCACAGGAGAAGTCCCATCAGAAGCAGCAGGACTGTGAAGAGCCCCACATACACACTTAGGTTCCAGCCCCATCCCGCTGTAAGAGGCAAGGATGTGGACGCCACCAGGAACCTCCTTGGGGAAGGCATCAGTTGCAATGAAATCACATAAAACTACTGCAGCTCTTTAGGGAATCCGCTGATGCAGCCGCCTGATGTGCGAGATTTATCCATGACAGGTGTCCTTGATGTCCCTCCCTCCTGTCATTAAATTTTTATTTATAATCCACAAGGAAGCGTGCTGTCTCTTTGGTGTTGTGCAAAATGGGAATGATGCTTGAAGTCCTCTCTGCAGCTGCACTCCCTCCTGCTGTTATTGAGTCACATCCACTCCCCTTCATCCGCTCCTCTGTGTGTGACTATATTGTGATGATCAAATGTTCCTAAAATCACCTACACCGTATGGTGAGAAACAACAGGTGAAAATGTACAAATGCAGAAAGATTTGTTTGAGTTTAGAGATTGTAAATAAAATATAGAAAATATCAATAGCCCGGTATAAAAATAACAGAAGACAATGGAAAATCCCCATCGTGGTAGAAAAACAAATGTATGTGTTTTGCTTTTGAATAAGCACCCACAATGGATCAATGTGATTAAACCAGCCTAAAATGGTTTGCTGGTCTTCATTGGTCAGTCATGACCCAGTCAGACTGGTTTTGGGAGAAACCACCTTAAACCAGCTTGACAAGGCAAACCGAAGTAGTTTTATTGGGCTGTATCAACAAAATAACAAACTAACAAATAATTAATACTAAAAACCTGTGTTGGAACAAATGAATGAATGAATGAATGTTCCTCAGAAATAAAACATAACTCAGCTTTGTAGTTCTATTTTTTGTTTTTTTTCATAGTAAGTAGGCGACTATGCTAACTTCTTTCTTAAAGGGATAGTTCACCCAAAAAATGAAATTCTATCATCATTTACTACCCTCAAGTTGAATTAATTGTTGTTGTATGAAAAATTGTTGTTGTTCTTTTTTCTGCTGAGCACAAAACAAGACATTTTGAAGAATATGGGTAACCAAATAGCTGGTTACCAACTGTACTGTTTGGTTATGACATTCTTCAAAATATCTTCTTTTGTGTGCAGCAGAAGAAATGAAATTCATACAGGTTTGAACCAACTTGAGGGTGGATTACAGAATGTTCATTTTTGGGTGAACTATTTCTTTAATAAGATTTTCGTGAAATCCATTTTCTTTTATCCACATTTCAAGACTGTTTTATCAGGTTTTAAGGTTATCAGGTAAAAAAATAATGTTCAGAATAAATTGTTGTTTAGATAATTTTTAACCTGAATAAAAGAACATATATAAAAAATGAATAATAATAATAATATAAAAAATATATACAAATATTTTCTGTGTTTTGAACGAATCTCGTTGCTGTTATCATGGTAACCAGAGATGGTTTGGGTGACTGACAAACATGGCGGCGCTGCAAAGGAAACGTGTTAGCTGCAAACAAAAACAATTTTGCTGCTGTTGTACTTAGTTAGATTATTATTTTTGTCCGCGAATCGAAGCATATTGTTTGGATAAATGTCTACGAATAGGCGGAATGGGGGTTGTTACATATTAACGCGACGTGAATCATCTTGTGAAGCGAACAAACTAACACAGCTAACATTAGCCAGTTCATCTGCAGCAGAATCAGCCACTAACTAACTAATCCGCAGGATAATCCAGTCACTCGTGACGACTAGGACCACTGTGTTATATGTCTATCGGAAAAGCTCGAAATATATATTTCGGTTTCAAAGTAGCATCTTTGGGAATGAACTACAGAGAACTACACTAGAACGTCTTCAGTTATCAACGCTAAACAGAAAACACAGTTAACCTGTCATAATACAGTAGTATCGGTGGAGTGATTCTTCTGACAAACGAGATGGAGTTAAACTTAAACCACGTTGATTATCTCCAGGTAAGATGTCAACATTTCTATATGCAAACAGTTGTATAGTAGTGGCCAAAAGTCATGTCCGGAGGGTATTATATAGTTTTGATGACACTACAAGTTCGATTAAACCATCAAAATATGAGTAAAATATTTGTATCTATTTTTTAAATATGAGGGAAGAACAAAACAATAAACTTGGCTAAGTTGTTTATCTAAGGCCAAACTACAGCTACAGGTTTCATTTTACTATGCAAAAAAAAAAAAAAAAAACATGTACATTTATGTAACCCTTAACATTTTAAAAGACATATTATTTTCTCCATCTCCATCATATAGGTTTAATTAATTTTATTCACCTCAGTCTGCCAAAGAAACAACAATAAACAACCACTGAAAGAAATGCAAGGACACAGGGGGAAATGATGTAAAAAATGTTCTGCTTTCTTTCACAAATCTATCAGAATATTTTACAAAACAAACATTATGTTTGAACATTAAACAGTATTGAGTGCAATAGGTCCCCATTGTTAGTTAGCAATTCCAAAAGGAATTCAGGGTTGCGTTATGGAAAATCGTTTTTCATTCAAGACATTTTCTTAATATTCCACATAATTGATTTCATTGTCTGCGAATCGAAGGATAAACAACAAAACAAAAAGCTCACAGGAAAAAGCATACATTGACTATAATATTGATAAGTTATTAAAAAATGTGTAATGTTTCATTGCATTATCGCAAATAAAACAATTGACTCCAAGCACAACTATGCAATTTGCTTACAAAATGGTGAAGATGACAATTGTTCTTGGCTGGACATCACTTTTGGCTTCTACTGTACATCTGCAGTGATGACTACACACTTGTGATGCATGTGAATGAGTAGATTATTGACATTTACGAAGTTAATATATGGGTGTAATTGTTAGTTTAATTATAAGAATGAAAATGTATAAATGGTTATGCCATCTTTGTTTTCTCAGGTTGGAGTAACATCTCAAAAAACCATGAAACTCCTCCCTACTGTGGGGCGAAAAGCAACTCAGAAGGTATATCTGCATCCCTGTTGAAAATTGTAAATCAAAATCATCAGCATTATCTGTTCTCAGTACTAGCATACCTCATATAACACAAATAATATTGATCATACCTCACTTTACGTACAATAAATTACATTGTCAGTAATCAGTAATTGCATTGAACAGAATATTCTTTTATTAGAAAATTCCATCTTAAAACTGGCTGAAAGATTAGAACAAGGTAGCTGGAGATTAGACTCCACTTGTGAGAGAGAGCATGCCATGTCCTATTTATTTGAGCATGTGCATGACATTTCTCCTCTACACAAATAAGGATTAAACATTTGTCTATGGCTTTACAAACAAAGCTGTTGGTGCTGTTATCTCGTCGTTCTAGTGTGTCATTTTCTCATTTCAGGTGGCTGTTGCAGATCATGATGGTGTTGTGACCTGTTTTGGAATGAAAAAAGGGGAGGCTGTGGTATGTATCAGAAGTGTTTCCTGTTTCAATGTACAGTAGCTATCGAAAGTTTGGGGTCAGAAAGATTTTTTTTAAAGAAATTATTACTTTATTTCAGCAAGGATGCAGTACAGTGACAGTAAAGAAAAGATTATTCAAAAGATTTCTATTTCAAATAAATGTTCTTTTGAACTTTCTATTTAAAAGAATCCTGAAAAATAATGTATCATGGTTTCCACAACAATATTAAGCAACACAACTGTTTTCAAAATTGATAATAAATGTTTCTTGAGCACCAAATCAACATATTAGAATGATTTCATAAAGGATCATGTGACACTGTCATTATTCATCCATGATCCTTCATGAAATCATTCTTATATATGTAATGATGCTGAAAATTCAGCTTTGCATCACAGGGATAAATTATATTTGAAAATATACTGAAACTTTAATTGAATAAAACCTTATTTAAATTGTTACCAATAAATATTGATGTAAACACAAAAAAATAGTTTTAATGGAAGAATAAATGTCTGTCTTTTTTGTCAGCCTGTGTTCAAATCACTCCCAGGACAGAAGATCTCCAGACTTGAGCTTGGAGGAGCGTTAGGTACCCCACAGGAAAAGATCTTTGTGAGCTCTGGCTCTGAAGTGAGGGGATATACAAAAAAGGGCAAACAGTTCCTTACATTTGAAGCCAACCTAACAGAGAGCATCAATGCCATGTGAGATCTTGCTTCTTGCTTCTTGTCTCGACCGTGTCTATTTCTGTGTTAATGATTGGCAGATTTGACATTGTCTTTTTGACCGTGTCTCTTCTTGTTTTGCCTTGTTTTCCCACAGGCATGTTTCAGGGGCAGATCTGTTTGTGTGTGCCAGTTACATTTATAACCATTACTGTGACTGCAAGGATCAGGACTACTACCTGTCAGGGGACAAGATCAATGACGTCTTGTGTTTACCTGTGGAGACAGTGGGCCGCATTGTGCCCATCTTGGCCTGCCAGGACAGAGTACTTAGAGTATTGCAGGTAGTCAGACACAACCTCCAGTCCTGTCCATATTTGCCACCCTTTATCTGTACTTTGTTAGCCAGTCATAATTTTGCAGTCGCTGGTGGCCATAATAGAATACTCAATACTCAGGTCCGTAGTCATTCTACACTTTGTGCTCCGACAGGGATCTGACCTTCAGTACGATGTAGAAGTTCCTGGACCTCCAACTGTTCTAGAACTTCTTAACAGAGATGGAGGTATGTGTTACAAATATCTTCATTCATTTTATTGTGAAAGCGTGTATTGGTTGAGTCCGAGAATTTGATAATGTATAAAATCTTGGTCCTCAGGAAAAGGTGGTGAAGAGGTTCTTTATGGAACAGCTGATGGGAAACTGGGTCTTGTGCGAATAACCAAATCTGGACCAATTACTAGTTGGGAACTGGATAATGAGAAGAAAAAAGGAGGTAGGAAATTAAAAAGTGTAGAAAACTGATTGCTTATTTAAATATTTACTTTAGCTGCAATATTATTTGAGACATTTTAGCTATTTGCTGTGCATTATCAAACCTGTATGCTGTTATTATTTTGGCTGAACTATAATGTCTGTTTTATTCAAAATAAAAGCCAAACTAATTGTACTCATGCTAGTCTGTGCTGCTCTTTTGGTCATTTCAAGGTGTGCTTTGCATCGATACCTTTGACATTACTGGTGATGGTGTAAAGGACATCCTGGTGGGAAGGGATGACGGGACTGTGGAGGTCTATGGTTTGGATGGTTCAAACGAACCAACACTGCGATTTGAGAATGTGAGTCCTTGTGAGACCTTGTCTCAAATTAAATTCTCCCACTCTACAGTTGTGACAGTTGTCTTTCTGTGTTTACAAGGTTTTGTCTGAGAGTGTCACATCAATCCAGGGGGGTTGTGTCGGAAAGGAAATGTATGATGAAGTTCTTACAACAACTTACACAGGTTAGCTTTGACTGTTAGATAAAAGCATCTTACCATGTCTTTTATGAGAACAATACTGTGTGGATGATGTCAGTGCTTAAAGTGTCCCTATTATGCTATTTTAAAGGTTCCTAAATTTATTTTGGATGTCGCCTACAATAGTTTTATATGCATCCAAGGTCAAAATTAATTTTCTTACATTGCAGTATGTCCTCTTTTCTCACAGTGTCTAAACGGTAAAGGATTTGATAAAGGATTCAGTCTCTCTAAATCTCTTCCTTTCCAAAAGGAAACAAAATGCACATTACCATGTCTGCATTTCAGCTCCGGAAGCTATCTCAGAACTTGTGTACACAGTTATACAAACAGATGGATGGCATCGGTTGTACTCTATCAATTTGAGCCCAAGTCTTCATGCTTTGGATATGCATGCAAAGTGAATTTGCTTTCGCAATGCAAAAAACAACTCTGTTTTCTGTGCTGTAAAAGCAAATCCACTTTGCATCTCGACATGTTGATAATACAAACCAATCTCTTCCAACTGCAGTATTTGAGTAGACATTGTTCACAGGGAGCCAATGAAGGCCATAGGCTGGCATTATGCAAATTGCAAATTTGTTACAAACCTACGCAGTTTGTGCTGGAAATAAGATTGGAATTAACTCGGTTCTTTCTTTTGGGAGACAATAACTCAATTTATCATGTTTATATATTAAATTTATTTATTTTACTTTGATCTTTGAAACTTTGCATTTTACATGCACAAACAGCTACACACTACATGAAAGGTAATATCTGAAAAAGCATAAGAGGGGCACTTTAAAATTTTATAGTTTATCATTTACTTGTGCTGTCTGAGACCTAATAAGTGGTCATGTGGCTGGTTTCCAGGGTGGGTGTCAGGTCTCACCACAGAGCCTCAGCAGATGGTAGCAGGCCCGGGGGATGAGATCAAGATGAGCCGGGAGACCCAGGGCAAGGTGGCCACGCTCCGGTACATCCAGCTGTTTCTCATCATGATGATTAGTTTACAACAATAAAAATCTGCTTATTAAACTGGTATAGATTTTAAAACGATTTTTGACTTGCCTAGTTTTCTTGTGCATGCTTTAGGGCTGAGTTGGAGCAGTTGCAGTTGAAAGTATTGCAGGGGAGAGAAAAATACCAGCAGAGCTCTCATTCAAGCACGGCTGTGTCCGCTGTGCCAGTCTTTAGCATCAATGACAAGTTCACATTGTGCCAGGATGATGCCAGCTACAGCCTCACACTAGAGGTGCAGACTGCCATTGACAACCTGCTGCTACAGGTTAGAGCAATACACTGATTCATCCTGCTTTTCTAAAGTTTGGCGTTGGTAAGAACATAAGAAGTCTCTAATGTTCACCAAGGCTGCATTTATTTGATCAAAAACAAAAAGCAGTAATATTGTGAAATATTATAATGCTAAAACACCTGCAATTTTAATACATTTTAAAATGTAATTTATTCCTGGGATAACAGAGTCGAAATTTTCAGCAGCCATTTCTCCAGTCTTCAGTGTCACATGATCCTTCAGAAATTGTTCTTATATGCTTATTTGGTGTTAAAGAAACCTTTATTTTTATCAGTTATTCAGGAATCTTAAAGAACAGCATTTTTTTTTTACATTTTTTAATTTTAAATTTTCACTTTTGATCAATTTAATGCATCCTTGCTGAATAAAAGTATTAATTTCTTTCAGGGGGAAAAAATCTAACTCTAATCTAACTAAAAATCTATATTTATAGCATGCTTGGATTACTGCATCAGCATTCAGAACCAGCATTATCAATTTTTAATTAAAGATGTATTTTAAAAGGTTAGTTTACCCAGAAATGAAAATTCTGTCATTAACAGAATGATCTCTACCTGTCGCGATAATATAAAACTCCTCTGATATTGGAGTAGCAATTACAGAAGAATAAAATAAATCATATTTTGTTACCTTTTGGAGTTTGAAAGGCCTCAGTTTGAGCAGATGTTTTATGCCATCATCACTGTCCTCGTCTGAGCTCATTTCCCAGTAAATTTAACAAATAATAGGCTATTTTTATGTTTAAGGTCACGAATATGAGCCCATTAGCGATCTCAAACGTATTCTCAAAACTATATTATTTTCAACATCTTCAAAATCAATATTTCGATCGCTAACAGCTTCACCAGATCCATCCTGTAACAGTTACAGTCATATTTGATTGCGTTCAGTACTTACTCTGCAGTAAATCGCTGAGTCATTTCATGTTTTCTTATTATTTCGTTCGTTATAGATCGTTCATCTTTAGAACATAATTTAAGATATTTTGATGAAATCTGAGGAGTTTTTTATCTCCCATAAAAAGCAAAGAAATTACAACGTTCAAGGTCCAGAGAAGTAGTAAAAACATTGTTATAATAGTCAACGTGACTACAACCTTAGTGTTATGAAGCATTGAGAATAATTTTTGCACGCATAAACAGAACAAGAAAGCTGCGCTTTCCGTGTTTATGTCCAAACGCCGGCTCAGTATTAGCCGACGCTGTTCAATAACATTACGATTGAACCACTGTGGTCACATGGTCTATTATAACAATGTCTTTACTACTTTTCTGGACCTTGAATGTGGTAATTTCGTTGCTTTTTATGGGAGATTAAAAACCTCTATTTCATAAAAAATATGTTAATTTGTGTTCTGAAGATGAACAAAGGTCTTGTGGGTTTGGAACAACATGAGGGTGAGTAATTAATGACAGAAATTAATTTTTGGGTGAACTAACACTTTAATCAGAGTTCTTCTGATCTTCACTAATTCAGCATCATTTTTACATATGTTGTAATTTCAGCATTGTAAGACTGATGTTTCCTTACATTCACTTATATGTGTTTTTGTACTCTGACAGAGTGATGTTCCAATTGACCTGCTGGATGTTGATAAGAATTCAGCAGTGGTCAGTTTCAGTGAATGTGATTCAGAGGTAATCCTATGCGCCACATCATTAAGCTTACTTAATGATCACATCACATGTGTTTGCTAAACTGTCTTTGTTTGTTCATCAAACCCCACAGTCAAACGGGAACTTCCTCCTCGCCACCTACAGGTGCCAAGCAAATACCACTAGGCTGGAATTGAAGGTGTCTATGTCATTGTGTCTTTCTGTTTGGATTGTTCCCAATATAATAACATATATTATATTTTGTTTAAATTGCAAGGTAGGAAGCGTTTGAGCATTTGTCCTGATTTTTCTCTAAGGTCAGGTCTATAGAGGGTCAGTATGGCACCCTTCAGGCTTATGTGACACCAAGGCTTCAGCCCAAAACCTGCCAAGTGCGACAGTACCAGATCAAACCTCTTTCCCTCCACCAGAGGACACACTCAATCGACCAAGATCGGTAAGCTTAGAGACACACTCCTGTTTCCTTGCATTTATCCTGCCAAATGAACTTTAACATGATTCTCTCTTTATCGCCAGGCCTGTGAACACCTTGAGACTGACAGGACAGTTCAGTTTTGCAGAGATCCATTCGTGGGTTGTGTTCTGTCTGCCTGAGGTCCCAGAGAAAACCCCGGCAGGAGACAGCATCACCTTCTACTTTCAAAACACTTTCTTGGGAACACAGCTAGAAGCCACCTATTGGTGAGGCCAACCAATTCAATATTCAAATACATCTTTATGAAATGTGTCGACCAATAAATATTATCTCTCTTTTTTTGCATATGTTTGCTTTAAAAAGGACTGATTATGCTTTGTCATTAGCTATGTTTCCATCCATAGCTGCAAATTTAACCTGTGCGCAAAACTGGAATATTGCATAACACTGTTTTCATCCCATTCATTCAAAAGAACAAAATTGACACTTTTCCAGGAAACTAGTGAAAAATATCTGTAATAAAAATAAAAGTCGCCACTATTTGGTATAGTATAGCACTCTTTTTTTTTCATACATCTTAAATGACTCGTGCACAGATGAAGCACAATAAACGCTGTCATGTTATCTTGCATTCGAAGGTGAATGCCTGGTGTTTGTGAACGCAATCATGTGAGACAGTTCTGGGAGGTAATTATACCCAACCGTTTTGATGACAGACTTTGGCTCAGCCATTTCAGAACAACCAAACCAACATTTGATATGCTGTGCAATGAAATTAGTCCACTGGTTAGTCCAGTTATCCTCTGAGGCAAAGTCATATATGCGTTTTTTGTTGCGCATCAAGGAATTTAAGTGGTAAAATCTTATCGGATAAAAAAATTTGAGCACACATGATTTTTATGTGCATTTTTATTAATGCAAATGTATGCACATGTTGGCAGTTCTATCCAGCATTATTTTTTTTTTATGCAATATCCCCAAATTCGCATTAAAATAGGTGGATGGAAACATAGCTATTGTCGATTTCAAATATATCTATTTTTGCCAAATACAGTTGGACATCTACTTGATGATTGCATTATTAAAGGAAGTGTTGTGATCAAACAGTATAATAGTTTTTGGTTCCTTATTTCAATGGATTCCAGTAAAGGTGAAGGAAACTTCAAATCAGACAACATTTCTACCATATCAATACTGAAGGATGTTTTGTCCAAAGAGGCCACTAAGCGAAAAATCAATCTGAATATATCCTACGGTGAGTTCACGAACTGATCTATTAACTGATGGATGTAGTCTGTTAAATGAGACCCTCCCTTTGGCAAAATCCGATCACATGGAGATGCATTTGTGTTTCATAATAATACCATCTGTCTTGGCTGACCACTTGTGATTGGTTTACCTGAGATGGATGTTAATACCAGGCCCATAGATTTTTTTTTGTAATCCCAATTCTTCATGCAACAAATATGAGTAATAATAAGTGCTTGCTGTGTTGGTTGTTATGTTGGTTTCAGAAGTGAATGAAGACTCTGTGAGCCATACTCTTCGAATGATTCATCCCAAGCTAGAGTATCAGCTGATTTTGGCCAAAAAAGTTCAGCTTATTGATGCTTTAAAGGTAAAACATTACAAAGACAAACAAAAAAAATCTGCCAAAAAACCAAGCCTACTAAGTGTGTGTGTGTGTGTGTTGTATGCAGGAGCTGCAGGTGCATGAGGGGAATGCAGATTTTCTGATTCCAGAGTATCGCAGTATATTGGATGAATCTGCCCAGCTCTTAGAAGAATATAAGAAACAGCCTGCTCACTTAGAAAGACTGTATGGTAAGTAAACTCAGATGAGCACGGAAGACTGTATTTTACAAAATATCGTTTTAAATGTGTATTTTAGATTATTCACATGTTTTTACACACAAGCCCTGTATATTCTGATGCAGTCTTTGCAAATGAAATAATGACACATCTATGGGTAACAAACTATTTTGTGTTTTTTACAGGTATGATCACTGATCTTTTCATTGACAAGTTCAAATTTAAAGGACAAAATGTCAAAACAAAGGTTTCACAGCTGCTTGCGATTTTGAACAACTATGAACTCGAGTCTTTGATGGAATTTTTCAGTGAAGCTTAATGGAATGTAAAATTCAGTCACTTTTAAGGAATGTGTTTTGTGAATTTAGTTTTTACAATAAACATTTGGTATACTACAGGGATCAAGCAGATTGTACCAGTACAGATTCAAATTAAAATGTTCAATGTAATAACCATAAAAACTGTGTGACTGCAGATATTTCATATATTTTTAGAATACTCATTCATTGTCTAGATTCATTTCTACAGAAATAAAAAAAAAAAAATGTATGAAAAATTAATGTATTTTTCTTGTTCAGTAGTGTCTGTCTTATGTGTTGTTTGATCTATTTTTTTTAAGGTTTGAGCTTTAAGTGAAACCTGATATAATGTATGATGTGGAGATTTTTGTTGTGTTCAATGGTAATGAAATAATTTGGAAAAAACTTTGGATTAAGTCTTGGATTTACCAAGCAAGAAGTCAGTTCACTTTGAACAGAAAGTTTCTAAATTAATTATAATTCTCAAATACTAGCTGATTTGATAATGCAAAATTGTTACCTTAAGTACCTTTAAATAAAGGCACTTTTAATAATTATGCTTTTTTGAAGCACCTTTCTGTTATATATAATATATAACATAATACACTTATGTTATAATTGAAGAATTACCCCTATATTATTGTCTTATATTATACTAATTCCTGAGTTTGTATATTATGTATAAACCAGAGCCAATGACTATTGTATAAACGTGCCATCCTGATCATCATTATGATTATTATCATTATTGTCCTCAAACAGTTTCAAAATTCCTTTGAGCCAATGACAGCGACTCTTAACGGCTCGCGTAATAAAAGCGGAATCGCAGTTTGAACTTTACGGGCTCCCGTATAATCAATGACGTTTGGGCTTGCTGCGTTCTGATTGGCCCGTTTCAATAGTCGCGGGCTACTTGAACTGAGACAGCCACAATATCAAACCAGGCAGCTGCAAAAACTAACAAGGCGCTGTTTGATTTCATAGAAGCATCTTTTGTGAGCTGTCCGAGGCGTGTAGCGGGGATTTGCACACCGGCATGGCGCGGTTTCTGTAGGATAGGATTGTTGCATGATTTATTTTTGAATCTCGGTTTTGTAAAACGCGCCTGGCAACTGTTATTATTGTGTTTTTGTCCGGATTTCAACAGCTCGCTTCTGCCACTTCCCCTGGTTAGTGTGCTCATCCATGTTTACTCGATGTTCACGCGCGTGTGTTGTTTGATTAAAAAGTCAGGATCTGTTTTTAAGTGTTTTCAACCCTCGATTCATCTTACAGGGCATCTTAAGTTGATCTAACGTACTGCTGGAAGGATGTCATCTGTCGGCCAAACACAAGGAAGCGCGGTTCATGATTCAGGGGCAGATATTCATAACCAGGAAAACATGCTTTCAAGACTACGCGGCGCATCAAAGAATCGGATTGAAAACCGGGAAAATGTCAATCCTAAACCAGGCAACAGGACTGTTCTGGGCGCCCTGGAGAACAATCCGCGCAGACATCCCGTTCTGCGCGGCGCTAAACAGGTTAGAGCATGCATGGCACATGACCATAAAATGTGCTCCCTTAAGTCTGCCTTAGTGTAACATGCATGAAGATATAGTTTATAATCAGTGGTATGCTTTAAAGAGAATTGCTAACTGCATAATAACTGCATAAAGATTAGATTAACCAGTAATACTGCTCGCAATGCTTTGTCCCATTGCATCGTGTGAGTGTGTGTGTATATGTGTATATATATATATATATATATATATATATATATATGTAGGCTATAATATATAAAGTCTCGTTCCTTTTTGTTTTTGTCAAACGGCCTTTATGGCGCCACAAGATGAAATGAAATGCAGTTAAATGCCCCAGCTCATTCCCTCCCAATGCGCAGACCGCCATTTTACAAACCCATTCTCTGCTTTCATAGTAAACCGGGTTCCTTAAAGGCACCGTTCACCAAAAGTGACCTTTTACGTACTCTGATATTCTAAAGTTGTATGATTACACATGTTCTCTGAACCACAAAAGGTGTTCTGCTGAATGTTTGTGACTTGTGCTGTCATTCTGCCTAACATCTCTTGTTTCCACAAGGATTGTAGTTTTGGCACATTTCAGCTTTTAGTGAACTATCTAAAGTAACGTTACTGCAACAGGTGCATGTTCATTCTGTAAAGTTTATGGACTGGGGGTCATATGTGTGCATTTTTTATATATATATATATATATATATATATATATATATATATATACACACACATTTGACCCCCAGTCCATAAACTTTACAGAATGAACATGCACCTGTTGTATATGTATATATAATTTAAAAAATATATAATACTATGAAAACAAAGTGAAAAGGTAAAAACAGTACTCATGTTTGTTTTTTTGGTAGTGTTTAATTGTAACTCAACTCCCAGTGAAATTAAAATTCATGAGCCAGTAACTTGTCTTCAGTGCAGTAAGTTTCTTCAGATAAATTGTGTGCCAAATGCATAAATGTAAGTGCCCTCTGAAGAGTTGAGAACGAGAGGTTTTTTTTTTTTTTTTTTTTTTTTTTTTTTTTTTTTGGGGGTGGGGGGTTCTCTGTGCAGCTGCCTTTAGTGATTTTAAATATCGTAATCAAAATAGAAATGCTGTACGCACACTTGACGACAATACTTTGCTGACATTTTCATGACCCTGAATAAGTTTAATATAAATAACCACCATTTCCAACAACCCAAATGGAAATGGGTCAAATTGACGCACTACATAATATGAAAGGCTACTGCAAACAGGGCATATAATTGCCTGTGTAGTTTATAACGATGTTTTTACCAGCAATCTAATCCAGTTTTCTTTTTTCAGGTCTCTGGGCCCCAAATAATTGCATGCAAATCTGAAGAACATGGCAGGAGCTTTGGCGAGAAGCCGTCCGCTAGGCCACCTGCTTTTCAGATTCATGTAGATGAGCCTGATGGTGCGTGCTCTAACAAACTGTCTACCCAAAGAGCAACCATGGATTGCTCCCCACTCACACTAAATCCCACCGTAACCCGCCTAAGGCAGCCCCTCGCCACTATCGATCTGCCAATGGAAGCCAGTTTTGGTAAGATATACAATTTCTCTTTCAGTGCCCATCTTGTCTCATTGCTCTATATAAAACCTGTAATAAAAAAATAATCTTTATTATTAAAGATTCCCCTATGGATATGTCAGTAATTGATGGTGAGGAGAGGCCCACAAATGTCAATGAAGTCTCTGATTATGCCACAGAAATACACACGCATTTGCGGGAAATGGAGGTAAGGAAATGAACAGACTGAATGTGATATTACTTTCTGAATTGAGCTCTTCTGGGCAATGCATTAGAGAATATGCATCATTAAAGTGTTTGCTTGTGCTTCCTGTCATGTAGGTCAAGTCAAAACCAAAAGCGGGTTACATGAAGAAACAGCCTGACATCACAAACAGCATGCGTGCCATCCTAGTGGACTGGTTGGTGGAGGTGGGAGAGGAGTACAAGCTGCAGAACGAGACCCTCTACCTGGCTGTAAACTACATTGATCGCTTTCTGTCTTCCATGTCTGTCCTGAGAGGGAAACTACAGCTGGTGGGCACAGCTGCTATGCTTTTGGCTTCGTAAGTATCTTTGCCTTAAAGCCTCAGACTCCACACACACCCCCTTCTCCTTGCTCACTACTTCCTGTTTGACTGTAGGAAGTTTGAGGAGATCTACCCCCCAGAGGTGGCAGAATTTGTTTACATCACTGATGACACCTACACAAAGAAACAAGTGTTGAGAATGGAGCATCTGGTGTTGACCGTTCTCTCGTTTGATCTTGCTGCTCCAACAATCAATCAGTTCCTCACCCAGTTTTTCTTGCACCAGCCTGTGAGCAGCAAAGTGGAAAGCTTGTCAATGGTGAGACCGCTTCCTGGAATTTCATCGTGTGGAGTTTCCCAATTATCACCTAAAATTGTTTTAACACCCTTCTTTTTTTTCCTCCAGTTTCTTGGTGAGCTGAGTTTGATAGATTGTGATCCCTTCCTGAAGTACCTCCCATCTCAAACGGCTGCTGCAGCTTTCATTTTGGCCAACCACACGCTTGCAGGTGGATCATGGGTAAGGCTGCACATTTCTGAATGTTCATAAAGTATGAATATTCTTAAACTAGACTGCTGGAGCCAGTTAAATAAACAGCCATTATGTTAAGACTAGCTTTTTAGAGCTAGTATGACCAGCTAGCAGGTAGCCAAGTGTAGTCCGTCTTTTGGTGTCAGACTAGACCAATCTGCATTATAATTTCTCCTGCCTTCCCTCAACTTTCTCTTTCAGTCGAGGGCACTTGTTGAGATGACTGGCTACACTTTGGAGGATCTTATGCCGTGCATTCAGGATCTACATCAGACCTACCTCGGTGCTGCTCAGCACTCACAGCAAGCTGTTAGGGAGAAATACAAGGGCTCAAAGTAAGTTTACTTCATCTAACACACAGCCACTGGGCATGTAGGTCAAGTCTGGGAAGATTGCTTTTTTTTATATATATATATTAAACTTGTCTCTTTCTTCAGGTACCATGAAGTCTCTCTCATTGAGCCTCCAGAGAAGCTGATGCTGAACTAACCATCCCATCAATATTGTTCATTGGTTCCATACCTCCTTGGGAATTGTGCACACTTTTGATGCTTTATTTCCGTATCTCCAATAACTGAAGCCATAGCCTCAATTTTGGAGGAATGGTGAGATTTTAGTGATATGTACATTTTTATTAGCAGTCCTTAAGGATTGTGCCCTTTTTTTATGCTTGATACGACCAGTTATTTGTACATTAGGTAATCAAGCATTTTTCTAATATGTCAATGTTTGTATTCTATTTTTATGAAAGACTCCAGCAGTGCACTTTATCCTTTTTACACTGTTAAAGTGACCTTCCCCTTTTACATCTTAATAAAAGTGCTGCTGGTCTTTATGCTTTGTCTTTTGTTAATTTATTGGAATATCTGTTCTCATGAGGTAAAATTGTTAATGTTAGCTCAGGTCCATTTAAATACGAAGAGATGCAACTAATTTTAATATTACTAGATATTGAAATTGGCCTAAAGCTTAAATATTGCATAGAATGAAATGCTATTAAAGCAAGTTAATGTTAACAGAACCTTACTGTAAAGTTCTGAAGAGATCTGAATTTTGAAAGTACTACACAAGAAATATAGTATAGAGGTTGTGCTGCATTGTCATGACTAAAGCTCAGTGTTAGTTACAACAGACAGTTTAAAATGTAAACATTAAAATGGTACTTCATCCTGGTAATGCATTATAAAAATGGGTGAATGATCTGCAACTACCTAATTTGACATGTTCTGACATTCATAGCTCACTTCTGATATCTTTTGAAAAGTCATGGTTATGCCTTTTTTGCTGGGAATGGGAATGCAGAAATTAGGCTTTGGTCTCTCAATATAGCATGACCTTAAGTGTTTTGTTGCCTTTAGTTACCACTCAATTTTAATTTGTTACATGGCAAAATTCCACAAATGTATAGTCCTTGACTGTGTGTTGCTGTAATTTGAACATTACTCAAATTTTATCTTTGAATACAACAGCTATCAGCATCCCAAACCAGAACTAAGTTTTTGAATATCACAAATGAGGCAAAAACTTCAAATAGTTCTGCAGACCTACTTAATCCTTTATCCCCATATAAACATTTCAACCTACAAACCTTTCCAGCATTTATAATCCTACTTATGAACTACATTAAATCTTAATGTTAAAATATAGATCGCAAGATGTTGTCCAGTATTATTGTAACCATATTGGCTGAACAAAATTAGGGTACAACAAATCACCGACAATTATCCTTGAATGATCTAATGGTTTTTCTACTACTCTTGGTATTTTTAATGATTAGCTACACATCAGCTCTAAAGTTGATGATACACAGGTAAAACATTTTGAGCAATGTTGCCTGGTCACTTTCCTGTTGAGAATAGGCAACTGATTTTGAGCCAAAGTATCCGGATATAAATTTGTTGCCCATTCTAAATGGGAAAGTGCCCAAGCATGATCCCTCAGTAACATTGCTCAAAAAGTTGCCCCGTGTATCATCACCTTAAGTCTCAAGTAGTGTTGCACGATATACCGGTACTAGAAAGGTATCGCGATACCCTGCTTTAAAAACGGTCCGGTTCTTCATTTTATTAGTACCGGTATTTTGAGTGCCAGCTGTATTTCCTAATGTGCGACAGCAGGGGGCAGTGTGTGTGCAGCGCGCTGCTTCTAAGGCACATTGAGTGCGTGTTTATTCCTCTCAACTGGTTGCAAACATAGGTGTTCTTGCAGACTGTACACAAATTGTTGAGAAAGCAGATGCACGAAGCGAAATATTATTTTGCTTACATTGCCGACAGCCAGGGCAAGCCCACGGACACCACAAAGCCTGTCTGCAAAATAACGCAAGCGAAGGGAGTCAAAAGCATCTTGCCGTCAAATATCCCGATTTGTACAAAGAATTTAAAGAGCGACAGGTTAGTGTGATACCAGCATTATGTTTATGCTCTCAAACATTAAATGAGTGTTGTTTATTTTACTCGTTTACTCGCATTATTGACTAAGTTTTAATAAGTGATCTCTGGTTGCAAAAATAAAATTACTTTAAAAATACATAAATATGTGAAGGGTATATAGTTATTTTAAACCAATTTATGCTTTAATATTGCTTTAATTATTTACAGTAATATATTTTTTACAATAATCTTACTGTCAAAAACACCTAAGCGTATAAAAAAAGCATAACAGCAAATAATTTACAATTTTATTGAGCGCGAAAATAAGCATTAAAAATTATATTAAATCTAACTAACTTCATGGCAATGAAGCTCAAATCCAGAGGCATCAGCCTACACACTGGTGAAGAAAGAAGTTCTGTCATATTTTATTTACTTTTCCTGCTGTTTTGGGTTTTTGCCATAGTATCGTGATATTTAAGTTGGGTATTGTATCAAAGTCAAAATTTTGCTCTGTATTGTAAGCTCGTGCTTACAATACATTGTTCAGTAATTGTTTTAAAGCCTGAAATTAAAAAATCATAAACGTTATTTACAATTTAATATTAGATCATAGATTTTATTCATCTGCACAGACCATAGTTATAAACAGAGGCAATAAATATAGAGACAACATGCCTTGAACAAGCAAATAATCGACAAATTCTCAAATGCAGTTACAACTTGCCCTGACAATAAATAGCATTGAAGGCAAAGAACAGTTAAGTATAGGGCTCTCTATGTGATAGATGAGAAACACAGGACATCTGATGACACCTTAGTCACCTGTTCACATGAAAAAGGCATCCTGAAGTAACATCTGAAAGTTAAGGAACTTAAAAATGGCATTTAGATCATTGTCAACATTTGGGAAATGCTTGGGGGCAAGGTACACTAAGATTTTCAAAGTAATCCATTACAATAAAAAAAAAAATCTTAGCAAGAACATAAAAAAATGGAATCAAACTGAAGTAAAGACGATAATAACAGCTGAAATTCACTTTCCCAGTGTCATGTGAACTCATTAAAAAGACTATCTATTAAGAGCTATATCTATTTACCCTAGCATTTAAGATTCAATAGCTCCTCTCTACCCCACCCCCCAAAATCAATATCAATATAAAAGCTCTAATGAACTGAAAACAGTTGTACCCCCTTAACAGACAACTGTGCACAGAGATGCATCTTCTGGCTGATTTGTTTTTTGTTTTTTTGGGATTCAGTCTGTCAGATTGAGAGTCTCTCCAAACATAGCAAACGCCTCAGTGCAAAGGAGGACAATCTCTGAGTGACCAGACTTGGCCATCTTGCTTGTAAGTCAATCTTAAAACTGTCCCAATCTGTGAACTGTGTGTAGTGGTGAGTGAATGTTCAAAGAGAGCAGTTAAACACCGGTGGGAGCAAGGCGGCTAATGAAAGCAATGCTGTTGAGGCACATCCTCCTGAAGAAGGCAGGGCAGCTGGGCTTCATCACAAAATGCTCCAGTAAGATCCTCAGCTCGGTGAACAGAGTCCTGACAGGACAAAAAACAAATCAAACACTGATACAGTATTTATTTTCATTTTTAAAATATATTTAAATTTTATTATACATTTAAAAATCACTGATCTCATTAAATAGCTTAGATTAACTTCTAACTGGCTTTACATATGGAAATGAGAACAATAGAATTAACCCTTATTTTGGGTAAAGTGTGCATCTGTACAAATAACACTTCGGTGTGTAAATAAGATGCAAGATTCTTACCGGCAGTATGGGTTGCGCCTTGAGGTATAGCGCAGAGTGAGAAACCGATAGTAGATGAAGGGCTGAAGCAAACTGCCCTGGCCACTGTGAACCACAAACCAAAAATCATTCAAAATTCATTCCATCTTTTTACATGAAACACAGCTTGGATTTAATCTGAAGCTTTTTACCACTATTTTTTTGTTACCTAATAAAGCCTACTGTATCATAATTGAGACACAAATATTGTTGTACACAGTCTACTACATGCCTTCTGTTGTCTGATTTGTAATTTTTAATCAGGTAAATGTCCTTTTAGTACAATTCTAATCTGACCTTGAGGTTGTGGTACACTTTTGCTGTAAAATCTTTACTGGTTTTTATAAAGTAAATATAAGAATAACTCTTATATTGTTAGTAACATTTCAAGATGAACACTTATTGGACTGAAGCAGCTTAGGTTTATTTGATTATACATACTCACTTTTAAACATGATTTTGTATCAAATATGATTATCAGGCTTTTGAATAACATTTATTGTACATTCTTTAAAAGGTGCCCTAGAACATTCTTTCACAAGATGTAATATAAAGTCTAAGGTGTCCCCTGAATGTGTCTGTGAAGTTTCAGCTCAAAATACCCCATAGATTTTTTTTTTATACATTTTTTTAACTGCCTATTTTGGGGCATCATTAACTATGCACCGATTCAGCGCGCGGCCCCTTTAAATCTCTCGCTCCTTGCCCCCCGAGCTCTCGACTATAATACAGCGCATTTACAAAGTTCACACAGCTTCACAGCCTCAAATGGATCTTTACAAGATGTTCGTCACGCATGCTGCATGCATGGATCGGATCATGTGAGTATAGTATTTATTTGGATGTTTACATTTGATTCTGAATGAGTTTGATAGTGCTCTGTGGCTAACGGCTAATGCTACACTGTTGGAGAGATTTATAAAGAATGAAGTTGTGTTTATGAATTAAACAGACTGCAAGTGTTTAAAAATGAAAAAAAAGCGACGGCTCTCGTCTCCGTGAATACAGTAAGAAACAATATTAATAATAGCAAATATTGGGGGCGTACATATTAATGATCCCGACTGTTATGTAACAGTTGGTGTTATGTTGAGATTCACCTGTTTTCCGGAGGTCTTTTAAACAAATGAGATTTACATAAGAAAGAGGAAACAATGGAGTTTGAAACTCACTGTATGTCATTTCCATGTACTGAACTCTTTTTATTCAACTATGCCAAGGTAAATTCAATTTTTGATTCTAGGGCACCTTTAAATCAACATCATTATTGTATTGCACTGCATTGAATTACATGTTTTGCCCCCACAATAAAAACTACAGAGCTTTGATCATAAAACTAATTTATATATCATCTTACAAAGACATATAATTAAGAAATACAAGAGTGACAACTGATATTTATATGCATTTCATGGACTTGTTATATACTGTTTTAGATATCATTGGTTTACAGTAGAGGCTATCAGAATTTCATCTTACTTTTTGGCCATATAAATGCACCAGATTACATATTTTTGCTTAGTTTGGGCCTCAGAATAAAACTGTTCCCCCCCCCCCATCTCTAGTATGAGCTTTATATTCTCAGTATATCATACTGAGTCATAAAAGCCTGATGTATCAAATGTGATACTCAACAAAATTACGCAAAAAAAATAAACTACCATTTAAAAGAAAAATAAGATTTCCTGACTATTGTTTTATGTCAGGCTTTAAAGGGTTAAGAATCCTCACCTGAAGAGCATGAAGACTGTGGCTGGCATCAAGAAGATCTCATTGCAAGCAATAAACTTTAGGATGTTCTGCTGGTTGGCTGTGAGCTTGTTCAGAAAGTTCCTCACAAACATAAGGCTGTTTGGACCCACAGACTGAGGACAGATGACAGACAAAATAAAATTCATGATGGAACTACGACAAAAATGCATCTCAGACAGCTACGCTAATGAGAACGGCAGAAACTTACATCAAGGACTTTTTTACTATAGGTGGTGGCGTGGAGAAGTGAGAAGAGGAACACAGGAAATATGCTCACTGACAACACAAGTCAAGGCTGCATGAAGACAAAATGATGCCATAACACAAAGAAAAGTAGATATTTTCCCTTAAAATATTTCTGGAGGAAGGGTTCTTCGAGAAAGGATACTTGTAATAGGGTAGGAGTTGACTAAGATAAGGGAGTAGAGGAGATAGTGGCAGCTGTCCTCCTGTAAGGCCTGTGCCAGGAAGGCTCTGCTCAGCTGAAAGTGAGGAAGTCTCTGGTGGAGACGCAGAGCGCTGGTCAAGGCGTTTGCCAGCAATGCCCTCTGATAGAAGTTAGCAGCTGCTTGGGGCCTAGACAGAGAAAAAGCAATTATTCTTCTCCCAATCATTTACTTTGTTTTTAAATGAGTGAGCGTGGATACGTCCTTATTACCCTAAATAGTCCTCGTCATAATAATGCGATTCTAGAGCTGCGCAATTAATCGTAATTTATTTTCGAATTTGATTTTTGATTCCAACAATTATGAAAACCAGATAATTGAGGTATTGTGCCATTGCCACGTTCCATCGAACTTCCGTTCCTTCCTAAAAGCCCAAAACTTAAAGCATTAGTTCACTTCAGAATTCAAATTTCCTGATCATTTACTCACCCCCATGCCATCCGAGATGTCTTACTTTCTTTAGTCAGAAAGAAATTAAAGTGTTTGAGGAAAACATTTATTGTTATCTCCATATAGTGGACTTCAATGGGGTTCAACAGGTTGAAGGTACAAATTGCAGTTTCAGTGCAGCTTCAAAGGGCTCTACACGATCCCAGACAAGCGATAAAGGTCTTGTCTAGCAAAATGATCGGTCATTTTCTAAAAACTACAAATGCTCGTCTTGCTCTTCAATGCACCACGCAACACAACGTAATCACGCAACACAACGTAATCACATTGGAAAGGTCACGTGTGACAGGTTAAAGTACAGATCCAGTGTCTACAAAGCGAACATGCAAAGATTAAAGGGATGGTTCACCCAAAAATGAAAATTATGTCATTAAAAGGTGCTAAAGAGGATGTTTTGATTTATACATTTTTGCAATATTACTTGAAACTGTCTTTACTAACTGATAAAAGACTATTTATTAGGTGCACTGAAAGGAATAATATTAATATACATTATCTGTGCACGAGGTAGGGCCTTAAAAACATCAGCCAAACGATTGGCCCTCTGGCTTGTCAATCACTGCCATTACGTTCCTTGTGAGAGACGTGCGCGGCAGTAACTTTCCACACTCCACAGGCGCCGCATGCAATGTTTTTGTCTGGAGACAGGAGTAACAACTGCAGATTATGAGTTACCTGCGGTGAGTCCGACATAATGAATCCACTAACACGATACAGCGAATGCTGGTGGTAAACACTCGAAAATACATTTTGGTCCAAAAATAACAAACTACGACTTTATTCAGCATTGTATTCTCTTCCAGGTCTGTTGTCAATCTGGGTTCATGACTCCGCAGTGACGCTGCTGATGTAAGACGCTGCTGACGTGTTATCCGGTGCGCCCGAGCTTCGTTTACAGTCTGAGGGAGACGCACGCTGTATTCAAGCTATTCTACATCGTTTGTATTTTGGTATTGCTATATCTTTTAAAATGGTGCATAAGTGTGCATGTCACGGATGTCCTAATCACCAAAAACAACGGCGTAAAAGTGCATTACCAACTAGACTTGTGCCGATATTCGGTAATGCGATAAATCGCGATAATGAATATGCACAATATTGTAATTGTCGGCACTTCAGAATACCGTAAATAATAATTTATTACCAATTATTAATTTTTTATAAGGCAATTAAGAATACTCTACCCATCAACTGTATAAAATGCACAACACCGCTGTATTCTGCGTCAAAAGAACACACGCTCAGATGTAAACAAACCAGTGAAGGAGACGAGCTGAATGAAAGTGCGCGTTCACTCTCTGACAGCAGAGGGCGCTGATGGAAGAGCAGCGTGCAGCGGTTACCATGGAAAGCGTGCAAACAAAGTAACTGCGCTAGTGAAGTTTTTAAAATGCTTCAAACAGCCTTTCATTTTTTTGTAATCTCAGTGTTATTTATCACAGCACCAAATACTGAATACTTAAAGACTTAAATGGATATTTATTTTCAAACCTAAACATTTTTATATTTTAATCTGGACTACAACATGCCCTAATGATTAGAAATGTTCTGAATATTTTTTATTGTTCAGTAAAACTTTAAAAACATACAGCTTCATTAGTTAACATGTTAATTCATTATCACTAAACTGAAAATAAAAATACTTATAAAGTATTAATTATTATTAATTAATGTTAATTTCTTAGTTACTATTTAATAACATTACTAAAATCAACATAACTTATTTAATGGACCTGAGATAAAACTAACAATGATCAGTTGTGTTTCTAAACTAACATTAACAAAAAATAACACTTTCTGTAACAAATGTAGCTATTGCTCAATCTTAGTTAATGCATTAAAGAGTAAAGTGATGTCTGTTGTTCTTTATTGCCTAATTCTTTTGCATTTTAATCTGTTTGAAAATTTCAGTCAGTTGTTTTTGTTTTATTACAAAAAGTTCTTAAACCTGTTAAACTATGACAAAAATGGTTTTGCAACTTATTTTAATATCGTGATAATACCGTATACCATGATAAAAGCTTCATCAATTAATCTCAACATGAAAATTTGATACCGTCACATGCCTTTTACCAACGCTGACAGATGAAAGGATTCAATGGAATCAATTCAATGGAAAGGATTCCGGAAGAGAATACAATGCTGAGTCATAGTTTTTGTTATTTTTGGACCAAAGTGTACTTTCAATGCTTCAACAAATTCTAACTAACCAACTGATGTCACATGGACTACTTTAAACTGCAATTTGGACCTTTAACCCATTGAACCCCACTGAAGTCCACTATATGGAGAAAAATCCTGGAATGTTTTCATCAAAAACCTTAATTTCTTTTTGACTGAAGAAAGAAAAACATGAACATCTTGGATGACATGGGTGTGAGTAAATTATCAGGAAATTTTAATTCTGAAATGAACTAATCCTTTAACATTCAAATCAGCCAAATAAGTGAGTGTTGTAAATTGCAGTCTACAGTTGCTAAACCGCAGGACGTGTTTGATTTTAAACAGTGTTATTAAAAGCACATTAAGCTGCAAAAGAGAGACTGTTCCCCAGGCGGCTTTCCGTACATGCGCTCCGAATTGGAGTCGAACGTGGATAAGCAAATGGGCTTCGGATACGCGGCTAAACATGTACACCCAAAAATCTCAAAATGTCATTTGGGGAGTATTCACATAATCACAGTGGGTTATGTCTTAAGTAAACATACACAGCTGAGAAAGAAAACACGTGTGTAACAGTATATTGGATCCGAGCAGTAGCTCTTAAAGTGACGGCAGCTTAACCCTCTGGAGTCTGAGGCTGATTTGGGGCCTGGAGAACTTTTGACATGCCCTGACATTTGTGCTTTTTTCAGTTGTTCATAAACATATTAATGGAAAAAGTGTCATTACACTGTATTCAGCACAAACTAGGCTACAATAATATGTGAGGAACATGTATGTACATGTTTGTGTTTTTGAAGGAATAACATTTATGCGTGGTTGTTGAAAAAACAAAAAACTTAAGTCACTGAAATAAGGCCAAAAAAAGTATAATAAATCTGTGTTCATAAGACTTTAGGGTATTGGAGGTTGTAGACTAGAGTTTTTGCTTCAAAATTATGTAAAAATTATGCTGCCTACTCCTTCATATTTAACAATATATTGATTTAGTTTTTGTAAGACACTTTTTGCCAAGAAACACAGTATGCGAGGAGGCGTGAATCACCACTGAAAATGGGCCATTCTCACCTGAGAAGACAAAAGAATTGGATAGTAATGAGCTGAAATGACTTGCATATTAATGAGGCATTTCAGTCAGGTAGGCTGTGAAAAAAAACCTTCTGTGATGTCTCAAGCTCATTATGATATATGAAACATACAGAAAAATATTATTACAATATAAAGTAATGGTTTTATATTATACTTTAAAATATAATGTATTTCTGTGATGCAAAGAGTCTGAATATAGGCTTTTAGTTTAAAAGCATGCACATTTGGAGAAATATTGGATTCTCATATGCTTATGTCAATTTTCTATACAGAGGAGTTATTTTTATTTAATATTCACTGTCATTACTATGAGCGCTGGTGTTTTCAATTCATCCTTGAAGTCGGAGGGCGCTCTGTGCATTTTAGTCCACAAATTCATCTAAAAGAAGAAGAGGCTATTCCATGAATGGAGTTTCCAATTCATACAGCAGCAGGAGGGCGCTAAAGAAACAAAAACTCATCTAAACTTCATCTGTAGAAGACAAGTAAACAGGAAGTAACTGCATGTCTTCTAGAGATCGCTAACCATGACTTTTACATCCAGATAAACACTTTTCAAGACAATAAATACACGATTGAGATAATAAATGCATGTATTGACTGAATTTGCGTCTGAATAGCGCTGGCTCCGTGGGCGTGGCCGCATTAGCAGATAATGAGCTGAATCACGGATTTCTGACATGGCTCTCTTTTCATACAGATTACATAAACACAGAAGGTTTGTTTTCGATTTGACTTACATGATTTAAAACCTGACATCTTAACGTTTTTTTAGACATAAGTGTAATTTTTTTGTCATTAGTATTCACTAAGTTACAGTTCATTTTCTGAGAACTATCAGATTGGAGTTCGTTCAGAGGGAGAGGAGAAATCACGCATCATGTTAGTTTTCTTTATTTTACAAAAAGCACAAAATTCTGTTTTTACTCTGAGTGTACACAAATGAAAGAAGATATTCCACAGATTAAAATGGTGTATAACTCTTAATTGTATGTGCAACATTGACGGAGTATTTTGAGTCTCTTTCACACTGATAAGAAAAAAACCACGGTGGTATCGCCGGCGATACCGTCAGACCTCAGAGTGTTAATATATTCCTACTGCCATCTGTGTCAATAATGATAATCAAACACAAATGACAGAGACACAAATGAAGGAAAATAGGCCTGCACGATTTATCGCAATTAAACCACACGCATTTTGACAAAGGCTGCGATTATTTTATGCGCAGCTTGTCAGAGCTGTATGGCTCTGTGATCAGTAGTAAATGCTTCTCCATCTGAAAACCAGAGGGTGCTCTTGCGCAAAAACTTCAAATATGCCCTGCCTTAGAAGTAGATAACACTGTCATTCCAGGAAATCCCTATGGGCATCATACCATTGCTGTAGCTGAATATAGAGGGTATGCATATGCACATCACTTTCCCACTGGAACGCACTCCTTCAGCTGGACAAAAGAGTGGCAAAAGAGCTGCTGCATGACTGGATTTAATAGGGGAAACTGCGAGAACACGAGTAAAACAAACGATTACACTAAAGATTGGGCTCAAAAGTGTTCCTTACAACTTGTCAAATAAACCTAAACTATGGATACTGACATGCAGTCAGGAATCGTTTTTCCTGAAATTTATATGTGCCTGATTTCGACGGTGGGGAAATGCATAAAGAAAATCTGCCTGTGAATATTTTATATAACTACAATATAGGTAGGTTTAAATCCGAGTACACTTTTATATCGTCATACTGTCCAGCCCTAAAACTTGGTAAATGTGGTAAATATTTAATTGATGAGTTTTCAACAATATATAACAATACAAAATATACTGTATAATTTTACCACAAAATCCAACATTTTGACAAAATGATAACTGCAAATCCATATTTCTCTGCCTGGAGTCCAGTTGTTTCTGTGAATTGCAGTGATCCATTTGCTCCTCTTTTCTGTAGCTTTTGGCAGACTTTAAATATATACCTCAGATACCAAAGCTATTTGTACAGTCAATCACAAAGCTCTTTCCCATTTTGGATGTGTTTTGTGTGTTTTTCGCGGCATTCACGCTGAAAACCAATGCTGCCACTCAGTCTTTAAGCCACTCAGTGGGCGTGACCACAGTCATAACGGTCGACTGTGACGTCACGTGCATACCCTCTATACCAAGGATACTCAACAGGCGGCCCGCAGGCCGCATCCGGCCCATCAGCATTAAATATGTGGCCCGCATCATGCTACATATAAATGTATTTTTATTATAATTTGCGTTCAAAATTAGCGTGAATATTACTTAGTTTTTTCCACTTACACTAGGGTAGCCGTACAGTGCGCGTGACGCTGCAATCATCAGCAGAGAACGCGTATAATGTACGCGCGCAGCAGTTTTTCTAACCGCAAAGAACAATTTAAACTGAAGGCACATTGCATGCGCGCATTGAATAGTTTTTGCACTAATTTAGTTTGTCCACAAGGTGTCAGAACTGGAACGGGCTGTTTTTTCAGTCTGAAAACAAACAGAGAAGACAGAACAAGTGTAACAAAAAACACAATAGCTGACCATGTTGAAGAGCGCTCATTTGAGGGGATTAAAAGATACCAGCAACTCTATTGCGTGGTATTGTAACTATTTGAGCAAAAAAGACTAGACAAGCATTAATCTCTCTAGTGCGCATGTTATTTTTCTTATCGTGCAATTAATCGTGCAGCCCTAAAGGAAAATCACTCACTGATCTTGACTGAATAACTTAAGTAGCTTAAATAATAATTAATCTATATTTAATGTGTATAGTAAGACTATGCAGTGGTATATGCAATGTTATCTTACATTTGATTATTCAATTTTCTGTTGTAGGCTATTACTTATCTGAATACCACTGTTAGTATATCTTCCTGAAAAACTTAGGGCACAGTTTATTTAATATGTATTTTCGTTCTGTTGTAGCCATTTGTCCACTTTGTTTGAATTTTGTTTCTTTGTTCTTATTGTAATGCTGACCGTTTACTTGTTTTATGTAGGTGACTTACATTAATTAGCCTAGTATTAGTTTTTGCTGAAGTACTGATAATTGTGAAATTTCACAGATATTTAAAATTACTCGTATTGTGAAATAAGACTTTGATCATATTGCCTACCAATAATCATGTTAAATGATCAGAATTTCAATATTGACCAAAAGTAATCGCGATTATAATTTTTGCCATAATTGAACAGCTTTGTGTGAGTCCTTAACGCTTGTGAAATTGCCTTGTAAAAGAACAAAACTCACCCAAGCAAGGGCAGAATGAACATGATGGAGCAGTAGACAGTGAACAGCCGTGACAGCCACATAGCCGTTTCCAGCTTATTACTCAAGAGGAATTGCTGTAACAAATTAATGTGATCAGTCAAGATCATAAATTTAATTCTCAAATAAAGCAATAAAAAGGCACTGAATAATAATAATAATAAAAAAATGTAGTACTTACCACAGGTCCAGCCTGAGGGGGAGGAGGTGGACTCCTTTGCTCTGTGTCTGCCATCTTTCAAATATTTGAAGATTTGATTTCTTGAGAGAAATAACATAATAAGCTTGCATGCAAAAGTTTAAATAATACACTTCACACAATCACGCACCCAGGTTGCTTATTAACTCTTGGAATGAATGAAGAGACAAAATGACTTAATGAGTTAATCTTTCTAAACCCTGAAACAGTTCTTAAGCAGTTACTCTTTGTGTAGTTTGCCAGGTGTGGGGGTGGGCAAAGACACAAGCATATTAGCTATTACAAGCTCGATGCTTATAAATTTTGCTTATTTAAACATGAAACTTTATGAGAACAAACTGTTGAAAAAATATATATATATGTGTATTGTTTAACATCGAGACACTACCACAAAACAATAAGAAATACTTCCATAATGTCGATCTAAAGCAGAACTACACTTGTCAATGAAACTGACAGTCATAACTAACAAATTACAGATTTGTGAATATTACTCTGCACTTGTCAAACATCGCCTATTTTTTAAAATACATAAATACATTTGAAGTATGGTCTATTAGGTGGTTATAAAGCAGCCAATTAATTTCAGCTGAAATATGTTGGAAAAATCTAGAACATTACCCTGAGGAGCTAACATTGTAGCCGAGAAGCTAACTCTTCACACAGCCCCTGCCTTCAACCACTGACAGCCCGCAACTTATGCGCATTTTTACATATACTACCAAAATACCATAGATAAAATGTATTAATACCTGTGATATCGTTGATTATCAGTTTTTGAGAGAAAGTCGCCTTTATTTTCACCGCTCGGGGCGCACGCGCTTCACTCTGGAATAATGCACGAGAGGTTGGTCAGCTGAGACGACCTCGCGACCTCTGTAGATTACCGAAATCTCGCGATGTTGCGATAATTTGCTAAATTTTATTGGCGCGCCCCCGTTGTCAATCAACAGCTGTCATTTTTGTTTTGTTTGCTTTTTTATTTCAAATATCTGCCTAAAAATATTTGACATATAATCCATAATGAAATAATACATAAATATTAAATATTTTACGTAATAATAATGATGATAACATCTCTGTTTGTGACCACAAATAATATAAACGACTAGTTGCTATGAACAACTATAAATGACCGTGTCCTTAAAAATAACGTGTCCAGTTCTGCACGTTCGCCATTAACATTTTCTTCGGATAACGTAAAAAAGTTTTTTTTTTTTTTTTTTTTTTTTCAATCTGATGGGGACGCATAAAATGTGCCTTTCTTTATGCCGTCATCACTAGTACATCTATAATAAAAATAAATAAATATAATTAAAACATTAAAAACAAAAAAAGCGATTAACTGGAAAGCCACATCCTCAGACAGTCAGACCCACTATGGAAATGTGCGAGTCAGTTCAGCGCGAGCCTGCAGAGCTCCACGAGTTTGTAGCAATGCACGCGCGACCTTTCTTAAAGTCCAGTGACCTCGATACACACAGGAGAGACAAATTTGGATAAAAGACAGCCGTTGTTGCAGTATCTCATGTCATAACGGCAGAAGGTGAGTATTTAGTTTTTATTCGCTGAGATTGTTTTTACTGTTGGCGATTGGGTTCGTTTCTATATCAAGCATGGAACTAATTTAATTGCATACATCGATAAAACACAATTAAATATTTACATATTTGTAATTTCCATTGGGGTGCATGAAAAGTACATAATGTTAACAACTTTTTGCACATCTCGCGACATCCCATGTGATCAGCGTGCACAGTTCCGACCCTAACACAGGTGTCTTTACTCCTGCAAAGAAAAACGGCATTGCGTATTAATAATGCTCTGCATTTGTGTTTGTGTATCTCTGCGTTTGTCACAGATGTTGACGTTCGAAGCGCTTCTCGTGAAAGAGCTGCAAAAACAGCAGAGCAGGGCAGAGTTCTGTGACATTGTGCTGCAGACTCAAGGTTTGGCATCTCATAGAAGTCCATCCTCTGCTCATTAGTCGATCTTTTTCCATCTTAAATTAAGGTTACTGTACTCTCTTCACCCCTGTCCAGGTGTTTCAGTGCCAGTGCACAGCTGTGTGTTGTCTGCCTTCAGCCCTTGGCTCTGTGAAACTCTGTCAGCCATGCCATCGCCCAGGAATGGACAGAGAAGACTGATTGAAGTCCAAGCTGTGGAGGCCTGCACGTTGCTCAGTCTGGTCAGTCTTCTGTACTCAGGTCAGTTCAATGAGGACAAAGAGGATGTCCTATTAGCAGCCTGCAAACTAGGGATCAGCATACCTCAACGAGAAGCAACTAAGCAAAACACACAGACGCTGTGTACAAAAGAGGTGGCGGAGAGAGAGTGCCAAACCGAGAGTGTTCAAACACTCCCCTCTGAATGTCAAAACCCCAAAGAAACAGTTGAAACTGTAATTGGCCCATCGTCCTGGAGGAGCGATCAGGGCCTCTGCACGTACACCGATGGCTCTGATATCACCCTGGCAGCACTTCAGAACGTCCAGGGTAATCCAGAGAACATGCCTTCCTTTCAAGTCATGGATGTGGTCCCTGAAACCGCTATGTTTCCCACAGTGAGTGGACCTGCCTGTTTGCCCCAGGTCTACCAGCAGCCTCAAACCCCACTGCCAACTCTCCCTCTCCCTTCTCATAGTACATATGTTGAGCCATTGGCTAATCAGGACCAGGCTAGATTAGGGGGCGAGGAGTGTGTTTTAGAAGCATTTGCAGAGTTTGAGAACAATATCCCAGGTTTTATCAACTACTTCCTTGACACTAACATCTCGCAGGGCGCGGGGCAAAGGGAGCAGAGTCAGAGAGGGGACATTAAAACTGCAGGAAGGGCAAGGAGGCAGCGAAGGGTTGGGTTAAATGAAGGATTTGCTCTGGAGGGAGAAGTATTGAATATTTGTAAAAGAGAGCAAAATATGAATAGGTGCGGAAGGGTGGTGAGGTCAGCCTGGATGGGGCAAGGTGGGGGTAGGGTGGGCAGGGTGCTAGAAACAAGGCAAGTGTTCAAGAATCAAGAGAGGCTTAAACGGAGACGAAAAGGCAGAGGAGCGATGAAAGGGGAAGGAGAGAAAGGCAGATCTTCATCAAGGGCCAGACCCAGACAGAGACAGACAGGGAGCAGAAGCAGATTGGTAGAACCAGTGTGTCAGGTAGGTGTCTCACGACATCTTCAGATGAGGAGGTATTATAAGGTGGTATGACATAAAAATAACAAAAATCCTCAATTTTTATTCACTTTATGGTTTGAATAAATGACTTAAATGAATCATATCATGATTAATCAGTTTTCTTGATCGTTTGAGAAAAAAGAGCTTAAAAAGTGTTACTTTGGATAAGAGCATCTGCTTAAAGTATTACTTTATAGTTTTCCCAAAAATTTAAACCTGAAGATCACAAATCACAAAAAAAGATATTTTAAAGAATGTTAACCAGACAGTAGTGTTGTCAAAAGTACCCACGTCGGTACTGAAATTTTAAAAATGTGATGCTTTGAGCACTGTTGAGCAGATTCGTAAACACCTCTGATTGACCATTGTGTTTACGCGGTCATCGATATGTCTGTGATTGGCTACAACGATCATCGCACGGGAGCGTTTGAAAGCACACGGAAGTGTTTGCATTTGAAAGTGGGAGCGTTTGAAAGCAGGCCTCTTATCAGAGGACTGGTCCGTGATAAGATGCCTGCTGCCAAATGCTTCCATGTGAATCCGTGTAAGCACTCGGTGAAGAGTGTCATTGATGTAAGTAGGGCTGGGCGATATATCGCATGCGATTGTCACGCGCATTTCGCTAAATCGCCATCACCTGCTTTCAAATGGAGCGGCATTTAATAGACAGAGCCGTAGTTCACTGACAAGCTACGCAATATCAAGTTTATTATCGAAGGCGATTCATCTGCGATAATGAACACGATATTGCGTAGCTTGTCAGTGATCTACGGCTCTGTCTATTAAATGCCGCTCCATTTGAAAGAAGGTGATGGTGATTTTGCGGTAATCAGGGAACCGGTTTTACTGACGAAATGCGCGTGACAATCGCATGCGATACATCGCCCAGCCCTAGATGTAAGGAATAATTGATGACAAGCCACTGAATTCTTAGAAAATAATGCATACTCGAGGTGGTAATGTGGCCACGATGCGAAGCGCATCTCATCCCAAGCCTCCATTGCTAATTTCAAAACGTCATTTCAGATCTAGTAACGGAGGCTCGAGCCTTGATGGCAGAATAATACCGTTGATACAGTTATTAGTGTCATTGTAGGTTTTGGTTCTTTTGCGATTGTAGGTTGTAGAACCTATTGAAATAACTGAAAACATCTGGCAAAGTGATACGGAACTGCAATGCAGTCAAGACCTGCTAGAACTACTTTAGTTGTGCATTTCCCTGAAAATAATTGCACACCTTAGACCTTTGGTCAACTTTTGACAACTGTACCAGACAGTATTTTTTTTTCCTACTATGGAAGTCAATGGCTACGTCAACTGTTTCATTACCAACATTCTTTAAAATATCTTCTTTTGTGTTCAGCAGAAAAAAGAAACTCATACAAGTTTGTATCAACTGTGAGTAAATAATGACAGAATTTTCATTTTTGGGTGAACTATCCCTTTAATGAATACATGGAAACATTTGCTGCATTCACACCATGTCATAATTACCATCGTCTCAAGATGACAGCACGTGATGTTATATTCAGAGCTGGTAACGTCCTCGGACTAGGAATCATGCGTTTCTATGGCACCACAATCAACTCCTAAATGAATCTGCAGCGTGGTACAAGTAGGAGCCATTTTACAAGGTGTAATTTTGAGTTCTACGAGGACATGAACGCTTTTTACCTTGTTGAAACCACGTAATTGTGGTAGTTACGATATGGTGTGAACGCACATATGCTGTAACTTGCAGTGCTCAAAACATATCCCAGATCTGGTAAGACCTTTCATTGAGACTAAAATGTCTTGTTCCAAATTTCCACAATGTGGAAAATGTTGACACATGATGCTTGCATGTCAACATTTTTTTTTTTTTTAAAAATAAGACATTTATAATTTTACAAAAATTTCCTCAAAAGCATATAATGTTACAAAAGTTTCTAATTCAGATAAACGCTGTTCATTTGAACTTTTTATCCATCAAAGAATCCTGAAAAAATATGATATTTAGCAGCTGTTTTCAACATTGATAATAAGAAATGTTTCTTGAGCAGCAAATCAGCATTAGAATGATTTCTGAAGGATCATATGACACTGAAGACTGGAGTAACGATGCTGAAGATTCAGTTTTTCCATCACAGGAATAAATTACATTTTATAGTATATTACAATGGAAAAAAGTTCTTTTACATTGTAATATTATTTCATAATATTCCAGTATGTTTGATCAAATAAATGCAACCTTGGTGAGCATAAGAGACTTCTTTAAGAAACATTTTTTTTTTTAAATCTTTCCAACCCCAAACTTTTAAACAGTAGTGTATATTCAAAAAAATTAAAATAGATTAAATATAAAAAAATGTATGATATGACCACTTCAAAGTGCAACAAAGCAGTTATTCTCTGAAATAAAACACTTGTCACTTTTTCTGTAGGATACCGCTCCACCTCCAAGAAGAAGAAGAGGTCGCCCCCGCACACGTCCCTTGCCCGAACAAAATGTTTCCCAAAATTTCAGTGGAACATCAGCACCTAAGCAGAAAATCATTAACCTTCCAGCTCCATCCCTGATGCATACCGCATCTCTCCCAGCAACCAATCAGACCGGCCTCGCTCAGCCAATGGACTGGCTAATAGATGACGTCATTGCAGAGCTCCCTTTCATGCCCAACAATCAACACGGAATAACAAATACTGCCACTGTAGATTCCAGTGTGGATAATGCAAGAGTGCAGTCTTCGGTTAAGCTCACAGATCTTGGTATAGTCCAACCGCAATCTGAAGGTGAGCTGACTGATATACTTGATAGTTTTCTGAGAACGTTTGAGCAACACGTTGGTATAAGCGATTCAGATGTTCAAGACGGGATGTTGCCCAACATAATAGATGGTAGTCAGACCTGTGGACATACAAACACATCAAATGCACATTCCATTTCTATGAACACAACAACACAGGGGTCAAAAGCATCATTATCCAAGAACAGACCACAAGTCTCATCTGTTCATAACCGAGTTTCGCAGAAACCATTGGGGTATTGGCAGGTGTCAGGTGTGACAATGGAGAAATCACTAGCACAGCAGGGTGAAGAGAAGCCTAAAAGTGGCAGGATTACCAGAAGCCAAAGTAGGAAGAGGCAGCTGGAAATTTTTGAAGAACCGCCTAGGAGAAACGAGCTCCCAGCAAAACGGAAGAGAGAAAGGAAAAAAGAACGACTAGAGAAGCCAAAGGTGGACTCTTCTCTACCGAGGGAGAAAAAAGGACGTAATAGAAAGCGGCACGGTGAGCAAAAAGGCACCAGCAGCACAGCTGGCTCAAGCTGCAGTGTTGCGAGCGCATTGAGGAGAGTAATAAACACAGCCGATGCTCGCAACCTGAAGTGTGCCACAAAAACAACATCACAGAAGACTTTAGATGGGTCAAAATCCTCAGAGTTGCATGATCGCAAAGAGTCCAGTCTAATAAAAAAGAAACAAATGGGTCATGCTAAAAGAAACGCAACCAAAACTCTTCTAGAAGGAAGTACGTTAAAGGTGCAGTGCAGTACAGAGACTTCACAACCCAAATGGCCCGTCACAAATAATAAAACCTCTGTGTCCCATCCAGCTCTTTCTGCTTTTGAATTAATGAAAAAGATCTTGGAAAATCAGCAGAACAGAGAGGAAGAGCAAAAGGGAGAAGATCACACAGTGTGGACTGTGATGAAACAGAAAGGAGAGGAGCAGCAGACAAACATGCAAGTACATGGAGCTGAGGTAAAAATGACGGACAACGGAGAGAAAGATGGTAGAATTAGGGTCGAAGAGCACAATAATAGCAGAATAAATAAAAAAGATGAGAAGACAAAAGAGAGAATGAAGGACGCTGGTAACCAGATGACCATATGCCTTCAGAATATGCTGCCTTCAGTTAAAGGTAACGGCTCAAAACAATTCAGTTATTTGACAATATTAAAGATTTTTGTAATGATTTGGGTCATGGTCATTTCCCCTATTTTACATTTATTTTAACTTTGTTGCTATAGTACTCACTTAAAATGTATTTATTTAATTAAATGTAGTATGTAGCAAATCTCAAAATGATTTTTTTTTACTGTATATTTTTTTTATGCTTAAATGAACGTATCACAGTGTTATCATTTATATTATTTTATCATTTATTTTTAATTGGCTTTTATTTTAATATTTTCAGTTTTTATTTTTATTTTTAACTTTTAGTAATTTTTTTTGTCCTTTCATCATTTTGATTAGTTTTTAAATATTTCTATTGATCTTCAATTTATTTTTTATTTTGGTTTTAGTAATTTTTGTATTTTTGTTAGTTGCCAATACAGCATTTTTAATTTGTTCGTTTTTTTTATTTAATATTTATTTTATTTCAACTTTCAAAAACATTTTTAATAGTTTTAGTTTAACAACAATCCAGACTTGTAGCAGTTTAAACAAGTCTTTTTTCTTTTTTTTTAAAGATTTATTACAGTGATAATCTATTATTATTTGTTTATTGGTTATTAGTAATAACATTAAAATGATCAGTTTTTTATTATAACTTTTCTCTGGTAATTATTATTTATTCACAGACTGTAGCATGTCAAACGGAGAGAGACTGATGGAGAACAGCTACAACAAAGCAACGCTTGAGACTGCTGACTCTCCCAAAGATCCTCCTTTTCAAAGATGCAGCACAGAAGGCATCATGCTTAAAAACAGGTCAGACATGCCTTTTGTCTCACATGCATTGGACCCCACTATGCCACTTGAGAATTTCCGAAACACACAAGGGTCCACAGACGGTTCAGAGGACGAGGAAGTCGATGTCGTGGAGGTCTCTAGTTCTTTGTCCGAGTCCTTCTCTGTCCTGCCGGTCACTGTGGACATTGTGCCCAGCGCAGAGGAGGAGGACGAAGACTACGAAATTGATGTGATAAGTTTAGGATCTAATTAAACATGTACAAATTTCTGTTACCGTTTAGCATCAGAGTTCTGAATAAATGTGTATCGATGCATATTTGTGGAACATGGTACCCTTTTCCCTGTATATAATTCAACAGTTCACACAAATCTAACAGTTGGCAGTATTTGCTATTTTGACTTTGGTGGCTTCAGTTTCAGGCATCAGAAAATTTTATAGTTTTAAGTTCTGAATGTTAAAGTTGTTTATTTGTGTGACAATCGTGCCTTCTTATAAATAATGAGACTGCTATTAATGTCCAGTTTTCTTGTCAATGTTCAGAATAAAAAGACATGGATCTGACCTTAGTTGTTCTTGTGTTCAAATACAAGTTTCTGCATGTTTGATAATACTAAATCATGTATATACTTGGCAAAGTTTGATTCGTCTTGGACAGCAGGCAAAAAGCACCTTGTCAACTAGAGAAATTCAACCAAACTTCCAGCAAATCTGATTTCTGAGTTTACATCCTATGTGTGATGAATCAAGATTCACAACTTCTCCATTATTACTGACTGTCTTATCACAACCACTCAAAAAGTGCAAAGATTTTGAAATGAAAATATGAGAAACTCATCAACTCTGCTTTAATTAGAAGCATCAGCAGTGATTTATTATTATTATGAATCGAATGTGTAATATATTCCCAAAACTTTCCAAATAGCATAATTTTGTGTTTAAATACTATTAATTAGTGTTCATTTGAAAACGTATTGTTTAATAAACTGGATTATGGATTGATTATAATGAAATGAATATACTTTGTTACTCACATCCTCACACACAATAACTGCACAGAACTGAGTCACTGAAGTGAACACAGGTTTATTTGTTAAGCATTTATTTGTGATGTTTTTCATGTTTCTACACATTACACCTGAGCTGCTCTCAGCCAGTCCCCCTCCAGGGACATGGTCTAACTTAGCTTGGTTTGCATTGGTTGTGTTGAGCACCTCGGGAAGGTGTTGTTTAGCACCTGACATTAGTCATTGTCGATAAATGTGACCGGCACCCTCGTGTAAGACACGATGGTATGTGTGCGGTGTGGAATAGCAATAAAAAGACACTCATTAGGAAAAACAGTGTGAGTGTGTGTATGTGTAAAGCGTGTTTGTCGGGCGGCAGGGTGATTGGTGTAGTGTCCCCCGGTGAGTCTGAGCTCTTAGTGCTGGATTCTGCGGATGGACTGGATCTGAGGGGTCTGGCTGTGGGAACCCCAGTTTCTCCAGTGCTGATAGTCTCCGCTGTGCCTCTCACACTCCATGATGTACTGCCTTCCCCTGTATCCTGGGAACTCGTAACACACAAAACTACACACATAGATGGAGAAATGAGGGTCAGGTATTTCTGTGCTGAAATGAAATAAATACAGAGAAAATAAAACGAAGACTCACGCGCCACACTGCACATGCATGGAGCCCACTTCAGGGCCACACCATCCCATGCCCTGCAGAGAGGGGTAGTCGTCACACAGCTCCGCATTGCGGCCCAAGAAGTTCTCCCTCTCGAAGATGATCATGCGACTGCTCTGGTGAGACTGAGGGGAGAGCGAGAGAGAGTTTGAATCCATAGATCCACATACTTAAGTGATTATATAAATATATATATATCACATAACAATATATTTTTAACTTATGAAAGTTTAAAAGATAATAAATAGTGAATTAATAAGTAGTTGTTTTGAATAAATATGTTGTATATCACATGAGAGACTCCAGTCATATCAGTAGTCAAATAAAAGCTATAAATATATTTGCAGCATATCTCAACTGCTTGATTGTTTATATTGTCACAGAATGAAAACTATATTTTCAGCCTACGATATATTTAAAGTTGCATATATAGTACATACAATTTTGCATACTGTACATTCACATAAAGCAATATAATAGCAAATCTTGGCTGTGTGATCGTTTAGCAAATCTCTAATGCCTGATTGCTTGTATCATTGCAAAATGTAAACTATATTGTCACCTGGCTCTAATCTGATAAATGTGTCTATGAGGCTTTAAGATATTAAGATAGTATAGACATTATCATTGTACTTTATACTTTGGGCTATACAAATAAATTTGATTTGACTTTTTTTTTTTTTACATGAAGTGGGTCGCCTCATTGGAGCTGCCATGTTGAGGTAGCATGACCAGTCGAATGCTACTGGCTTTAAATAAATCCTGTTATGGACAGTTTCACTTGATGAATAATTATTAAATATCGGCCAGCGCAAAATACTGTGTGTACTTTTAAGATTTCTAGTTTGAGAAAGGAAATAACTCACAGCGCAGTAGACAGGTCTAAAAGACATGAGTCTCTCCACGTGGTAGGACAGGTTTCCACAGTAGGCATCCCAGTGAGGATACTCTCCTCTCTCCAGGATGAACTGCTGTCCCTGGAAGTCATGGTGCTCATAACCCACCCAGCTATTGAAAAAGAACATCCAGTTATACATAGGCACACACTGTTGGTCCCTAAGTGTACATTAATTTAACAAACACTATGACTTACGCGCCACTCTCCACACGAATAGAACGGATGTTGTCGAAGCCACACTCCTGAATGTTGCAGCATTCTGAAGTGAATTCCTGACATTTTCCCTGGAAGTGTTCCTGCTCAAACACAGTCACCTGCACAGCAGAAGCACAAATGTAAAGTGTGTGAAAATGTTGTTTTCCAATAATATATATGCAAAAGGTACTCAAATAAATGACTTAAATGGGTTTGTTTGGCATGTGAAATTAAAGTGACAGCATATTGTATTGATCCAGATGCATAACGAATTTTTTTTTAGAATAAATATGGGTAATTTCAAAAGAGATTGAACATATGTGTGTTTAATGACAGTTTACCTTGAAGAAAGGAGCCATTCCCATGCCAGAGCTGAACATGGGCTGCATCATGCCGTATCGAGAGAACCTATACATCTTTCTTTAATATCTAAAAACAGAGAAAAAAAAACAGAAAACATAGTAAATATCAAATTAAATAATTAGATACAAATTGTGAAATTAACTCTAATTGTTAGTATTAGAAGTAAACTGTGTTCTATGTTATTATTACATAAAAAGTTACTTAAAACATCCAATAATCGATGTATTAGATGAAATACGCATTTTATTCATAATAAAAATGTATTAATAAAGCGTTAATAAAACTGTTAGATTTAAATCAAAACCATTTACATAATGTGGCCATACTGAGATGATGTTTGTAAAGTAAACCATAATAAGTTTGTAATTGTGCCATGAGCTCGCTCCGTGAGATCTTACCGTTTTAGTCACTGAGCTCGAGTGTGGCACGCGCCTTAACGCCGGTTTCGCGTGGAGCTTTGAGAGAACCTGGCGCTTCAGTTTTATATCGACCACCGCGTGCGCGCACGCCTAAGCGCGCACCCGCCATTGTGCGCGCGGTGCGCGTGGAATGCCTTCTGATGGGCTCGCGGGACAGGGTCGCCAGCTCAGCACATACTATAGAAGTGCCATATGGGTGTTGTGAGCCCATTCACTGACAAGTGCAGTGCGTTTTGGGTGAAAGCAGGAGACACAAAGGGTTTGGCCCCAGTATGTTCGCGCAGGTCAGCACTCCTGGTTACAATGAGCCCAAAATGCTGGGATTATCTGAGTGAACTTGCTCCAGCTGAGTGTGGGTTTGAAATGATGTATTTGAGCTGCTGAGAAAAGTTGATGCTGATTTTCATGCAAGTTACCATTTTTACTCAAAGACTTGGGGGACCAAATGTAAAAGTTACAATGTCTGGTTACATTTTTTTTTCACCTGGGTCATCCATGGTTGGATCAATATATAAAGACATTATATAAATATATGTATATATAAACACACCATGAAAGCTCCAAATGTTAAAAGATTAGTAGGAAAGTGATTTTACTTTATCAAGACAATCCATAACTAACATTAAGGGGGGCGTGCATGTCCACCCAAAATTCATATTTGATTAACGGTTGATTGTTGAATAATATTTTCTGTGACACAATAATTTTATACATGTGTATTGTTGCTATTTAGATTTGTACATGTTGTTATTTACTTTTATTTATTTATATATTTATTTGTAGGAGAACAGCCATATTTTGTATGTATATACAGCATTACTTTTATTTATTTACTTATTCATTTTATTCCCCCAATGCTGAATCCAATATTATGTGACTGAAATGAAAAATTGTGTAAACCACTATTAAATCATTGGTAAATTAGTGAAAAAATCTTCAAAATTCAATTTCAGTCTCTAAAAATAAACTTTTGCCCCGATATTGCTAATATGTTTTAGGCTTAAAAGTTGAAGATTGTGTATTGATTTGTTAGGACTATTTGATTCTCTATGTCTCTTACACACATATACTCTCTTTCTCACTCTGTGCTGATGATGTGGGGCTTCTTTTCTGTGAGTCTGCTGAACACGGCATGTTTCATTGTGTCAGTGTAATCCTTACAGACTCAGCGCCAGGGTATAAGAGCTGCGGGCACGGCCAGACGCAAACACTCTCAGAGTGAACCCTGGGTACGGACACACACTCATTGAACACAGGTAAGACAGCAAAATATCCACTCACATACACATAAAACTTTAACCTAACAGCTTGGAGAGTATAAGAGGGTTGGTTTTGATTTGCATCACTATAATGAACACCACCACCCCACACTTCCCCTTTGTCCCTACCACTTTGTTTCCCCCAAAGACCCATTACATCCATTCCAAACATATATTTTTGACTTTTTCATCTCCTAAAACACTTTATCCCTCTCTTCCAGCATAGATGGGATAAAATATTATGTATACTAGAGGTTGCCCCTCCCATTTCTTTATTCCTTTCTCTCAGTTTCTCAATTCTGAGCTATATCACATTTCCTTTTTATTAATTCACTATTTTTAATTTTACCTCAGGCATCATGTCTTCCAGTGGAGAAAAAAAGACTGCCTCCCAGACCGACGGCAAGGCAGCCCAGAGCAAGAAGTCCGAGATGGGCATGATGTCCTACAGGGTAAATATTTCAAATAAACATTCACATGTGCATGTCTCTTACGCTAGGATGTTGATTTAACGTTATGCTAACAGGTTTCTGTCTCTCCATTAGATGTATGTGTTTGACCAGGAGAACTTCCAGGGACGCATGATTGAGATTAACGCCGAGTGCATGAACGTTTGTGATATGGGCATGGACAGAGTTCGCTCACTACGTGTGGAGTGTGGACCGTAAGCATCACCGTAAAATCTGCATCTATGTAAAACGCACATTTTAGAAAGAATAACATATCTCACTCACCTCTTTGTGTGGCCTCTGCAGTTTTGTGGGCTTTGAGCAGATGAACTTCTGTGGTGAGATGTACATCCTGGAGAAGGGCGAGTATCCTCGTTGGGATTCTTGGAGCAACTGTCAGAAGAACGATTACCTGCTTTCCTTCAGACCTGTCAGAATGGTGTGTACATGCACACACAATGCTCTCACACCTTCAGGCCTGTTATTTGAATGCATTCCAAATGCACTGATCACTTTTTCTCCTTCAGGACCCTGAGAAGCACAAGATCTGCCTGTATGAGGTTGGTGAGTACAAGGGCCGCAAGATGGAGATCATGGATGATGACGTTCCCAGCATGTTCTCATACGGATTCACCGACAGAGTTGGCAGCATCATGGTCAGCTGTGGAACGTAAGTGCAAAGTACCTGTGGCCCCTGAGGTTTCACTTGGTCAATCCTCCGTGCACGTCCCAAAAGACAAATATAGCTGCCAAAAACTGTAAACCAGAAAAGAATACTTAAGGGAAAAGAGTTTATAGATATAAGAATAACAATCTTGCACAACAAGGTGTGTTGCGGATTTAATTACAATATTAAAGAGTTAAGGATGTTTAAATCAGTGTTATTTTAGTACCATTTAGATTCTATTTAGAATTTCTTTTTATATTTAATGTTTTTATTTTAAAGTTTTAGTAATTTTGTTGAGTGTCTTTGTCATTTTTATAGATACTTTAGTACCTTAAAGTTAAACTAAATGAGAAATTTTGCCTTGGCAACTAGCTAAAATAAAATAAGTTTTTTTTATTATTATTCTTTATTTCATTTCGGTTAACCTTTATTTTAATTCAAGTAACTAAAAAAGATATGGTTTTAATTTTAGTTAACTATAGGGCTGGGTATTGACACAATTTTCACAATTCGATTCCATTTCTATTCACATGCTTGCGATTCGTTTCGATTCCGGATACGATTCGATATCGATTATTTTGTATGTAATATATCAGAAACAGTACATGGCAAATTTTCTAGAGGAAAAAACCTCTCAACTAATGCTGTAAACTACATATGGGAGTCAGTTGGTACTACTTTACTATAATGATACGGTTAAAATTAACTAAAAACACTTAAATTACATAATCATATTTCTACTCCAATTCGTTTTTTTGAAATATAAACATTTAAATCGTGGCTGTCATAACTGATTTATTCAAACATGCATATTGAAGAACATTAAACATTATAATGAATATGTAACAGTGTATATATTTATCAGAATGCTGCTCTCTAGAGTTAATTTTTATAGCTGACTAACGAGTTTACGGCCGCTGAATATGGTTTTTCTGAGGTAAATGTGACATTACGTGACATTGTTTACAAGCTTTTATTGACGTCTTTCTGCGGTTGAACACTGATTGAGCTATTACACGAGACATGCTACGGATTTCTGTAAGTTGTACTTTATCTTTTAACATACCTTCAGATGTTTATTCATGTTTATTTTGAGAGGATGTTCACATGCGCTCTGTGCTGATGCTTCTCTTTAACTGAGGCGCCACAGCGATCTGCCAAGCCACATTAAAGAGCGCTAAAACAGTATTTATTTTTTGAATCTCATACGATGGACGTAATCTGAGACATATCTTCGTATCAAAATTAACAAAGCACAATGATTATTGCGATTTATTAGTAAGAGACGCGGTATTCTGTTCATTCATCAACTGAAAACAGACTTATTTTTAAGAATCGATATCGGTTCGTAAAAATGAGAATCGATTAAAATCAAGAAATCTATATTTTTTACCCAGCCCTAGTTAACTATAACAACCCTGGTTTAAATATATAAATGAGTTTAAAGGGACAGTTCACCCATCATTTACTCACCCTCCTCATTTTGTTCGATACTTTTATGAGTTTCTTTTTTCCACAAAACAAGATATTTTAAAAAATGCTGTTTACCTTACAGTTGACTTGTAGCTGATGGAAGACAATGGCTACCGTTAACTGTTTGATTACCAACATTTTTTTTAAATATCTTCTTTTGTATTCAATAGAACAAAGAAACTCACAGGTTTGGAACAACATGACAGTGAGTAAATGATTACAAAATGTTCATTTTTGGATGAACTATCCTTTTAAGCTGGTTCAATATCAAGGGTGCACAAACTAACCTGCAGACTCTTTTTTTTTCTCAGCTGGGTGGGCTATCAGTACCCCGGATACCGTGGCAGCCAGTACCTGCTGGAGAAGGGTGAATACAGACACTTTAACGAGTACGGCGCCCGTTGCCCTCAGTTTCAGTCTGTGAGGCGTATCCGTGACATGCAGTGGCACCCGCACGGCTGCTACACCATGGCCAGCAAGTGAGGGCCAGACCCGGAGAGGAAGAGGAGAGGTGAAGTAGAGGGAGAAGGGCGCAAGAGAAAGGAGAGGAGGAGAGACGTCTGAGAGGCTGCATCTTCCCCATGTCGCTGTTATGAGGGGCGGATGTTTTCGAGGTGACAGACTCCCTGACTCACATTGCAGTCTGTGTCTGTCGAGCTGTTAAAGCCCAGCAGGGCAGTGATTCTCCCAGGCCTCTTAGTGTCTCTGTGTAGGGTGGAGGCACCGATAAACACACTTCCCTCTTCCTCCCTGGTTCCTCTCCTCTCTTTCTCTCCTGCATCATGGCTTCTTTTCTTTCCTTCCATAATTTATTTACATTTTTTTGTCATCCGTTCTTTCCCCTGCCCGCATCCCCCTTTCCCCAAGAGGATGGAAAGAGAGAGGGAGAGATGAAGGGATGAGGAGAGTGAAGCTCTTGTGCCCTAGAAATCTCTCTTTGCTTGCTGTACAGAATCCTGGTCACCTTTTCAATAAAAACCTAAAAGCTTGATAACAAATTTTTGTCTTTGTCAATCTGTTCATGTCATGCATAATAGCTGTTAATAATAATCATGCGGCCCAGAATGAAATTTGCACTAGTAGGAAGGACAGCAGTGGTGTATTTTCACAGGAGTGTGAAAAGTAATGTCAGTTTACATGTGGGCTTACATGCTGATTTTTTAATTAAGTTTAATTAAGTGGCTGATATCGTCCACTGTCCATTGCGCTTTAGAGGATTTGGTTCAACTACAAACACGAATTAAATACTACAAAATTAAGATTTAGTGAGATGTAGGCTACTAAGAAGAGCAAGTGCAATACTGTCATCTACCGTTCTGTCCGAGTCAGAGGACATAAGCCTACCTGTGACGCAAACGGTACGCATCACATTACCGTAAAGACCGTCAAATGTCCACGGGGGAAAAGCCTTTCTCTGATAGCCTACTAAAATTGCCTCAACAGGCTTCAGGCCTCAGACAGACAATACAAGTGACGTAAGGACATGTCACATTACCTCTTCTGTTTCTACAAAAAATACAATCCAGACTGTTTTGCTCTACCCATGTGGGGGTAGGTAGTAGCCATGTTTCTAAATCATGGAAAAGTCTTAAAGGAACACTCCACTTTTTTTGAAAATAGGCTCATTTTCCAGCTCCCCTAGAGTTAAACAGTTGAGTTTTACCGTTTTCGAATCCATTCAGCCGATCTCCGGTTCTGGCGGTACCACTTTTAGCATAGCTTAGCATAGTTCATTGAATCTTATTAGACCGTTAGCATCGTGCTTAAAAATGACCAAAGAGTTTTGATATTTTTCCTATTTAACGGTAAAACTCAACTGTTTAACTCTAGGGGAGTTGGAAAATGAGCCTATTTTCAAAAAAAGTGGAGTGTTCCTTTAAGTCATAAACATTTTGTCAAATATAAAGTTACACATATATTGCTCAGTTTTAACTGATCTTATGGGTAGAAATGTCAGTCAAATCCTTATTCATGAATGACTGGAAAAGTGAAAATGCAAATGACTAAAAGTTAAGAAGAAAAAAAAAGCCTTTGTCTTTGAGGATAGTTAGAGCTGCTGTCCGTAAGTTTTGCCTCTTTGTCACCATCTCTGTTTGAAACCTGCAATTGCAGTTAAATGCGGAATTATAATGATGCGATGTGCCTCGGCACGGCTCCTCAGTGCGGATGAATGTAATGTTTGCTGTCAGTCACTACATCGGTGTGGATACTGTACTTCAGAATCACAGATTCTACGTCTTGGAAGTACGACCAAAATAAGAATTTTCACCAGAAAATGTCATCTGAACAAGTAAGTAGCCTATCATGTCTGCCACTTTTGTTGTGACTGAGGAAAAAAGCATTACGCCTACAATAAATCGCGCTTTAAATGGTGATTAAATCTAATGATCGCTTAGCTTAGATCACGTCAAACCGTACAAATTATTACCTATTACTGTTTTACTTTGTTCTTAAAATGTTAACAACATCAGCATTGTGTAACTATGTGTATTTAGTGTGTATTAACATTACCTGTAGATTTCAATTTCTGTAGCCACTCCACAGACTGCGGTCAAGTGGGCCGCGCGTCGAAAATACACGGTCAAGCCAGCCGCACTTTTTTTTAGGTCGCTCGTCTATTCCTGCACTTACGGTATGGGTGCTGGAAACGGTCTAAATGCATTTAAAGACGGCAGTTTCCTTTATACTCTTGCAGTTAACCGTAAAAAGGACAAGAACGTAAAGAGACATCAGATAAGTTATATATTGCTTTTTCCCCCATCTTTTTATGTCTCTATATGTGCTATACATCATATGTTAATGTTAATATTAATGGTAATTATTATGAATCATTTATTAATTAGATTTTTTAAATTATTTTTTTTATTATTGATTTTAATGTTTTATAAATATTATACATTAATTATTATACATTATGCATATTAATTAATGCTAATATGAGTTTTATACATAATTTATTAATTTTATTACATTTTTTGTTATAATGTTTAATATTCGTTTATTGTTCTACATTATTAATGTTAACATTAATCTTAATAGTAATGTTAATTAATATTGATCATTAATTTTACTATTAAATTAAAATTTTTGATTTTAGTGTTTTTATATATACAATAATTATTTAAACATTATTTATTAATTTTAATGTTAATTATCATACATGCTTAATGTAAATTGTTTTATTTTTATATATAAAACATATATACATCAAAAATAAAAATTGTAAAAAGTACCTTCATAGGTTAGCTCATTCTGTCAACTGATATTTATTAAGTGTTACTCTGGCTATTACTGTACTCATTTTTGTATCATTTTACTGTACAGTATGGGAGAAAATTAAAGTCAAACTCACCTATAATATCAAAGTGCATTCAAGCACTTGCACTGTAGCCCATATTCAAACCCTCATAAAAATCTTTTCTTTATAGGTTAGCTCATTCTGTCAACTGATAGTTATTCAGGGTCACACTGCCTATTACTGTACCAATTTTCATATCATTTTACTGTACAGTTTGCGAGAAAATTAAAGTCAAACTCACCCACAATATCCATTTTCAAACACTCATAAAAACTTTTTCTTTACATATTTGCTCATTCTGTCAACTGATATTTATTAAGTGTTACTCTGGCTATTACTGTACTCATTTTTGTATCATTTTACTGTACAGTTTGGGAGAAAATTAAAGTCAATCACCTCCACTATCAAAGTGCATTTTAGCACTTGCACTGTGGCCCATTTTCAAACCCTCATAAAAATCTTTTCTTTATAGGTTAGCTCATTCTGTCAACTGATATTTATTCCGGGTCACCCTGGTTATTACTGTACTCATTTTCATACCATTTTACTGTACAGTTTGGGAGAAAATTAAAGTCAAACTCACCTCCACTATCAAAGTGCATTTTAGCACTTGCACTGTGGCCCATTTTCAAACAGTCATAAAAATATTTTCTTTATAGGTAAGCTCATTCTGTCAACTGATATTTATTCAGGGACACGCTGGCTATTACTGTACTCATTTTCATATCATTTTACTGTACAGTTTGGGAGAAAATTAAAGTCAATCACCTCCACTATCAAAGTGCATTTTAGCACTTGCACTATGGCCCATTTTCAAACCCTCATAAAAATATTTTCTTTATAGGTAAGCTCATTCTGTCAACTGATATTTATTCAGAGTCACACTGGCTATTACTGTACTCATTTTCATACCATTTTACTATACAGTTTGGGAGAAAATTAAAGTCAAACTCATCCACAATATCAAAGTGCATTTCAGCAATTGCACTGTGGCCCATATTCAAACACTCATAAAAATCTTTTCTTTATAGGTTAGCTCATTCTGTCAACTGATATTTATTCAGGGTCACGTTGACTATTACTGTACTCTTTTTCATATTTTACTTTACAGTTTGGGAGAAAATTAATGTTAAACTCACCCACAATATCAAAGTGCATTTTATCACTTCCACCTTGGTCCATTTTCAAACCCTCATAAAAATCTTTTCTTTATAGGTTAGCTCATTCTGTCAACTGATATTTATTCAGGGTCACCCTGGCTATTACTGTACTCTTTTTCATATCATTTTACTGTACAGTTTGGGAGAAAATTAAAGTCAAACTCACCCCCACCATCAAAGTGCATTTTAGCACTTGCACTGTGGCCCATATTCAAACACTCAGAAAAAGATTTTCTTTATAGGTAAGCTCATTCTGTCAACTGATATTTATTCAGGGACACGCTGGCTATTACCGTACTTATTTTCATACCATTTTACTGTACAGTTTGGGAGAAAATTAAAGTCAAACTCACCCACAATATCAAAATGCATTTTAGCACTTGCACCTTGGTCAATTTTCAAACACTAATAAAAATCTTTTCTTTATAGGTTAGCTCATTCTGTCAACTGATATTTATTCAGGGTCACACTGGCTATTACTGTACTTATTTTCATACCATTTTACTGTACAGTTTGGGAGAAAATTAAAGTCAAACTCATCCACAATATCAAAATGCATTTTAGCACTTGCACCTTGGTCCATTTTCAAACACTAATAAAAATCTTTTCTTTATAGGTAAGCTCATTCTGTCAACTGATATTTATTCAGAGTTACACTGGCTATTACTGTACTCATTTTCATATCATTTTACTGTACAGGTTGGGAGAAAATTAAAGTTAAACTCACCTCCACTATCAAAGTGCATTTTAGCACTTGCACCGTGGTCCATTTTCAAACACTCATAAAAATATTTTATTTATAGGTTAGCTCATTCCTTCAATTGATTTTTATTCAGGGTTTAGTGATTTTTACTTCGTCCATCAAAGGACACAAAGTAAAGTAGGGATTGGTATTCACGTCACCGCTGACGTTGTGATTTTAGGACCACACATCACTTAAGGGGTGATTATGAGTACATCAGATGACCACTTCCTCTTTTTACCTAGTTCAGGGCACCAGTCAAGGTGTTTTACCTTGGCAGTATGAGAACACTCCCAGCAGGGGCTTTCATACATTTAGAATTAATGTAAAGTGGTCAGCTGATTTATCTGAAAGATTGGTGATATTGCTAACTTGTAGAACCTTTTCTGTATTATCAGCACAAGGAAGACACAAGTGTAATAAAATAAATTTTATTAACAAAAAGATAAACAAGAATAACTAACACAACAACTAAATGAATACTATGAATGATAAAGGAATAAAGTGCATAAGATACATAGAATACAAGTGATTAAGTTGGGTGTGGCTATGGAAGAGTTACGTTATCTTATGGAAAGATAAAGTGTTTCTCTGAAAATAATAAGGTGGAGAACCTTATTATGCACCAAACAAATAAACGAAAGATTATTTGTTATTAACTAACATCAGCTATATTACATCTAATGGAAATTAGGAAATTATATACTGATAATATACAACAATGCCAAGGTCTCTGGAAAGAGGTTTGGTTAAGTGATATTTACATGCCACTTGGTTGAGTCCGACGACGTTGACGTCCTCCACTGGTTGTGCTGGGGGACGATGCAGTGGGGAGAGGAGCCAGAATCTGTTTCAACAGTCTTGAACACGAAGCTCTGTGGGATGCTGATCTCCTGAAGCACCAAAGGGTCCTAAAATCTGGAACATGCAGATGAGGCCCTGGTGTAGGTGCAGAAGGTCCTTAACAATATGGAACACACAGACGAAGATACCTTGTAGTGAAGGTTTGCTCTCCTGAGCTTAACCTTGTTGCAGATGTCGTTACTCGATGGACGGAAACTCTGAACGTAGTGTTTGTCAATGTTTCTTTCCTCACAAGCTGGAGGCTTAGAATGTGGTCGTCTCTGTTGCTGCCTCACAAGCTGTAGACTCAGATCACAGGATATGTTGTTGTCTCTTCTGGATGGACCAGAGGCTCAGAACGGTGTTGTGTCTGTTAATGTCTGTCTCCGTGCAGGACAGACTCAGAACGACATATCTGTTGTGTCTCACCCGATGGGAGTGTCTGTTGAGAGGGTACCCTTTGTCCCTTTCTGATGAGGAGGAGATTGCATTTTGGCGCTTCTTCATTCGAGTGCTGTGATTGGCTGTTGGCATCAGAGGGGACACACAGAGTGTGGCCCATCCTTCTTTCTCCTGTGGAACTCATTTGCATAAAGCACAAAGTTGGAAGTCTTTACAGTGTCTTTAAAGTTTACCAATGCATTTCTCACTTTCCAAACCACCACCAGAATACATTTGGCAAATAGCTGTCACTGAGAATACTTATTTCCGTGAAATGGATGTGTAGTTTGCATCAGTTCTAAGGTTTTCAAACATAGTTTTGAATGGATTTGGATGGATCTTTGTGATATCTCTTTGTTTCACCCATTACTGCTAAGGTCCCGAGGAATTTTTATGGCAGGTCTGTGGCCAACCTTAGGAAGTAGTCTCTAGATGGGTGAAGGGCTGAAACTGCCTATGGACCAATGAGAAGTCCTGTCCTTCCCAGGCTTGGTACAAGAGGTCTTCTTCTTGCCCTCTAAGAGAGGTCTGGATGTTGTCCTTACATCTTTATCTGATGGCGTTGGACAGTTTGTATGTGTTAGGCCACCAAGATCCAATAAAAATGTAGCAAACCTTTGTCCACTGTTACAGATAGAGAGGGGCCCGGCCATAAACTGGGCCCTAGAATGTGCTGTTCACTACAAGGGTTAACCTGACTATTACTGTACTCATTGTTTTATCAATTTACTGTACAGTTTGGGAAAAATTTAAAGTTAAACACACCCCCAAACATCAAAGTTCATTCTAGCACATATAATGTCCCGATTTCAAACACTCATAAAAATCTTTTCTTTAGAGGTTTTCTCATTCTGTCAATAGGTATTTGCTCAGAATGGCAATGGTTATTACTGTAATTATTTTCATGTCATTTTACTGTACATTTTTGAATCAAATTAAAGGCAAAACTCCACTATATAAGTGCATTCTAACTCTTGCAGCACCCAGTCGACTTAGTGGCAGACAACACCCTGAGGACAACCAACAGAGATGCAACCGAAGATGGAGACCCAGATGGAGCTGATGAGCTCACGTGCAGCCGATGGTCCCCGTGACCGAGGTGGAGCCGGGAATCCTGAGGACAGAGACTGAGTCGGTGGGACTGAGGATGGAGGCAGAGCTGGGGGGAAGGTAGAGCCAGATGGAGCTGTAGGTGTAGGCAGGTCAATGCTTGAACAAGGGGGAGCCTGAGGGATGAGGGAACCCAGATAAGCTATATGGCCGATGGTGGATCTGAAGTGTCGAAGGGCCGAAGTGGAGCAGTGGGCACAGAGGCTGGAGGTGGAAACAGGGGATCTTCTGTGCGAGAAGGAGCTGTTGGCCTGAAGACACTTGGCATCTCTTGCTGGCATGTGGAGGATGTAGAAGGTGATGGTGGGGCTGAGGAACTGGCTGAATGAAGAGGTGTGAGAGGGAGGCTGGGTGGGAATTCAGGAAATACAAGGGACACTACAGATACAGGTGCTGGAGATACAGATGGTACACCAGAGACCAGACAGGAAGAGGCCCCAGGGTGGAGTCGCAGGTGGGAGGCAGAATAGCGCCCCATTGGAAATACAGGGTAGAATCACCTCTCCAAAAAAGTCTATCAAGATCACTTCAACAAATCCTTCAGTTCATCAAAATATTTGCCAGAGTTTTACATACACATTTCCACAGCAGTGGTGTTGTGGGCAGAGTTTTTTTCCCAGCCCTCAAACTCCACAATCACTAACTCAGTGATGAATGGTGTTGCCAGCTTGCACACCTGGTAAGACTCTGTAGGTGGTCTGAGCTACAAAACACTCTGTCCTTATCATTGGTATGGGCTTGTCTCATGGTGGCCGGTCTCCACTGTCTGCGGTGGGCTCAAACAGCATCTCCGTCACATCGTTCATCGTTGGTGGTGGTTGGCTGGCCTCTGGCACTGGAGTGGGACTGGTGGTGAAGTCAAACAAAGGAACTAATAAGGGAGTAAATGAACACTGGAGGAAACTAATTACATAATTAACAGACTGTTCAAACTAAGAAACACAACACAGCAGACATGTGACACTGTAGTCATGTTGACAATTTTATTGATGCTATTACTACTTAATAGTAATAGATTACTACTACTCTGGACCTTGACTGTTGCAACTTTGTTGCTTTCAATGGAGGATGAAAAAACCTCTTGGATTTTGCATAAATATCATAATTTGACATGAAACAAATTTGATTTTTGGGTGAACTAACCCTTTAATATAACTCTGATTGTGTTCATCAAAAAGACAAATGTCATTGAAAAGAACATTCCTCCTCCTCTCAATGCTATAACAGGTGCCGCTCTCCCACTCCAGCATGAGATGCAGCCTGTAACACATCAAGCAAAATTTTGGCATTCTCATGAAAATAGCATTCCCCTCCTCTCAATGCTGTGACAGGTGCCTCTTACTTGCTTCAGTGCGAAACACAGCCAGTAACACTTTAATAATTCGCCACTCAACTCCGGGCATGGCAGGCCATCCCCATGCTGTCGAGCTGGATATCAGAAATAACAGAACGAGTCTACTAGCTCCATTTCGCTCGCAGACCACCACGCTTCTTGGGCATGATTTACTCCTCAGTCTCCGGCAACAGGTCTCATGTCCTCCAAGCCAAAGTGCAGTCTCTGCTAGAAAAAGGTGATGTGGAGATATTTCCCTCAGAATGCAGAGAGTCAGGCTTTTACAGCTGCTACTTCCTTGTTCCAAAGAATGATGGTGGTCTCAGGCCCATTCTTGATCTGTGACGTCTGAACCGGATCCTCATGAGATTAATTTATATTGGTCAATCTGAAAGACTCTGACTTTCATATCTAGAAAGCCCCCCACAAAAGGCCATTCTTGAGATTTGCCTTTGAGGGAGTGGTATACGAATTCCTAAATTCCTTCCATTCATACTCTCTAGAGCTCCGCATAACTTTATGAAGTGTGTAGATGTGGCCCTCTCTTTTTTGCAACAGAACAGAAAATCGGGAGCATGGCAGCCTTTTTCAAGTTGGGGTCTATTCTTCCCCTTAATAGATTTCAGAAGCGGCAAGGCCATTTGCAACCACTACAGCACTGGTTGAAAGACGTGTTCCACCTCGTGAGTGGCACACAGGCCTGCACCTTCTTAGAGTTCGCCACCACTGTGTTCTTGGTCCCCTTGAAATCGTCCCATTTTTATTAGAACAGGATAATGCTGGGCTCTGTTTCCAGAAGGAAAGTGGTCATGACAGACATCTCCAAGATGGGTTTGGGGCCCTGTGTGACTGCAGAATAGCCTTCAGCTCATGGGCGACTCCCTTGATGAATTGGCACATCAACCATCTGATGGGATACGTTGGCACTTTGATGTTTAGGGTAAATTCACCTTTAGTTTTCTCCCAAACTGTACAGTAAAAATATATGACAATAAGTACAGTAATAGTCAGGTTGACCCTGAATAAATATCAGTTGACAAAATGAGCAAACCTATCAAGAAAAGATTTTTATGAGTGTTTGAAAATAAGACATGATGTAAGTGCTAGAATGACTTTTGATGTTTGAAGGTGAGTTTGCCTTTAATTTTCTCCCAAACTCTACAGTAAAATGATATGCCAGAATGAGCAAACCTATTAGTGTTCGAATTTGGGCCATATGTGCTAGAATGCACTTTGATATTGGAGGTGTGTTTGCCTTTAAGTTTCTCCCATACTGTACAGTAAAATGATACAACAATGAGTACAGTAATATCTAGGGTGACCCTGAATAACAATCAACTGAAGGAATTAGCTAACCTATAAAGAAAATATTTTTATGAGTGTTTGAATATAGGCTACAGTGCAAGTGCTTGGATGCACTTTGATATTATTGGTGAGTTTGACTTTAATTTTCTCCCAAACTGTACAGTAAAATGATACGAATATGAGTACAGTAATAGCTAGAGTAACCCTTAATAAATATCAGTTGACAGAATGAGCAAACCTTTAAAGGAAAGATTTTCATGAGTGTTGGAAAATGGGCCACGGTGCAAGGGCTTGAATGCACTTTCAGTGCATTCAAGTGGAGGTGGATAGTGGAGGTGAGTTTGACTTTAATTTTCTCCCAAACTGTACAGTAAAATTATATGAAAATCAGTACAGTAATAGCCAGAGTGAGCCTGAATAAATATCAGTTGACAGAATGAGCTAACCTATAAAGGGAAGATTTTTATGAGTGTTTGAAAATGAGCCACAGTGCAAGTGCTTGAATGCACTTTGATATTATAGGTGAGTTTGACTTTAATTTTCGCCTAAACTGTACAGTAAAAATATATGAAAATGAGCACAGTAATATCCAGGGTGACCCTGAATAAATATCAGTTGACAGAATTAGCTAACCTATAAAGAAAATATTTTTTATGAGTGTTTGAATATGGGCTACAGTGCAAGTGCTAAAATGCACTTAGATATTATAGGTGAGTTTGACTTTAATTTTCTCCCAAACTGTACAGTAAAACGATATGAAAATGAGTACAGTAATAGCCAGGGTGACCCTGAATAAATATCAGTTGACAGAATGAGCTAACCTATAAAGAAAAGATTTTTATGAGTGTTTGAAAATGGGCCACAGTGCAAGTGCTAAAATGCACTTTGATAGTGGAGGTGAGTTTGACTTTAATTTTCTCCCAAACTGTACAGTAAAATGGTATGAAAATAAGTACAGTAATAGCCAGGGTGACCCTGAATAAATATCAGTTGACAGAATGAGCTAACCTATAAAGAAAAGATTTTTTATGAGGGTTTGAAAATGGACCAAGGTGCAAGTGCTAAAATGCATTTTGATATTGTGGGTGAGTTTGACTTTAATTTTCTCCCAAACTGTACAGTAAAACGGTATGAAAATAAGTATGGTAATAGCCAGCGTGTCCCTGAATAAATATCAGTTGACAGAATGAGCAAATATGTAAAGAAAAAGTTTTTATGAGTGTTTGAAAATGGATATTGTGGGTGAGTTTGACTTTAATTTTCTCGCAAACTGTACAGTAAAATGATATGAAAATTGGTACAGTAATAGGCAGTGTGACCCTGAATAACTATCAGTTGACAGAATGAGCTAACCTATAAAGAAAAGATTTTTATGAGGGTTTGAATATGGGCTACAGTGCAAGTGCTTGAATGCACTTTGATATTATAGGTGAGTTTGACTTTAATTTTCTCCCATACTGTACAGTAAAATGATACAAAAATGAGTACAGTAATAGCCAGAGTAACACTTAATAAATATCAGTTGACAGAATGAGCTAACCTATGAAGGTACTTTTTACAATTTTTATTTTTGATGTATATATGTTTTATATATAAAAATAAAACAATTTACATTAAGCATGTATGATAATTAACATTAAAATTAATAAATAATGTTTAAATAATTATTGTATATATAAAAACACTAAAATCAAAAATTTTAATTTAATAGTAAAATTAATGATCAATATTAATTAACATTACTATTAAGATTAATGTTAACATTAATAATGTAGAACAATAAACGAATATTAAACATAACAACAAAAAAAATGTAATAAAATTAATAAATGATGTATAAAACTCATATTAGCATTAATTAATATGCATAATGTATAATAATTAATGTATAATATTTATAAAACATTAAAATCAATAATAAAAAAATAATAAAAAAAATCTAATTAATAAATGATTCATAATAATTACCATTAATATTAACATTAACATATGATGTATAGCACATATAGAGACATAATAAGATGGGGAAAAAAGCAATATATAACTTATCTGATGTCTCTTTACGTTCTTGTCCTTTTTACGGTTAACTGCAAGAGTATAAAGGAAACTGCCGTCTTTAAATGCATTTAGACCGTTTCCAGCACCCATACCGTAAGTGCAGGAATAGACGAGCGACCTAAAAAAAAGTGCGGCTGGCTTGACCGTGTATTTTCGACGCGCGGCCCACTTGACCGCAGTACTCCACAGTCCGAAGTCTTTTGCTTTTGACTATTGGTGAATCTCCAGTTGTCTCTGATAATTGTCATTTGGACCTTTCTGGATTACAATCCGCCACAATCCACCAAAATAAGTTTAATTATTTCATCTGCTGTAAGAAAAGGCTATAAATGATCCACTTTACCAGCAGCTTCCCATATGTATAGTCTACTAGCAGGGACTCCTTCCTTTCTGTTTACAAGTGTGACATAATGACGCAAAGAATTTCCCGCGGAAACCTACCAGTACCCATAAGGGTTATGCGCAATCTAACTTCCATATTCTGTAAAACAGATCAGATCCTTCCAGTTAAGGTCTTTTGTATGTGCTTAATGGAAAAAATTGCTGTTTTATTCAAGATAATTTAAAGGAGCGAGCAAAGATGAGCATAACGGATGTCCCCTGCATATGCTGATTGAAAAGCTTTTTCATTTAAATTCTTCACATTAACGTTTAGACATTTACTAGAATTAAACACCTATAACAATGTGAACTAGGTAGTTTTGCTAATTACCGTAAAAGTCCATAGATATGCCGTCAGTTCATACTGCCGTTAACACTTTCTCTGACAAGCGGATGCAATAAGACCAGTTTTCCGGTTTGGTCATGTGACGTTCGACATATACCCAATTTTATTATAAAACATTACAAGCTTGCTGTTGTGAATCGGGATAAGGTAAGGAGATAGTTTTGAACACTGGCTGGTTATGTACTTGCTCAAAATTTGATTAGGGATCATTTTTAACCCAAAAAAAGTCACGGACTGCAGCTTTAAATTACATTTCATCATAGTACTATCAAGGGACCGAAGTAGGCCTACTGCTGTGTTTGGAGTGGAAGGTTTCGGGGAAGGACATACTGCCCTCTAGTGGTTCATTCTGGGTGAACGTCGACCACATAACAGTATGATTAGCCTTTTGCTTACATTATCAAACAGCTAATAATGTGTTGCTAATGTTGTAACTGACAGACAGCTACCTTCTAAAAATCAGCATCCTTAGAAACACTTTGAACAACTTAACATCAGTGGAGAAAGGCACAGGCACTATAGCATCATAATATACATAAATATATATATATTTTTCATATCAACAGGAAAATTCTCTTCTCTTGAGACTCCCCTGCTTCACAGTATAGTTAATGTTATGCTATAGCCTGCCGCCATGTTGACAGGATTGGTTACAAGGTAGTTGTGACGTAAGAAACACCAGCAATTTCAAACCGTTTTTTGAGACCGTCCTTTTTTCACTGCAGATTGAAGGAGAAAATACTTATGAATTTGCACATGGTTTGTCTTAGCATATTAAATACACCACATAGACATATAAACAATATTATTCACCACAGGGGATCTTTAAAAATCACAGTCTGCTAAGACAAAGAGAGACACTAACAGGTAATTATCAAACCACTGTAATCAAATTAGTTTATTAAAAAAATTAAGCACACTATACAAATTCAATACACTCATAATCAGACAAATATATCTTTGAAAATATCAATTAAACAGTACAGTTACAACATTACTATATTGAAATGAGACACTGCGTAATAATGCTTACCTAAAATTAAAAATAATTTTTACAAATTGTATCTCTTAAAACCTATCAAAAACATTCAGATAGCTGCAGCATGTGTAGTGACGTAGTGACTTATGATGATGTGGCTTCCGTCAACGTGACATCATCCTCACAAATTCTGGAAGGTTTAGTAAGGAAGAATAAAAAGAAAACAGAAGTAGAGTATATAAGGTAAACTGAAATGCAAATATTAGTTGTCCTTATTTATCGATCATTCTCTCACCTTCAAAATCAACCAATCCGTCCCCGTTGAGGTCGGCGTCACGAAGTATATCGTCAATATCCTTGGGATTCAACTGTTCTCCCATCAGCTTTTTCATGGCCTCTCTCAGTTCTGTGACGCTGATCTGCCCATCCCCATTGGAGTCGAACTGCACACCGGTAAAATGCTGATAAGGCCACTGATGGCTACAGTCAACACAGTGGGGTGTGTGTGTATGTGTGTGTAAGTGAGTGTGTGTACCTCTTTAAAGGCATCTCTCAGCTCCTTGACTCCGATCATGTCCGCTGTCTCTGCCAACATTTTGGGGCCCATGAGCTCCACAAAGTCCTCAAAGTCAATTTTACCCCCACCTTAAGAGTATATGTGACTTTTAACGCCAGTTTTAAAAAAAAAAAAAATCTACTTTTTATCATTCTCTAAATTAATATAAAATGATAAAATTTTATAAATCACATTTTATTATTTTATCTTTAAAAATACAGAGTATGTGCCCTTAAACATCAATTTTTTGTTCTATTTTTTATTTTTCTCTAAATTATTACAAAATGTTTACATTTTAGGCTATTACATTTTATAATTTTTTTTATCAACAAAACAACTTAAATCAGAAGATTGAAAAGTTTAATTTAAGATTTATGGTATCAGTTCCCATACTTTGGTCTCAGACTTTTGAATACAGTGCAATAATATCTGCATGCACATTTTGCCACAGATCATAAACACTCTCTCAGTGATATCACCTATTTGTTGACTCAGTTCAATGAGTTCCATCTCTGTCGGCATGTATCCCATCGTCCGCATGCATTCGCCCAGGTCCCTGCAGTTGATGTATCCTTTGTTCCTATCAAACTCTTTAAAGGCTTCTCTTAGTTCTGCATAAACACAAGGAAAGAGATGTTGAAATGCATGAACAGGATGTTTTCCAGTCTGACTCTTGGGTGAGGTGTGTATTTTGTGAATACCTTCTATCTCTTCTGGCCGCAGTTTCCTGTCCTGTTAAATCAAGAGACATAAGAAAGATGTTAAACACTGATGCACTTGAAGACATGTCTCTGTTTGACATGATCTCTCTCTCTCTCTGAATCATCAAAACGACTCAGACAAAACACATGGGTTGGTATGTGGAAATGAGAAAATGAGGCAAAATGCAAGTTTGAGAACTGGTTCCAGTGTGTAATAATGTAGTGACATGGGTAGTCACTAGATTACACAGTGAAAGTTGCCTGGCAACAGCTAAAAGATAAGGAGATTTGGGGGGGTTTAACTTGAGGAGGGCCCAGGGAAACACGCAAAGCATAGAGAGTGGATGAGGTTAAACAGAGTGCCATATGAGAAAATCCCATAGATGATTCTCTTTTCCATTTACAGCTCTATCTATAATACCCATTACCATAGTACACACATGTACGCATAAACTAGTGGATTACATATGCCACAAATCCAGTACAGAATCCTTTCTCATTTAACTGATTATATCATATCTTCACAGTGACCGGGAAAAAGCTTTGTTAAAAATTCATCGTCATTCATGTTAACCAGAGACAATATTTTTTAAATCATTGTTAAATTTAAAGTCAAACAATATATACTTTCATTCAGCATGCATTAACTGATCAAACTTGAAAGTAAATACATGTATAATGTTACAAAAGATTTCTATTTCTAATAAATGCTGTTCTTTTGAACTTTCTATTCATCAAAGAATCCTGAAAAAGAATCCAGTTTCAGCACAACTGTTGACACTGAAGACTAAAATGGCTGCTGAAGATACAGCTTTTCCATCACAGGAATAAACTATATTTTAAAATATATTAAAATGGAAAACAAATATTTTAAATTGTAATAATATTTCACAGTATTACTGAATCAGAATAAATGATCAAATAAATGCAGCCTTGCATGGTGCGGTGGATGGATGGGCGGACGTGACTGACAAGAGGGAAAATGCACATGGTTTTTGTTGCATGAAACACACCAGGATATGAGTAAAATTACTTTAAAAAGGCTTAATGTAGGCTTGTAGTCTTATATGAAATAGATTCATGCATTTAGCTTTTAGTTAATTATTATAAAAACTATAAAAACAACCTATAGAGCCATACACAAACATAATTTCTCGGAAAACATTTTTTAAACCATGGAATAAGTTCAAATTTCTTTGAAATATGTTGTGGACATCCATAGATTTAAGCCATTAAATTAAATTAATTTCTGTAACTTAAATCATTAGAGTTAAAATAGCATATTATTTATAGCTTATTCAGATTGAGTTCTGCTTAATAGGTTGAATTACCCTTTTTAAGTAAAATGAACTTAATTCATTTAGCAATTTTCACTGTTAGGTTTTACAGTGCAAGCATAAAAGTTTTATTTCAAACTATCCCAAACAATTGAGCAGTAGTTTTGGAAAACGTTTGATGAGTGCTGAACAAATAAGCTTTAGCAGGAAAATGAAACAAACCTGCAAATATCACTTTAGGATGAAATATCTTTCGATTCTCTTCATGATCTTTTACAACAAACCAGTGGAGGGAGTGAACAAATGTAGTAAAATGATTCACAACGATGATGAGAAAACGGCTGAAATGGTTCAGATGATGTGATCTTTTCTATTAATGCAAGTGGAGAATGTAGAGGTTTTAGTTTTTCATAGTACATACGAGCTGTGACTTTGCGAAGCCCTGTCTTAGGAAGATGCACGCTGGTCCGACGATATTATGTAGCATGGTGCAGTTTTGAACGAGTGCATTCAGAGGCTCCTTAAACTCAGAAGTTACTTCATTTTCTCCGTCTGCTTCTCCGGGTGGGCGGGGCCCTGGCGCCACTGGCCCAGCCACTTTACCCTCAGCCACACCCTTAGGGTGGGGCCAAATTTTACTTGAGACATAATCTAATTAAGCACAGTTCAGTCAATTTGTTTGACAATTCGTCCTTAAACTACTCAAGTATTAGGATGGTGTTAAAATACTGATTACTTTCTTTACAAAATATCTAGATTATTAAAATCTTAAAGGGTTAATTCACCAAAAAATTAATTTCTGTCATTAATTACTCACCCTCATGTCGTTCCACACCCGTAAGACCTTTGTTCATCTTCAAAACACAAATTAAGATATTTTTGATGAAATCCAAGAGTTTTTTTTAATTCCCACAGAAAGCAACTTAAGTACCACATTGAAGGTTCAGAAAGTTAGTAAAGACATTGTTAAAATAGTCCATGTGACTAGTGTAGTGTTCCCAAACTTTTTAGCATGGAGTAACCCCTGAAGGCATTACTATCCTTCCGTGTACACCCTCTCTTCCACTTAGACTGCAGTCACACCTTTACCATTAAGGGACAATATTTGACCCCTAAATTGATTTTCCAGTGCATTTTTTTTACCTTTATGAATAACTTTATAAAAGAAATAATGTTTTAAATAAAAATGTTCAATAGAGAAATATGCAATGATGGTAAAACTAAGTAAAACTTTTAAATATTAAACTAAAACCGCCAGTAAGTGGCAGCAAGTCACTGTTTTTGTGAGTGAGTCATCGAGTCATTCATTCAGTAATGAAGCAAGTGGCTCTGAATGAATCATTGAATCGACTCTTACAATTCGTTCAAAGCGGCAGAATTGTTTGCGAAACAGACGTGTGTTGTAGTTCTGCTGTGGTTTTGGTTATTATTTCATTGAAAAATAGAGGAAATACTGGCAGTACTGTGTTTAAAATGTACGTTTTGTTTTTTGACCTGTTGTATAATAATGTCACGTTTGCATTCATGTAGATATTTGGGAACAATTGCATTCGATTCTTGCTCGTTATCGTCATTAAATACAAGAACTCACACAAGGTGTGTTTTTGTACCGGAGAAAGTTTGAGTTTTAAATCGAAATGAATTCATTATCTGTGTCTATATTTGTTCTTCATTCGAGTAAGTGCTAAATCCCCACTTTTACAAAGGTGCATTGTCGAGAACGACAGTAATTTAGCGCGATTTAAGGCAGCAGATTCGGCACGCAATCTATGCATGCTGCTTGTGTGGATACATTAATTCATACATTCATTCATTTGATTAAATGTACTGGATTTACGACATTTTGGCAGTTAGAAATACATGCTCTATTATTTTAATGTGGAATTAAATTAACTACTCAGCATTTTGTTTGCGTACCCCCTTTTGTCACCTCACTGAACTAGTGGTTCAATATTAATTTTATGAAGCAATGAGAATACTTTTATGTCAGAATGCCGAATCAGTATTGGCCGACTCCTGTGTCAACATCTCATGCATGCATTGTGCTGCACACGTGATCGGCGTCGGCCAATACTGATTGGACGTTCTGAAGTAGAACACGGAAGCGCTGAACGTACACAGCATAAGAGAATGACAGTGACACAAAGCAAACAAAAAGATCCTCGTCACTTCATAACATTAAGGTTGAACCACTATAGTCACTTTGACTATTTTAACAATGTTTTTACTACTTTTCTGGACCTTGAATGTGGTAATTACATTGCTTTCTATGGGGGATAAAAAAACTCTGGGATTTCATCAAAAATATCTTAATTTGCGTTCCGAAGATGAACGAAGGTCTTACGGGTGTGGAACGACATGAATAATTAATGACAGAAATTCAATTTTTGGGTGAACTAACCCTTTAAAGTCTCATTTCAATATTATATTTAACACAGAAACACAGTTAACACAGACACACAGGTCCTGACCTTTAAATAGGTTTCTCTTACCTTCTTCATTTTGTTTTTCATTGAAGGTTTTGTGCAGTTTCCCATGTCTTAATCCTCAGTGAAGACGTTTCCCACCTCCCCTCTTACGTCCTTTTTATATAATTAATTTATAGAGTGGGTGACAATACAACACTCACCTGCTTCCATATTAAGCTACTTAAAGTCCACGTTGTTTAGTTACTAAAACCTAAAACCCAACCTAACAAATGTCTCTTTAACCTTTGCATTCTTTCTCAGACCCTCTCTTAACTATATCAGTCAAAGCAAAACTCAATCAACACTAATGTTTCATAGAACAAGCATACTTCTCCCAATTCTTGCCATTTTCACATCTCGTTTAAAAAATCTCCATGCTTCTTTCCTCTCTTCCCTATCCACTCACTTTCCTCACAGATTGCGGTCCCATGCAAATGATTTCATTTGCGAGCTGAAAGAGAGAGATGCAGAGCGGGAGGGGAGGTATGGGGAGGGTGAGAATTAGACGAGAAAACGAGAAGCTTTTTTAATCTCTCCCCCATTTCAGATTAAAGACGGAGAGACATAGGATGATGTACAGACTGAGAGCACATGGAGATTTGAGGAACAGAGGAGAAACAAATATTAAGTGCAAGAAAGAGCAGTGGTCGATTAACCGGGCGATATTCAGCTAGTTTGCTTTTTCCCAATGACTATGTTTCCTTATTGTGCAAAATAAGTGCATTTACTTCACTCAAATTCCATATTTCTCAACATTAAATTATCGTTATGTAAACATTTTATTTGGAATATGCTTTGATGTCTGAGACCACTTCGAAAATCTGAGATTCAAAATTTCATAAAAAAAAAGAAAAACAAATAAATGTTATATAAAATTAAGAAGAAAAAAACAATATTCTGTGCCATTTCTAGACAAAATGTGTGGCATTGATCATGTACAGACTGTTCTGTATATCATAATCATCAGGTTTTGCAGCTGTTATTAAAAGCAAAAAAAAGACAAATCAAATACTAAGACATTCTGAAATTCATGTTCATTTTTCACTTTAACTATTCACTAACATTTTTTGTACTCAAAATATAATTTTTAATTAAAAATCGCTGTATTTTCATTACACAGTCATTATAGCTGCCATCAACCAAATGGATACTATCAGTATCAGCCATATAAAACAAAACATACTAGTAGACTGCTAAAAAAATGCTTAGCTTGTAACGTTACTAAGAGATAAATGAAGAATACAGGAGGTTAAAAGCGAGACTGATTGTCTTTTCAACATGGGGTGAAAGTTGTGTGTGTGTGTGTGATAATCCCAGACTAATCAAAACACACCTTTGGACAGACGAACAGAGAACCACTCCTTAATCCGCACTCATATTTTAGTAAAACCCTGTGACATTGCCCTGTGTTACCAGCCTGCCAGAATGATAATCTACTATAATCCACACACACATACACGCTTGAGTATTAAACTGTGTTTCTGTGCCAACACTGGGGTTTGTTGTTAAAAAAAAAAACATCAGCAAATAGATAAATGCTACTCTCTTTATTGTATAACATTGTGTATAATAACAATGTGATGCTTTTGTGGTGTGTATGAGGAAGAATTTGTTTGAGTCTGCATGTTTGGGCCAAAAGATTACAGTCGAGTCAGATGAGGTCACTCTATGAGCAGCTGAGCACTGTGGGACTGTGGAGTCCCAGATGTGAGTTCACAAGCTGCTGCATGCGTAATAGCAATCATATAGAGTTCTGCGTGTGTATTGACAGAGAGGACGGAAGAAAAATAATCCGTTCAGGTTATGCTGCTATAATCAGTGTTTTTTTTTTTCTTAGCTATCAGAGTTGGCAAAAAGCAATACACACATGTGCACATATACAAAAATTGTTGTTCAAGAACAAGGATCTTGAAGTGGCCACTAGGGGCTGGAGGTCTGCGAAAAATTAGAAAGAAAAGATTTTACAAAATGTTAACTTAAAATAATTATCAAATATGTTTAATGCAATAATTAAAAAAACAGTACTTTGGAACAATATGTATTGTAAAAAAATGTTTTTAAATAATCTGAATGAAACTGAAAATGTTCTTCTACATCTAACATACAATACCGTTCAAATGTTTGGGGTCAGTCAGATTTTTTAATGTTTTAAAAGAAGTATCTTCTGCTCACCAAGCCTGCATTTATTTGATTAAAAATACAAACAAACACAGTAATATTGTGAAATATTATTCCAATTTAAAACAGCTGTTTTCTATGTCAATATACAGTAAAGTGTAATTTATTCCTGTGATCAAAGCTGAATTTTCAGCATCATTACTCCAGTCTTCAGTGTCACATGATCCTTCAGAAATAATCATTCTAATATGATGATTTGATGCTCAAGAAACATTTATGATTATTATCAATGTTGAAAAGAGTTTTTTTTTTTTTCAAAATTCTTCGATGAATAGAAAGTTCAAAAGAACAGCATTTATTTAAAATAGAATATTTTCTAACATTATGATTGTCTTTACTGTAACTTTTGATCAGTTTAACTCATCCTTGATGAATAAAAGTATTGTTTAATTTTATTTCTATCCCCCCAAAAATAAAATTAAAATTCTTACTGACCCCAAAGTTTTGAACGGTAGCGTTTAATGTTACAAAAGATTTAGATTTCAGATAAATGCTGTTCTTTCTATTCATCATAGCATCATAAAATAAAAATGTAAATAACGGTTTTCAACATTGATAATAATCATAAATGTTTCCTGAGCAGCAAATCCATCATATTAGAATGATTTCTGAAGGATCATGTGACACTGAAGACTGGAGTAATGATGCTGAAAATACACTTTACTGTATATTGACATAGAAAACAGCTGTTTTAAATTGGAATAATATTTCACAATATTACTGTGTTTGTTTGTATTTTTAATCAAATAAATGCAGGCTTGGTGAGCAGAAGATACTTCTTTTAAAACATTAAAAAATCTTATACTGACCCCAAACTTTTAAATCTAATAAAAAGTAGAAAAAGACAGTCAACTTAATTCAAATAAATAAATATTTTAATAATGTGCTTCAATACAGTAACAAATATTAGCAAAAAAGTTTTGTTGTCTTTCTAATAACACTTTTTTTCTCACTTATTAGAAATGGATCTTATAAAAATATAAAAATCTAAAGATACTTTTATGTTTTAGAAACTGGGTCCCTCAAAAATCATCTTATTTATGCTATCTTTAAAGCTGCATTAATAGCTATATAGAATAGGGCTGGGTAAAAAATATTGATTTCTCGATTTTAATCGACTCTCATTTTTACGAACTGATATCGATTCTTAAATCCCAAGAATCGATTAGTCTGTTTTCAGAATGTAAAAATTCCATATTCAGTGACTCGTTAGTCAGCTAGAAAAATTAACCCTAGAGAGCAGCATTCTGATAAATATGTTACATACTCATTATAATTTTTAATGTTCTTCAATATGCATGTTTAAATAAATCAGTTATGACAACCATGATTTAAATGTTTATATTTAAATAATTTTTATAAAAAAAATGAATTGGAGTAGAAATATGATTATGTAATTCTAATTTGTATTTATTATAAAAAAAAACAGAATTGAGTGTAAATTAAGTGTTTGTATATAAATAAGTTATTTTCCTTTAATATTATAGTAATGTAGTACCAACTGACTCCCATGTGTAGTTTACAGCATTAGTTGAGAGATTTTATTTCCTCTAGAAAATTTGCCATGTACTGTTTCTGATATACTACATCCAAAATAATTGATATCGAATCGAAATCAGAATCGAATCGCAAGCTTGTGAAAATCCATGGTTCAATAGGCTGAGTTGGAAAACAAAACCTAGCTATCAGCCTCTCAGTAGTTTGAGTCCCTTTGTTTTTGAAGAATGCCATATGTGTATTAACTCGATTTCGAAATAAAACACTCTCTTTTGCTTACCCTCCCATTGAAGTGGAGAGTAACTCACGTATTCAGTTCAGATCCTCTGCTTTATTTATTGAATTAAAGATAATCAGATGTCAGATTAGTCAACCTAAACTATGTTAACCCTTTTATCTAACAATACCCATTCTCAGGTGACTTAAACTAATGGATAGAGTTTCAGTGAACGCTCTAATGAAAATTACTGTGCAAATGTAAGCTAAAAAAAAAAAAAACAGCATAACCTGTAATGGTTAATTCTTTTTTCAGTACTTTTGACTGAGCGCAAATAAGAAAAGATGTTAATTAAATTCAGCTTAGGCAATGACTCAGTAAATGCATGATCCTAAATGAGTTTGTAGCTATCTATGTCTCCAAGTCAATTAAATAATTATGAGAATAACAAACAACGATCCCTCTTCCAGAAAGGTGAGTGGGCAAGATTGGGTTTCTAGTATGCTCACCACTGGTGATTCAAGCTCAATATCCAATGATTACCACTGGATGCAAGGTTATCCTAGTGTGGGAATGCAACACCACAAGGGTAAGACCAGGTCATGAGCAGATGAACCATGAGGGGACAGATGCGCTTGTTAGGACAGCTCCTTAACCTGTCGTCTTGTGCCTGATAATCACCTAACCACCTATCTGCTAATGAAGTAAGTCACTTTGTGACACAAGTACCTTCCCAGAACATAAGCATCATACATCTGAAAACGGGCCAACATGTTTCATGTGGTAGCATCTAAATTAAGTAAGTAAAAAATACTGTTTATGATTGAACAGGTTATTATCAGTGTTGAGGAAAGTTACTATTAAAAGTAATGCATTACAATATTGCATTACTCCCTAAAAAAGTAACTAATTGCGATACTTAGTTACTTTTTATGAAAAGTAATGTGTTACAATACTTTTGTGATACTTTTTCTCACCTGGGCTGGGCTGCTTGTTTGTTTTTAATAACAACAAAATATATATATATATATATATATATATATATATATATATATATATATATTGGCAAATGTAATGGCCCTTTCACACCAAAAGTGAAATGAATAAGCCTCAGGCTGAAGGAAAATGCATATTTACACCTGTACAGTAGAGTGTGCAGCTCAAACAAACCTTTCAGCTGTGCTGCCTTTCTGGATTGAAGAAGAAGAGGATACAGGAGATAGAAGTTCAACACTCTTATTTCTAAATCTAATCTAAAGTAATTTTTGCTTATTAGTATGGTTGAATTAGATCATTGAATGTCAGCAGCAAAGACATTGGTTACATAAGTGAGATTAAATCCATAAAGTATATTTGTGTAATTTAATATAGTTAAATATTACAGGTTTGCGTAAAATTCTGAGATTGCATTTCACTGTTTTTATTCATTTTGAATGTTTTCATGCAAGTGAGATGAGTAAATGCATGTTCACATTTAGTGTAGAACTACAATAACCATCATGTTCACACAGCGCACATAACATCTCTGCACTTTATTTCTCTCAACATGGGGACAGGAGAGCTCTCAGTCAATAAATGAGAAAAAGTATGTTACTTATTTGAAAAAGTAACTTCGATATTTTGTAAATTGAAAAAGTAATATGTTTCTTTACTAGTTACTTGAAAAAGTAATCTGATTACATAACTCAAGTTTTTGTAATGCATTACTCCCATCTCTGGTCATTATCATTAACTAAAATTACAAGCTGAAATAAAACAAAATATAAAATATTGTCTTGGCAATTAAATGGAATAAACAAAAGTTAAATGGCTTAAAAAGTTTACCAAGAAACTACCATTAAACTGATGATTTGACGTTTTTTATTTCTTATGGGGATGAATTGCTATATATACACCATTATACCATTTAATCAAACTAAATGTTGGGTCTAAACTTTCAAGATTTGAAGATTTTTAAGTTTGTGTTCAACTGTTACAGGAAGAGTCAATTAGAACAGAAGAGAAATGAGTTGGCAGAGCTCGGCAAGGCACCTTCTGTATCATGTATCAACAATGTTACCTAACAACAAGGTCAAGGAATACCCATCAGACTAAAGATCGGCTAGGGCCCTTTAACAGCGTAATGGGGTCTTTGGTGCAGTGTTGTAATAGTTTGATCACTCATAGTTTTAGTCACTCTAGTCCTATCAAGCATATAACATTTACTTTCATTTACTTTGCAGAACTGAAGGTAGTAGACCACTAAAAGACTGCTGTAGGTATGAAATGGCGACGTGTGAATGAGATGGTGACCTGCAGGGGGTGCTCTTGTGTAGTCTTACTTGGCCAAAAACAGACTCAACGATAGGTACGAGGTCGAGTTCCACCTTCTCCTTAGATTCCTCAGTCTCAGGAGGCTCCTCTTCAATTTCCTCTGCGCCATCTTCATCTCTGCTGGGAGGATGGATGGGCTGATTCTTTCGCTGTCCCATTTTAGGTCTTACATTACCATTGAAGACATCCACCACACCCATTTCACCTTGCTTCCTCTGTTTCTCCACCTTCTTCTTGATTGCGGCCTGAACCTGTAAGAAGGCACAGAAGGTTATACATCCTAAACCAAGCTGATGATTAGGCTAATCAGCAACTGGTGACTAATTATAATGATAATTGCAATTATAAGTTACATAGACCTTAGTCAGGGTAGCGCCATATTTAATTTTCGACAGGAATGAAAACAAGGCTGTAAAGTGTTGTTTACCAACATTTTTTTTTTTTTTTTTACCGACATCATGTTGTTTACTACGGAAGAGGATTAGGGCCAAAAAAGTCGTTAAATTACAAGAACAAATTCGTTAAATTAGGAATTTGTTCTCATAATTTAACGACTTTTTTCTCGTAATTTAATGACTTTATTCTCAACATTTTATCTCGACTTTTTTCTCGTAATTTAATGACTTTTTTTCTCATAATTTAACAAATTTGTTCTCATAATCTAACGACTTCTTTCTCAATGTTTTATTTCGACTTTTTTTTTCGAAATTTAACTACTTTTTTTCTCATAATTTAACAAATTTGTTCTCATAATCTAACAACTTTTTTCTCGTAATTTAATGACTTTATTCTCAATATTTTATCTCGACCTTATTCTCGAAATTTAACAACTTTTTTCTTGTAATTTAATGACTTTATTCTCAATATTTTATCTCGACCTTATTCTCGAAATTTAACAACTTTTTTCTTGTAATTTAATGACTTTATTCTCAACATTTTATCTCGACTTTTTTCTCGTAATTTAATGACTTTTTTTCTCATAATTTAACAAATTTGTTCTCATAATCTAACAACTTTTTTCTCGTAATTTAATGACTTTATTCTCAATATTTTATCTCGACCTTATTCTCGAAATTTAACAACTTTTTTCTTGTAATTTAATGACTTTATTCTCAATATTTTATCTCGACGTTTTTTCGTAATTTAATGAGTTTATTCTCAACATTTTATTTCGACTTTTTTCTCGAAATTTAACGCATTTTTTCTCGTAATTTAACGAGTTTATTCTCAACATTTTATTTCGACTTTTTTCTCGAAATTTAACAAATTTTTTCTCGAAATTGAACAACTTTAATCTCGAGATGGTTTTATTTTTTTATTATTGCTTGGCCCTAATCCTCTTACGTAGTTTACCAACTATTTTTCCAAAAGACTTTCAGCAGACAAAAACTCAATGAAACCATTTTGAAACTTGTGAGTTTTGAAAATTAATGTGATTTAGAACCTTATACAGCACATGCCAAAGTAAAGACTGTAAGTCTATCCCACACAGCGCAATTTTCAGTGTAAAGTTAAATATGGCGCTACCCTTACTAAGATTTGTAAAAGGAGTGATCAGATCACTGGCTGGTAATTGTGGGTGGAGCTAAAACTCATCAAGATTTGACTCATAGCTTCTAATTTAAATGAGCCAATCAAAGTTGACTATACTGTTTGTACTGTAATGTAGACAATAGGTGTGTTTGACTTGAAGTGGTGCTGTGCAGACCGATTGGTGTATGACATCATTGTACCACGAAAGCAATTTTGAAAGCATAAGGAGCCGTCTGCTTTGATGTCATACAATGATTGGTCTGCACAGCGCCCTTTCAAGTTGAACATATCTAATGTAAACACATAATTTTACTTTTTAACTATTTATCCAGCATAATTACAGTGGCTGTGCACATATTAAACTTTAATGTTAACAGTGAAATGTAAGTTCAATCTAAATCTCCAGTAAACAGAATAGCCAGAAAAAAAAGATTCTTTTTAAACAGGTTTACAGAACAATCCCTCCATCTCCCATTGGTCAGTCAAAAAGATATGCCCGCCCCAAAACTTATGTCATTGATTGTGCCAATGTTGCTACGCCAGACTGGTCAGAGTGATCAAACAAACAGACCAATGTTTTTATAGTGCCAAAGAGTTTACGCTTTTCATGGAAATCAATCTACCCATGGTTCACGTAGTTGTCTGTGCATACTAAGTCGGGATAAAAGAATATTTTAACATCGCAAAAATCCCAATTTACCTTTAAGCAGATTATATTCAGAGCTGGGCTCTAAGACAAAAATCAATGTTTAGAAATCCAAAAAAACATGCATGACTCTACCTGTTTCGCTGTTCTCTCCGGTGGAGCGCTCATGCCGCTGGTACTACCTGCCCCTCCTGCTGATCCCTCTCGAATAATCATGAACATCCCTGCAACAATGGCACGCTCTCTCTTTCTCTTCCTCTTCTTTCTCTCTCTCTCTCTTGCAGTAAGACAACACCTGTTTTACCCCTCCCAGTATGGGCCTGTCAGAGGTTTCCTCCGTGCAACTACAATTGCTACTCTCCTGTGAATTTCTCAGAACTGTATTCAGTAACTCAAGCTGAATTAGGAAGACCTGATAAATGTGGTAATGTTTCTTCAAAACTCAAAAGAAATCAATTTAAACCTCTTTCTGCTTTGCCACATATTTCATTCTATATTGATGCATGTGTTTCTCCCCATCTGACTCAGACGTCTGCTCCTCTGTAGAAGTCCACAGTTTGTCATCCGTCTCTCTGCCCATGGGCTGTTTTATCCAGCAGGGAAAAGAAAGACAGAAGGATACCATGTCTGCTTTTTGCCCTTCTAACATTCAGAAGGTGACACTCTATCCATCCGATACCTCTCTCTCCTTATCTTTCGTTTGCCCTTTTCTGTCTAGGCTGTATTCTAAAGTGCATTGGATTGGTAAGATAAGGGGTTTCTGTGTTAGTAGTAAAAAAAACAACAAAGTTTTTATATGAAATCTCACAAACATAACCTGTACACACTGTTTTTGCTGTCCCTATGGAAATGGAGTATCAAGAAATCATTTATTATTAGTTATTATTAGTTATCTGTCACAGAAAATGAAGGCTTTCACTGATTTGGAATAAGGTGCAGAATTTAAACCGAAATTAGCAATGCTATCTAATTTATTTATTTAAATTCAGTGCTAATTATTTTTTGTCAGCTATTTCTGCTTGTTCTTTTCGTTTTTTTATTTTTATTTGAAATTTGCTTCTGTTTTTTTTCAGCACTTTCAGGCATTTTTTTGTTTTCTAATGCCTTATTTTTATTACAATTAATTGTTTAATATATTTTACATGATTAAATATTATTATTGTACAACAAACATCAAGAATAAACCACAAGCGTTTGTGCAGTGATCTCTATCCTGTTATCTAAACCTAGATCTGTTCGTATCTGATGCCACAGCAATCAACCTCTATTTCTTATTATTCTCTTACTGGATCTGTTACTGGAGTCATGTGAAAAGGACTTTTAAGTAAGCTTCCAGGAAATTTAAATTGAACAAGTATAAGCAGACAAGTATTGTGGATGAAAATGTGACTTACATTAGGTGAGACTGAAATGTGAAATATTTTTGCTGTAAAGCAGCACTAAAAAGAAGTGTCATTGTTCAGCTGAAGTCAGTTCAGTGTTGATTCAGTTCAATTCAATAACTTTCTAAAATTCAGTTCAGCTATAAAGTAGCTCTGTAGAAAACGGTGGTCATTATTTAACTCAATTCAGTTTGTTTACTTCTCATCCAATAGTGTCAGTGCAGTGAAATCAATAATAATGCTGAATAGCTAGTTCGAAATTCTAAGCTAATTGGCTAATCGTGAGAATATTTGAATCCTGATCTTACAGGGTTAGTTCACTCAAAAATGAAAATTCTGTCATTAACTCACCCTCATGTCGTTCTACACCCGTAAGACCTTCGATCATGTTCAGAACACAAATTAAGGTATTTTTGATAAAATCTGATGGCTCAGTGAGGCCTCCATTGACAGCAAATTAATTTCCTTTTTCAATGCCTAGAAAGGTACTAAAAAAATATTTTAGTACAGCAATATCTAGTGATGGGTGATTTCAAAACACTGCTTCATGAAGCTTTGAAGCTTTACGAATCTTTTGTTTCGAATCAGTGGTTTGGAGCGCATATTAAACTTCCAAAGTCATGTGTATCATTGAAATTTCGAAACACTTATGGCGTAACAAAGAATCGCTTACTGAAATCATGTGACTTTGGTGCTCCGAACTACTGATTCGAAACAAAAGATTTGTAAAGCTTCGAAGATTCATGAGTCAGTGTTTTGAAATCGCCCATCACTAGATATAGTTGAATAAAGTCGTTATTTTGTTTTTTTTGGCGCACAAAAAAGTATTCTCGTCGCTTCATAACATTAAGGTTGAACCATTGTAATCACATGAACTGTTTTAAATATGAACATGTCTTTGGTACCGTTCTGGGCATTGAAAGTAGAAATTAACTTGCTATCACTGGAGGCCTCACTGAGCCATTGGATTTTATCAAAAATATCTTGATTTGTGTTCTGAACACAGGTCTTATGGGTGTTGAACGACATGAGGTAATTAATGACTGAATTTTCATTTTTGGGTAAACTAACCCTTTAAACAAATAATAATGCTCCATTATAAGCCCAAACATTGAACATAATACATGCAAACATTTGCAAAAATACATGTATAACAGGCTGTCCCACTTTCGAAAACAACCCTGATGAAGTGGGGAGACAAAAATTGCTTCAAATAGAAAATAATTTGACACACTTTCACTATATTTTTGCAACATTTGTTGTACAAATACATCTCAAACATAAATCAAAAACATTTTAGAACATTGTGTCATTCATTTCTATTTTTAACATTAATTTTGTCTAAATCCTATGTCACTATCCTTTAAGTGGACTTCACAAGGATTGCTTCTTGTTTTGACAATTTCCCACCCACATTTATGACATCACTTCCACAAAGTCACATGATTTTAAACACTTGACAATTTAATCACTAATCACTTGGTTGAATTCAACACTAATCTTGTACACTTTGAATGCTGTAAAAAAAAAAAACCCTATAGCTCTTATCTATTAGCCGGTGAATTTTATATGTACGAATTTTCATGTATTGATCGCTTTCTTTATTGTCAATGTATGAACAGCTTGTAGGAAACTATAAAAACAAAACCTTCCCAACTTGTCTATTATAGTGTCAAATATACTTTATAATCAAACTATCATAAGTGTAATTTAAATTACCTCATCTGTCGACATCCCAGCTAACATGTGACATAAAAGTTATGTAATTTATTGCTATACTTTTTGGTAATTTAATGACTTACTAATTGACAATGTAACGACGACATGCCCATAATTTCATTATCTTCAACTCACAATGTTGTCAGTACGGTCTCCTAAGGTTATAAGATAACCAAGAACATTCCAGTTATACTATATTTGTAATACTTTGGTCATTTCATGACTAGCAATGTAACTGCAATGTCATGGGCCCGTAATTTCATCAAATTACCAGCTCACAACGTCATCAGTACAGTCTGGTTATAAAATAACCAAGAGAGAACATTCCATTTAGGTAAAATATTTGCAATGCTTTGGTAATTTCATAACTTATTGGCAACATAACTGCAATGTGTCACAGTCACTCCAGTTCCCAGTATCCTCCTTGTTTGCACACTAGTTGGCACTTCCCTCATCCCTTTTAAGTTGGACTCACTCCTAGCACTCACACATCACCTCATTGCGAAGTCTTGTTTCACCCCTGTGTACAATTCTGAGCATTTCCCTGTATTCATTGCCTGCCTGTTTCTGATCCTGTTTGTCTTTTGTTTACGACCCTCAGCTGCCTGCCTTTGGACTGTGTATTGTTTCCTGACCTGTGAATGATATCTGCCTGTCCTGACCTTTGCCTGTATCCTGACCACGATTCTACCTGTCCCTGCTGTTCCTGTTTGTTCCTGTTTGACCCTGCCTGTATGACCACGCTCACTTTTAATAAAGCTCGCAAATGGATCCCTGCCCGAGTCCCGTATCGTTACAAAAGGATATAGCATATGGATAATATCCTTTTTAAATATCAACAGCACAACATCTGGCAGGTCAAGAAAGTCTGTTTTTCTGAGGTGAGAGACATTTTACAAAAATATGTAAAAATAATGTTTGAAAATAACATTAGAATAATAAAACTAAAATATGACCAGAAAAGATTTCTTCTGACAGCAGATACTGAATGCTGGTGAATCGCAGAACTGGTGCAAACATCTGCATGTCCAAATTTACATCGCCATGATCAGATGATTTCTTTTTGTTGTGTTTATTTTGCTGTTGAGAGGAAGGCGAGCAGCACGTACTCACATATTCATTTAAACGTTGCTCTCAGCAGCATGAATGGCGTTGGGATGTTTGCTGAAAATTTGTTTCCTGAAATGCAGTTTATTTGGGATTATGTCAAGTTATGTTATGAGCTGTGTCAATAACAGATACACACACACACACAAACACACTTTTTTAAATTAAACAATGGTGACCTCATTGAAGACAGTTTAAATGCCCACATTTGCGGTCCCTGCCTCATTTTAACATTCTTTCCAGATTTGATCAGTGCATTTAAATGTATTTCCCAACACCTCTACTCTGCTCAGTTTATCTAACCCTTCATATTTAAGCAGATTTAATGATTATAGCATGAAATCTTCTCTCTGTCTGTCACCTTCACCTGATGTATAATTTATGGATAAAGAGCTACACTCAGCCGGAGAAGAAGAGAAAGCTCAGTAACGGAAAATGAAAGAGGAGATAAAATAGGGGAGTATTTGTGCGTCAGACAGAGTGAACTCAGGGTGAGGGGAGAAGAGGGGATGCAATTGACTGACGACAAAACCGAAATGTAAACTGCAGGATTGAGTAACGACTCTTTCTGCTGATTTTACAAGGATATCTAATTACAGTCTATCAAATGTTAGGGAAAACGTAGGAGGAGAGAGGGATGTAGGGATGTTAGGGGAGAAAGAGAGACTGAAAGGGTAAGGAAAGGGGCAATTGAGTATAAATAAGAAAAGAGAGAAATTAGATCTTGTAAAGTAGAAGGATCTATTGCTTATTGATCAGTCGTATATATTAAATGCCATGTGCACGTTTTTTTGTGGTGTAATTGGTAAATATTAAGTTCAAGTTCATTTTATTTATAAAACACATTTAAAAACAGCCACAAGACTGACCAAAGTGCAGTACAAAAAAAAATTAAAAATCCAAATATAAACATTTAAAAAAAAATTTTTTTTTAAAAGCCAGGGAGAACAGACACATTTTTAAAAGAGACTTAAAATCATCAGGGGAGGTGCCAATAATCTCTAAAGGCAAGTTATTCCATAGCTATGGCCCAACCACAGAGAAAGCTCAATCCCATGTTTCAGTCTGGAGTGTGGGACTAAAAGAAGGTTCTGTGTCACTTAATGGTGCCCTAGAACCAGTTTTTACAAGATGTAATGTCCCCTGAATGTGTCTGTGAAGTTTCAGCTCAAAATATCCCATAGATTTTTTTAAATAAATTTTTTTAACTGCCTATTTTGGGGCATCATTAACTATGCACCGATTCAGGCTGCGGCCCCTCGCTCCCTGACTCCACGAGCTCTCGACTATAATACAGTGCATTTACAAAGTTCACACAGCTAATATAAACCTCAAATGGATCTTTACAAGATGTTCGTCATGCATACTGCATGCATGCGTCGGATCATGTGAGTATAGTATTTTTTTGGATGTTTACATTTGATTCTGAGTGAGTTTGAGGCTGTGCTTCGTGGCTAAAGCTAACATTACACACTGTTGGAGAGATTTATAAAGAATGAAGTTGTGTTTATGAATTATACAGACTGCAAGTGTTTAAAAATGAAATAGCGACGGCTCTTGTCTCTGTGAATACAGTATAAAAACGATGCTAACTTTAACCACATTTAACAGTACATTAGCAACATGCTAACGAAACATTTAGAAAGACAATTTAGAAATATCACTAAAAATATCATGATATCATGGATCATGTCAGTTATTATTGCTCCATCTGCCATTTTTCGCTATTGTTCTTGCTTGCTTACCTAGTCTGATGATTCACGTTAATTCTGGCTGCCCTTGTGTAATGCCTTGAACATGGGCTGGCATATGCAAATATTGGGGGCGTACATATTAATGATCCCAACTGTTACATAACAGTTGATGTTAAGTTGAGATTCGCCTGTTCTTCGGAGGTCTTTTAAACAAATGAGATTTACACAAGAAGGAGGAGACAATGGTGTTTGAGACTCACTGTATGTCATTTCCATGTACTGAACTCTTGTTCAACTCTGCCAAGGTAAATTCAATTTTTGATTCTAGGGCACCTTTAATCTTAGACTTCTAGAGAGGGTATAAAGATGCAGCAGTTCAACTATGGGAGCTTGGTTATGCAAGGATAAATACGAGAATTTTAAAATCAACTCTGAATTGAATAGGCAGCCAATAAGAGCCCTCAGAATTGTATGATGCGATTGCCGCAGTATAGAGTTGCAGTAATCTAAGCAAGAAGTAATAAACGCATGAATAGCCATCTCAGCCTTCTATAATATCTGTTTGATCAGGTTTAGTTCACATACACCATTAAGTATCATCATCTAATTCCTTTTCCACCTACCATTTATCTTTTAGAAAACAGCCGTGCGCTTTTCACAAATAGTATACAAAGATATCAAATCTGTGTCCTTTGGCTTCATTTGAACTTTAAAATAATCTGAAGCAATGATATTGTATAATTAATATTTTTTAATAATTAATTCATTTTAATTCCTAAAAATAATTTACAGCAGTGTCTGATAGATTGCATAGAAAGAAAAAAAAAATAAAAATAAGTTTTACCTTAAAGCTGCCATCGAACGTTTTTTTACAAGATGTAATATAAGTCTAAGGTGTCCCCTGAATGTGTCTGTGAAGTTTTTAAGCTCAAAATACCCCATAGATTTTTTTTAAATTAATTTTTTTTAACTGCCTATTTTGGGGCATCATTAACTATGCACCAATTCAGGGCTGCTGGCCCTTTAAATCTCGTGCTCCCTGCCCATCGAGCTCACGACTCTATAATACAGTGCATTTACAAAGTTCACACAGCTAATATATGGGTGTTTACATTTGATTCTGAATGAGTTTGAGGCTGTGCTCTGTGGCTAAAGCTAACATTACACACTGTTGGAAAGATTTATAAAGAATGAAGTTGTGTTTATGAATTATACAGACTGCAAGTGTTTAAAAATAAAAAAAAGCGACGGCTCTTGTGTCCATGAATACAATAAGAAACGATGGTAACTTTAACCACATTTAACAGTACATTAGCAACATGCTAACGAAACATTAAGAAAGTTTACAAATATCACTAAAAATATCATGATATCATGGATCATGTTAGTTATTATTGCTCCATCTGCTATTTTTCGCTGTTGTTATTGCTTGCTTTACCTAGTCTGATGATTCTGCTGTGCACAGATCCAGACGTTCTGCCCTTGTCTAATGCCTTTCATAATATTGGGAACATGGGCTGGCATATGCAAATATTGGGGGCGTACTTATTAATGATCCCGACTGTTACGTAACAGTCTGTGTTATGTTGAGATTCGGCTGTTCTTCAGAGGTCTTTTAAACAAATGAGATTTATATAAGAAGGAGGAAACAATGGAGTTTGAGACTCACTGTATGTCATTTCCATGTTAACTCTTGTTATTTAACTATGCCAAGATAAATTCAATTTTTAATTCTAGGGCACCTTTAAAATTAAGTGTTACTTTTTGTTCTGTTTCTCAGTTTGTTTGATTAGTCATTATGTTCACCTGGCATCTCATTAATTATCTCATTAGTTCCCTTTGTTTGTTCCATGTATGTAACTCCTTCATTCTCTGTCTGTTCTCTTCAGTGTTACGATGATGTTTGTTTGGTTGTATCTCTCTGTTCTCCTGAGCCTTTTGTCATTAAAGTCTGTTTATCTGATTCATCTCTCGTGCAATTCATATACACAACCACACCGTGCCATTAAGACACTCAAACAAATATTTTTCTATAGTTTATGGAAACTTTATTTCTTTATTTTCACTCTAAAGATGCTGGGTTGTTTCAACCCATGTTTGAGTCAAATATGGACAAGCAAATATACATTATTTGACCCAAACATAGGTTGAAACAACCCAGCATTTTTAATTGTGATATAAATGTATTTCTTTATATTTATAAATGTGTGTTTAATGAAAAAGATTAATCTGATGTTTGATTAAATTTTATTTCTGTAAATTATATATACTTTAATTTATAAAGCTCATACTGGTAATAATCTCCTTTCATTGACATTTTCGAAAAAAGAAAAAAGAAAAAAAGGTAACACTTTATTTTACAGTGTCATTGTTACATATGACACATGTAGTAACTATAGTAATAACTATAAATTATGTATAATTACATGCAACTAACCTTAAACTGAACCAAACCATAATCCTAACCCTATAGTAAGTACATGCAGTTAATTAATTTTACTCAGTACTTAAATGTATACAGTGTAACAAAGACACCTTAAAATAAAGTGTAACCAAAAATAAAAAAAGACTTAGGGGTCCATTTGTGGAAAACACCATACATAGTTTCTTAAAGATATGGGGGAAAAAATAAATAATAACAACTGATTGGATTATTTTTGTGTGTGTCATGTTCAGGACCAGAGATTATATCATGACCCAGACATGCTTGACAGGTGAACTGTCTCGTTTAGATGAATTAAACATCAGAAGGCAGAGGGCAGTCTGACTCTCTCAAGATCACTTGTCCTGCGGATTCACCACTATGAGAGCAGTGAATGTGCTCAGATGCTTTCTTGTTTTTTGAATTAATAATCTCTTTTGTTCAGTTCAGATAATCCCACACATAGCAATAAAACAAAATGATTTTACTCGACACAGCTAGACATCAGTAAATAGAGCAAAAATATATAGTGCAAAGGAGTTTAAAATGTAATACAGTGAGACTGAATCTCTGAGGCAGAGACTTTGGCTGTCATATTTTAGTCTTTCAGATGCAAAAGATTGATGGCCAACTAAGCATGCATAAAAGTACCGTAGGCCTAATACAAAAATGCTTATATATTTTATTTAAAACAAAATGTTTAATTACAAGTTGTTTTATCAGAATAACCAAAAAGTCGTTAGAGTTGCAAACATTAATTTATATGAATTTTAGAATTTCTTAATATCAGTTTGTTTTATAGGAAGCAGCACTTGAGCTGCACAAGCTCCACAAGTTTGAGCAAAACCTGATCAATGTGTGTTCTTTTGTCTTTTATCTCCCCCTATTGGAGGACCACATTTATTTGGTTACTTGCACTCCAGGATTACAATACCAAGACTGTCCGCGTGGGGGCTGAAGTTCTGAAGGCCTGAGGATTGAGCAATTTCCTTGATTTTATATAATATGAAGAAAAGCCAAAGGAAGCAATAAATGCAAGATGTCCACATAGCTGTATGCATCACTGATGGCGTACTTTTATTGTACAGTTGTGATAAGTCTTTCGTTAAGTTGCCATGCAAAGACTTTGACTGTAATCTTGATTCCTCATTAACTTAAACAAATAGCCTAGTTCTCTATATATTTTCATTCTTCCCTTTATTAAAAATACAAATAAAAAGTTAGAGTCCATAATGTCCTTGTATTATTTAACCTATATATGAGTCCACATCACACATGGGACCTGATTCACCTTGTCTGAATTTATTGTGTGATAAGTTGGCTGTATCTTTTGCTTAACTAGTAAATGTAATAATGAAAAATAAAACACTTTGAAACATTTACTGGATGAGGCAGTGACAAAGTGTTGAGAAACAGTGATGCAAACAAACAACAGTTTCATGAAAATCAGGAAATCACAGAAAGTCCAGTTATTTGACATGTTTAAAATAAAATACCATGAGCAAATATGTTTGCACATGAGAATTCCTTCCTTGTTTAAAGCATTAGTTCACCCAAAAATGAAATTTCTGTCATTAAGTACTCACCCTCATGTCGTTGGAAGACCTTTGTCCATCTTCGGAACACAAATTAAGATATTTTTGATGAAATCAAGCACACATAGGCAGCAACGTCATTGTACCTTTCAAGGTCCAGAAAGGTATTAAAGACATTGTTAAAGGTGACTACAGTGGTTCAACCTTAATGTTATGAAGCGACAAATACTTTTTGTGTGCAAAAAAACAAAATTTGAACTGTTGTGATGTAGTGATGCAGTGCAGGCTTCTGTATTTACGTCTGAACGCCGGCTTGGTATTGGCTGACGCTGTACACGTAAGCACCACGATGCATGTGACGGGATTTAACAATCTCAGTTTATTTATGAAGCACAATTAAAAACAATATCAGTTGACCAATGTGTTGTACAATGACTCAATTAGGCCACATTACAAATGCAATAAAAAGCAGACATAAGAAAAAGAAAGTGATAAATTTATGCCACACTTCCTGTTACAGGCTGCCTTGCTTCATTTAAAATTTAGCAATATCCACTTAAACAATACTTTACAGTTTGACCCAGCAGGCTAAACATTCACTTCATATTGTGCAATCCCATAATATGTTCCACTGACCAGCTCTGATGACGTTGGAATGGGTGGTGTTGACATGCCTGGGTGTGTCTGAGAGTGTAGGAAATCTACCTAATATATGTCTTCAAAATAATTTAGAGCAGACAAGGACCGGAACTGAGGCGCAGAATCTTACCCGAGATTTCACTACTTATCATTACTGAGATTTTGTCACTTATAAAGGTAAGTATTATCATATTAAGCAAAATTGTACTGTGCCTTTTTATTGCTGGACCAACATGTATGTTATTAGGCCTATTATTTTCTATATTAATGTGCATATTTTTGATATGTTATTTTTAAATTTATAGGCATATATTGTTTTAACTGATAATCTCGCTTGATTAAAAAAAAAAAAAAAAAACAGGTAAAAGAAAGTAAATTTAATAAACAGTAATAAAGTTACAAATCTCTTTTCACAGTCATTAGCCTCTCTGTTATTGCAGAACGCCGGCCAATACGGAGTCGGCGTTCTGATGAAGAACTCGGAAGCGCTGCACTGTGTACAACACAAACTGCATTGAATAAAGCTGTTATTTTTGTTTTGTTTTTGCCACAAAAAAAGTATTCTGGTTGCTTTGTAACATTAGGGTTGAACCATTGTGGTCACGTGGACTATTTTAACTATGTCTTTCTGGACCTTGAATGCGGTAATTTCATTACTTTCTATGGGGGCCAGAAACCTCTCGGATTTCATCGAAAATATCTGTTATTTAATTTCCAAAGATGAAGGAAGGTCTTAAGGGTGTGGAATGTCATGACCGTGAGTAATTAATGACAAATAAATTATTTTTGGGTGAATTAACCCTTTACTTCCAGATATCTACATTGAAATTCTTCCTAGTCACAAAGCTAAATGCAGATATCTCCAAAGAAAAAGTCTTCCATAGTTAATTGCAGATGTCTTTAAAAGAGATTTTACTAGGAAGAATTCCAATTTAAGATATCTCTTATTAAGTTTTGCCTAGTTAAAAATCTTTATATATACACTCAAGTTTTTTAAAAGAAGAAAAAAAAATAAAATATATATATATATATATATATATATATATATATATATATATATATATATATATATATATATATATATTTTTTTCCCAATATACATTTTGTTAAAATTGTTTTTTTATTATATATTATATATATATATATATAAATATATATATATATATATATATATATATATATATTTTTTTTTTTTTTCTTTTAAAAAACTTGAGTTCGAAATAAAGATTACAAACCAAATCAATTATAGATACCTTTAATTACAATTTCTACTAATCAAAACTCATTTGTAGATATCAGAAAATATTTTCCAATGGTAAAATATGACAGTCAAAATAGCATTGATATGTCGAATGTATATTAGGCTATGGCTAGTCAAAATAACATTGAAAACATCTTAATTCCAATTACGACGAGTCAAAATAGCAGAATAGATATCCGGAATTGGAATTTTGAATAGTCAAAACTAAATTATGACTAGTGCAGCCAGGGGTATTTAATGCTAAAACGGCTTGCCATGCCGATTCTTCCGTTTGAGGCGTAGTTATTACGTAATACACAAAATTACCCCAACAAGACGCGTGCTTTCAGGAAGTGATTCGTTTATTACCAGGAAGACCATGGAAAATCCAGTGTGATGAAATTTCTCAATAGTAGGACTATCCAGCTGCAATATATCTCAAAGTTCTTGCCCTTGCTGTGACATTAGTGGGATTGGTTTACAAGTGTTGTAAAGCTGCGAACAGGTGCGGGGTTACCATTTTGGGAGCCCTAAGCATACACACGTTATGGCGAATTCTGATTCCCAGTTTCGATTCCGATAAGGCAAAAAATAAACAAATTATTAAATAAATATATATCAAACATATTTAGCTACTGTGTCTTTTTGCTAAACATTTTGCTACAGCTGAATTCCATGAACAAAAATCAGCAGCCTCAAGAGCACTATGAGGAACTTTAGGATTAAACAAAAAATATCAGCAAAAACTTACTAGGCCTACATTTCAAACATTTTAAATAGTTATAAAATAAGAGAGAAAAACAAATTTACGGTATGCTAGCACAAATAAGTGCAAGAAATCAAATATAAACATGTAAAATATTAAAAATATAGGATATAGTATAATATAAGAATATAACACAGAATATAGTCTTTTTATAAATAAAATATAGAGTCATCTTATTAAAGTTATTCACTCAAAATCAGTGACTATATGAGGATAGTTTGACAATTTTGTGTGCATTTGTCCATTCGGAGTCGAGTGCATCTTCTTGAATAGTTGAAAATTACATTAATTGCACACACAGGAATCGATCAGCGGAATAGAAATTTTAATTTGAACAAGTATCCAATTTCTGACCTTAACCCTCTACCGCACGCATTTTGATAAATTTATTAAAAAAGATATTTGACTCTTTTTATTTTCTTAGAATGGCTTAACTTGAAGTGCTGTAAAAAAAAATTTGGAAAAAAATATTATTTTAAGGTAGCCTACTTTATGATATGTTGCCATATCATAAATAGTGGATATAACCTAAAATAAGTGTAAGTGTATATAGTTAATATTTTTCCTCAGAAATGTTGTTTGTATTGAATAAATTGGTGCTATTATAAGCTTTAGCAGTAAATATAAACAACACCTTATACTTATTTTCCAACATCTTGTGCTTTTATTTATGGAATTTATTCTTTTGCTGAATAATGCTTTATATTCTTTGAATTTCATTACGTTTTTCGTGAATATTATTTAAATTGCAAATTTATACAGTTAAATATAATACTGTTCATCATGTATCATAAAACATTGACATAAAACCAAAAATATTGTAGTTCATGAAAATTCAGCATTACGCAATCTTATGAGAGGAAGATTATGAACATAAATCCCCCATAATCCTTGAATCTTCACCTTTTTTCTGTATGAAACTTCAAAAAGCATTTTTTTTCAGAGGTGAGACACATGTACACATCACATTTGGTGCTCTTCACCCTAACAATACACTTACAGCCACTTGCACCTGCCTTTTTGAGACACAATGGTAGGCCAGTGGTAGGTCTGGGCCAGTATACTGGCTGTGGTGGCAGGTGTCCCATGTTGATTTAATCGATAATACAAATGCCATGGCAGTCCTTGACATACGACTATTCAACATTATATCACTAACATTAATGTTGTTATTGTAACAGACTGCAGCTGGCCTTTGCTATCTAACCTATTATAATAATGCCATTCCATTATTGTGCAGTGTTGCCATATGGCAACACAGACATTTTATCGATTTACCAAAAACTAATTTCATAAAAAAAAATTTGAGTGGTGAATATGTTATCATAACTTACCTGAGATGATGTTAAAAAAAATTTTGTGAATGTGACATGGGCGGGTCCTTGTTTGTTACTGACGTTTTAATTTGCTTTCAGCAACTACATACAAGAGATGGCAGTCTGTCAGAAAATCGCTAAACTAAAGCTCATCAATAGCTAAACTAAGGTCTTCTCTTACCAACAAAGAAAACTAGAATGTTCTATTAAAGAGACGGTGGCAAGGAAATGAACACAAAGTGTATGTTGCCATATGGCAACACTATGCGGTAGAGGGTTAAGTATGAGATTCCAGAATTGGATTTCGATTCCCAGCTCTATAACTGCTGGCAAATGTACAGGCGATGCGGGCACAGCTTGTTCAGAGTGTGACCTGCTGCAATAAAAATCATAATCAGTACTATCATAATCACAATCAAAATAACTTCCCCTCCCTCTTGCAGTGACATCTCTTCTCTGATGACGTGTTCACTGGAATGAGGGCGGGACAACCTGTCACTCACATGACATCCTAGCAAATTGCAAATCACAACAAAATTAAGTCCTGCTCAACAATTTTCACTCAAAAACAAATGTTTCACTCAAGTAAACAGTACATTAAGGCCTTGTCCTTTTCTTTGAAAACGCATCTTTTTCTCTTCGTTTTTTTTGTCAATGAAGACAAAGCTTTTTGAAAACGCTCTCCCAAGTGGATAAATTTGTTTTTGTGTTGTAGTGTAAACAGAGGTATTCAAAAATGACGATGCATGTTTAGTCACAATATAGCATCATTGTTGTGCCTGCTATATACATGTTGCTAAAGAGAAATGTTCCTCTGTATAATCTTCATATTGCATTCCTGCAAAGATGACAGTCACTGTCCTGTAGCAAAATATGCTGACAGTTGCGTTTAAGACCATACGATTTTGAGTGAAACCTGAAAACTTTCATCCAATTTTTCATCTCTCTTCACAGATTAACAAAATGATTCATAATGCAAAGAAACTGGTCTTTCTCTGCATGCTGATTGGATGCTCACAGGCTTTTCCATACCATGATGTCACCACTGAGGATAAAGCAATGAAAAATTTCGAGGTAGAGAGAGAAAGACAAGATGCAATGCAGAGTGTAAGTGCTTCATTTTATCTGTACTGATGTATGCTGATTCCCTAGTTTTACTGCTACTGTACAAGTTAAACACATATAAAGTTACTGTGGCATTTGACTGAAAGAAATATCATGCAGCTGTATTTTCCCTTCAGGTCACTGATTTTACTCCACCAGTGTGCCGTGTGGTAAATGAGAGTTTGGAATGTCCTTTGTCATGTGAAAATGCAAGCTGGGAAGTGACTTACATCATGTCAGATGGTGCTGGTTCAGGAATTGATCACCCCTCTCTTTCTGCCACTGACTCTACTGAATTCAACAATACATTTTCCATCTCCATTGATACAACTGTAGATGAAAATGGCTACAATGCAACCATTGTGAAATATATTGGTTCCTGCTGCTTCCACGATGTGGAGATTACTGTGATAGACAAGGCAGGAAACAAGGCAAAGTGCCCTTTTAATATAAAACGACCAGTAGTGACCACAATCAGCCCAATGACTGTCAAACCTACATCCAGTAGCTCTACCACCACCATCTCTCTTTTGTCAAGTTTTATAGTGATGGCACTGAAATCTATACTGTTTTAACATGGATGTTAACTGTATGGAAATGTGCACTTAATGAAAAATGATTTTTTCAATGACTTCAATGTACGGTATAGTACATGAAACTGTGACAGACCAGCACTTTTTTATTTATTCCTAATTTTACTGCAATCATGTTCACTCACTTTATATCGCTTTATACTTAGAGAATAAAATCAAACTTGTGAAAGTAGTGGTACAGTATTTCTTTTTATTCTAAATTTTGTTCTACTTTATAAAATGCTATATAGCTATATATATGAAGAGTTTCATTGCAAAACGAGATAATTTTTTTTTTTTAATTTTTCAAAAATCTTGTTTTTTGGTTGTGCATTCCAATTAATATCAATTCAACTGCAGTTGGTTTGTTATGATTTAAACCTTCATAACTTAAAAAATACAGCTAAGTAGCACCATAAAACAAAATAACATGATAACATAATAATAAACATATTTTGACAAAAATGTTAAAAACGGATTTATCTCGTTTTGCAACGAAACTCTTCATATATATTTATATATATATATATATATATATATATATATATATATATATATATATATATATATATATATATATATATATATTCTTTTTTTATTAAAGCTGCTGTCCATAACTTTTTTGAAAATGATAAAAAATGATAAAAAATAAATTTTTGAGCAAGTACATAACCAGCCAGTGTTCAAAACTATCTCTTTACCTTAGCTCGATTCACAACGGTAAGCTTGTAATAATGTTTTCTAATAAGAGCGGCTCTGGTGGATTTCCACGGGAAATTCAAGCATGCAGCCATCCGTCTTTGCGTCATTACGTCTGTTTACATAGAGAAGGAGTCCCAGCTAGTAAACTGTGGAGGATGCTGTGACGGATCATTTATAGTGTGTTCTCACAAAAGCTGGAATTAATTAAACGTATCATTTTGATGGCGGATTGTAATCCAGAAAAATCCAAATGACAATCATCAGTGACAATTGAAGATTCACCCATAGTCAAAACAAAAGCAAAAGACTTTGGACTAAGGAGTGGCTACAGAAATTGAAATTGACAGGTAGGCCTAACGCCGATACACACTGAATAGACAGTCACTCAATGCTGATGTTGTGAACATTAACAATTTGACAACAAAGTATAACAATAATAATTTGCATGGTTTGATGTGATTTAATCAGCATTGGCAGCGCGCTTTATTGTAATGCTTTTGTTTCTCAGTTGGTCAGAACAAAAGTGCCAGACATGTTACTTATTTGTTCAGATGACATTTTCCGAAAAAAAAAAAAAAAAAAAAACTATTTTGGTCATACTTCTGCTGCGTTCACACCGAACGCGTCTGCGTCTGATTTACATGTTAAGTCAATGCAAACGCGCGTCTAGAGGTCCTGCGGCGCGAATCGGCCGTTGACGCGCGAATGGCGCGGCGCGAATTGAGCGTTCACGCGGCTGACGCGCGAATTGAGCGTCTGACGCCCAAACGCCCGAGTTGAAAAATCTGAACTTTGGCGTAAATTCGCGGCGCGTTAACCAATCAGGGACTCTGCTTTGGTAGTAAGGTGTTTATGATGCGATCAGTGATGCCGGAGACCAGAACAAAGATGTCGCTGTGTGTAGCCACCCTGAGCTCTGTGATGTGTCATTATATTTTTATCGAGACAGGAATAAAAAAGGACCTTGCCTGGAAGAGAATAAGCGAAGAAATCTGGTTAGTTGTAAAACTTTTTGCATGATTTTAGCCGTTGATACTAGCCCACCTTCTAGCTAGCAAAAGTCGGCCAGTGTAACCAAGTTAAATTGCTGCTACAGGTTTCCAACTGACGAGATTATGTGTTTATTCAGAGGATCTGTGCAGAAAGAGATGAAAGCCCCTCCCATGACGCGAATTCGCGTCTGAACACACTTTGTTTATACGCGCGAATTGAGCGAATTTTACGCGCGTCTGAAGCGTCTGACTTCAAAATGTTCAAGCGTCCAACTAGACGCGTCTGGCGCGAATTTGACGCCCCAGACGCGTTCGGTGTGAACGCAGCATAAGACGTAGAATCTGTGATTCCGAAGTACTCTATCCAAACCGGTGCATTGACTGAGGAGCCGTGTCGATGCACAACCCACGTAAAGATAATAATTCCGCATATAACTGCAATTGCAGGTTTCAAACAGAGATGGCGACAAACAGGCAAATATTACGGACTGCAGCTTTAAAGCACATGTACAGTAGGGTCCCATATTCAGTCCTTTATTTCAATCAGTTAAAGTCATATATTACAGTGCTGACTGTGGGGGAATTTATTCAAAAGACCATCCCAGCTTGTGTGTGAGAGAGAGGCATGGGGTGTTGGAATTCAAACAGCAAGGTTAGGCTGTAATGTGTAATATTCTTTAGTGACTTTATAAGGTTCTCAAACCAGGATCACACACCCATTTTTACACATGGTTTTATGATTTCTCATTAAATCATAATAAACAGCTTTTTAAACGTAGGTGTGTCTGGAGTTTACAACCACCAAAATGTGTTACAACCACAGTCAAGCCAGTGACTGTCAGTCCCACATCCAGTAGCTCTACAACCGTCTCTCTTTGGTCAGGTTTAATACTGATGGCACTTAAATCTACACTGCTCTAAGATAGATGTGCACTTTACATACACACTTTATTTTGTACACATGTCATTTAAATAATATTTAACTGTCAAACTAAAGTCAAACTTGTGGAAGTAGCATGTATTTCTATTAATTCCAAATTGTATACTATTTCATAAAGTGCTAAACAACCACAACTATATTTTACGTTATATAGCTAGAGCAGGCCTAGGTCTGGTTGCAGCAATGCTCTTAACTTAAGAAAATAATAATTCAATTATCATTCCAAGTCTGATATTGCGATATTTGTGCAAACATAACTGAAAGATCATTCAAACATAGTCTAACTTAATGATGTTAAGATAAATGACTGTTTTTGCGGAGTAGACAATGATGGCACCTATAGGATTAAGATACAGCATGTGTTATAGCGCCTCCAAGTGGCCAAGCCTGGCTATGTTTTTCCACGTAAATGTTATTTCACGAATAAAAAATATATTTAATATATATAAATTGAATTATTTTAATGAAAATTATTAATAAAAATTAGTCAATAGATTCAAAATAAAATCAACATAGTTACTTAACAGATGATAAAATGTTATATTGTTTCATAGGCCAGCTTATTTCTTAATGTTTTATTGTGAGAGAGGCATTTAGGCTATTTATCTTCTGCTTAGATGCATGTTGAAGTGTCTTGAGATATTGGAAGTCATAGAGATATTTGTCCAAAATGACTGAATGAAAGCCATCACAGTTAGGAAAAACAGGCAGCAGGTAAAACCCATAGCAACCTAAAAACAACAGCATGGTTGGGTTGTAAAGTGTTATGACTTGACTATACATATGTGTGTGTGTAGCCTATATACACTCACATAAAGGATTATTAGGAACACCATACTAATACTGTGTTTGTCCCCCTTTTGCCTTCAGAACTGCCTTAATTCTACGTGGCATTAATTCAACAAGGTGCTGAAAGCATTCTTTAGAAATGTTGGCCCATATTGATAGGATTGCATCTTGCAGTTGATGGAGATTTATGGGATGCACATCCAGGGCATGAAGCTCCCGTTCCACCACATCCCAAAGATGCTCTGTTGGGTTGAGATCTGGTGACTGTGGGGGCCATTTTAGTACAGTGAACTCATTATCATGTACAAGAAACCAGTTTAAAATGATTCAAGCTTTGTGACATGGTGCATTATCCTGCTGGAAGTAGCCATCAGAGGATGGGTACATGGTGGTCATAAAGGGATGGACATGGTCAGAAACAATGCTCAGTTGGCTAATAATTGGCACTAAGGGGCCTAAAGTGTGCCAAGAAAACATCCCCCACACCATTACACCACCACCAGCAGCCTGCACAGTGGTAACAAGGCATGATGGATCCATGTTCTCATTCTGTTTACGCCAAATTCTGACTCTACCATCTGAATGTCTCAACAGAAATCGAGACTCATCAGACCAGGCAACATTTTTCCGGTCTTCTACGGTCCAATTTTGGTGAGCTCGTGCAAATTGTAGCCGGTGGGGTCTTCTGCTGTTGTAGCCCATCTGCCTCAAGGTTGTGCGTGTTGTGGCTTCACAAATGCTTTGCTGCATACCTCGGTTGTAACGAGTGGTTATTTCTAAAACTGAGCAGATTGTGAAATACTCAGACCGGCCCGTCTGGCACCAACAACTATGCCACGCTCAAAATTGCTTAAATCACCTTTCTTTCCCATTCTGACATTCAGTTTGGAGTTCAGGAGATTGTCTTGACCAGGACCACACCCCTAAATGCATTGGAGCAACTGCCATGTGATTGGTTGATTAGATAATTGCATTAATGAGAAATTGAAAAGGTATTCCTAATAATCCTTTAGGCGAGTGTAGGTTACAATGAAGCCCTTAACATAGAAAACTTTTTAATTCTGTCATTTTGAGTGATGTTGAGATATTTGTTCAAATATAAATGAATAATGTTTTTCAAGATGACTGTCTTCGTAGACAATCATGGCACCTTAGATTAAGACACTTTCAAATCAATCAATTTTTTTGTGTCATAACGCCACGAATTAGCCAAGCCCTGCTATTTTTTTCTGTGTCCTCACATTGATTGACGAGTTTCACATAGATAAAGTAAATTCAAGAACAAAATGAAATTTGCTAATAAATGAAAAACATAATGAAGCAGTTTGGCTTTAAAATAATGGGATCTTAAACTCAGGTGGACCAGGTCGTGCCATAATTTTATACCTTATCCTCGACCACCCCATGTCTTGACGGAAATTCTAATACTAAAAAAATTCCACCACTCTTAATCAGCCACATTTTCCACATACATCAAAAATAATGGATAATAGTTCTCTATCTGGTAACTGATTTCATTACCTGCATAATCATTTAAACAAAAACTTTCAAAGAACCAGTTTGATTGACCAGTTAAAATTTAATTATGAATCAAGTTTTCAAAAAATAATAATAATAAAAGCAACTTAAGTTATTTTGAAATATCAGAATCGAGTCATACATATTTCATTTAGCAACTTTGACCTGATCCCAAAAAGTTGTTAATGATTTATGCATTTATCTGGTCCTAGCACAGTTTATCTAAGCAAGTGCATGGTTTATTTAAAGATTTTTTGTGATAAGGATTAGGACAATGTTTGTCCTATATGTTGATTTACAAAAATAAATTTAGGTCCTAATGCATTTCTTTGGTAAAGTGATGTTTAAGACACACTAACTATGTAACTTTTGGCCCTCTATAGCGGTTAAAAAACAAACTGCATGCATTTTGTGGAAAAACATTGTTTTGGTTGTGCTGCTCTGCGTGACTGTGTAAGAAAAATGATGAGGACGTTGAAAATCTTGATGAAGAAGTTTATTGCAGTGTAGCAGTGACAAAGTACACGTAGAGCCTTGGGTTCATCGGAGTCAGAATGAACCCAGAACTTCCAAATTTCAAGCCTTTTATCCTGTTTACAGTTTACCACTCTTCATGTAAATGTAGTTTCTCATGTTTTACCAGCTGTGGTCTGTATGTTAATAAGTTGTGATACCTCATTGTCTGAGATGGTTCTCTGTGTCCCACACCCATTCCCATTCAACAATTGATGACCATTTGGTCAGGATTTGATCAACCCAAATGGTACATAAACAATATTCCAGTTGACTTTCTTCTTCTCTATGATAATTAAGCCATTTTGGTGATGAGCTCATTCTAAAATATACTTTGGAGTGGAATCTAGGTCGAGGCAGACTACAAATTCTTACAACTGTGTGAATGAATATGGTTATCCTAATGCTAACAATAAAATAATCACTACTAGGCTTAAGAGATATAACCAGTTTAGATGGAAAGAATCTCAAGCTGACTAGCTGAAGATGTTACTGTAACTATACCCAGTAGGCTATAGTTAAAAAGTGAAAAAATGACCCTTCACAATAGATAATGCTTTACAATGTTAAGAGCTATGGCAGTGTATCTGTTCAATTAAATACCTTACTCACCTGTTGAAAAAATGCCTTAAAATCGCAATCTGATTCTTGTTTTATTATGAGCTCTGTTCAGCGTTTTTTAAAACAGGTGATTTAAAGGTGTTCTAAGCGATCCTGGGTGAAGTAACTTCCTGTTGACGTTCGAAGTGTTGTCAAACAAAACAGAGGCTAGCTAGACCCTCCCTCCTCCTCCCCCTCCCCTCGGTGCTTCCTGAAACAGTCATGAACGCGCATTTACAATCATTCTTGTCGGTTATTGGCTGGATCATGTTTATTATGTTTCGTGGTCCAGGCTGCACCAGTTTGTTTTTGTTGCCGTTTTCGGAGCTTGTGGCGACTACAGAGACCGTGTTTTTTTACAGTGTGTTCAGGGGACAGGCAGCTAGCGGATAGTGAGATGTTTGCTGTATGTGACAAAAAAAAATGTTTGACCTAAAAACGCATGACATCACTTAGAGCACCTTTAAGACAGAAGATTTAGTGGTCCTCACCATACACCAGACTGTCCTCCAAAAAAAAAACGACCCAATAGGTCGTTTTTTAAGCACCATATTACGACCTATATTTACGTTTTAAAGTCATGCACCCTCTAGTGGGTGTAAAAATAATGACAGTGTCGTGTTACGTCTGACGTCATGAAATTATGTATGACTGTCATTACCAATCAAAATGCGTGTTCATTTATATGCAATGTGTGGACTTTTTACACCATTTCTCCTATTTCCACTTACAAAAATTTAATTTTATTAATGACTACACCTACCCCATCCCTAAACCTAACCTTAGTGATTTATAGTGCATTTACACTTTATGAGCACATGTGTTCCCTGGGATCGAACCCACGATCACATGATCACATGATTGCATATTGTTATTGCAATGCTCTACCAGCTGAGCTACGCGAAACCCGATGCAGATAAAAGGGAACAATGCATTAAAATGAAAGCAAATGCTCTTATGGGTCGTATTTCATGAATTAAAATGAAAGTGTCCTGTTGTCAATAGGGGCGCCACTTTAGTAAACGCTCCTATGAGTCGTATTTCAGGGAAGTGACAAACGACCTATATGGTCGTATTGGTTGGAGAACATGTTGCCATACACATGTCAAAGAAGCCAGAGCAACTTTTCTCTCTTTATGGAAGTGACAAAACCCACACAAGGCGAGATGATAACTCATTATTTAATTTTTTTTATTTTTAACTTAAAAGGTTACATAGTGTACCTTTTAATTATTTCTTTAATATTTATTTCTAGGAGCAACTCATTTACTTAGCAATATCCACCAACTCTAATAGGCAGTCTGAGAGGCGTTAAATGACACCAGAGAAAGTGTTATTTGTTTGAATGAACACAGAATCTGAAAGGGTTAAACATTGACAACAAGTTTAGTATTGATCTGAAGTTTCTGTGTTGTGCAAGTTATGTTCTACTGACCAGATATAATACTGTACATTTGTGTGAGAGTGCTTGAGTGTGTCCGAACAAAAGCATTCAGAAAGGACTCGGATCTGCTACCTGAGATTTCACTATACTTTCACTACTGTGTTTCATCATTTATAACAGTAAGTAAAAAATAACAGCCAGGTGCTCTTTGTTGATTGCATTAAGTATTTACTTAATTACTACAATGCAACTGGATGGCATGTAAATATTAATGAACATATTATAGGCCTACTGATGTCTTTTTAAGAGATTACTGGAATATAAATAGTTAATACTTATAAACAAAAGATCTCTTATGAAAAGTTTTTCATTACTTGTTATTGCAGAAGAACATAATTTACCTTACACCCTATTCCTAATATGGTGAAGCTGGAAATAGTATTCGAGTATATTACGCAATACAGACTACGCAATTCAGAATGTCAATCTAGTTTATGCCTAATATCAATCTAGCTTACTGCAGTGTGCATTAAGTGTCTAGCCACAGAGCAAACACAGAGTAGCACTATAACAACTTTCAACACACAAATATATCTAATATGATAAAACAGCGCTGCTTTACCCCACACATGACCAGAAGAAGCAGAAGCAGCGACTGCGGCATAATAAAAGTCCGCTGCTCTCTAGACGCGTCGCGCTCGTCTCTCATTAGCAATCGCAGCACTCGGCCTTGCTCTGCTTCATACTACAGTAACGTTAATAATCTCATCCATGAACATGATTTGAGTACTGTCCCGATTCTTTTCCACCAGCTGTAGACGTGAAGACAACACTTACAATGATTCTGCGAAATCAAGGCGTCATCAAGCTATGCCTTTGTTTTGAATAAGCGACCTCTAGCGGCGAAAATTTACATATTGTTCCTTTAAAATCAAAAAAAAAAATCAAAGGGACCGTTCAGCGTACATGAGGAAGATGACACCTTCTTTCTGCTCTCTCTTCTCTCTTGCAAACCACAGTTGTTCAGAATGGTTCAGATTCCTAAGACACTGGTCTTTCTCTGCATGCTGATTGGATGGTCACAGACTTTTCCGCACAGTGATATCATCAATGAAAATGAAGCAAATAAAGATGCAGACAGGGGAGAAATACAAGATGCTATACTGAATGTAAGTACAACATCTGTTTGTATTGTAAAATTCTGCAAATATAAAGTTTTTCTAGTCCATTTTCCAGCTAATTGATTATACTGCTCCATGTTAGCAGTTACTATGGTATATAATTGAAAGATATAACATTTAATTTCTGTTTAGGTCACTGATTTTACTCCACCAGTGTGCAGTGTGGTAAATGAGACTTCAGACTGTCTTTTATCATGTGGAAACACAATTATGGAAGTGACTTATATGATGACAGACGGAGCTGGTTCAGGAATCAGTTACACCAGTCTTTATTCTGTTTTAGCTGGGGTTTTTAGCAACTTTACTCAATATGATGGTCTAGATGAAGATGGCTACAAAGCTGTCTTTTTGCATTATTCTGGCATCTGCTGTCTTGAAGATGTGAATGTTTCTGTGGTGGACAAAGCAGGAAACACAGGAAAGTGTCCTGTTGTTGTAAAACGTGTCAATCCAGAGCTCCACCACAACAATCTCAAAGGTCAATACTGATGATAATTATAAGATGTACATGAAAAATGTTCAATAATTTTAAATCAATATTAAGTCAATGCTTGAGTAATGGTATAATACATGAAAATGTGATTGCTTGCAAGTATTTTGTAATTTAACAGACATGTATCTTTATTGTTTGTAACTGAATGAACTGATTGTTTACTAAACTGAAAGAAGATCATACTGTTGTGTTTTGGTGGTTAAACCAAATGTTCTCATTATATATCCCAATGATCTTGTGTTTTGAAACAATGATTATGTAGAATGAAAATTAGTAAAACTAGAATGAAAGCCTGAGATCAGGTTCAAAATAAAGTTTATTATTATTATTATTAGATCCTCTAAATTAATACTGTAATGTAAATCTTAGAAGGACAACTGACAACTCATGTATACCTGAAACATAACACACATTTTACATGCATTTTGTTTGATAAATTGATGCAACTGTTTTCTGTTTACAAACTTCCAAACTCCAGAATTCAATTTTTTAGAGAAGTCTGATGTTGAGATATTTGTATAAAAATGATTGAATGATTCCAATGGTAGCCGTCACAGATAGGAATAACAGGACAAACAACACCATGTAAAACCCTGGCAACCTAGAAACAACAGCAAGAATGGGCTGTAATATGTTGCGACTTGAAACAACTTTGAAGAATATAAATAAACATTAATATAATATATATATTAATATATATATATTTTGACTGTCACCTTTTCTTGGATTCACTGATATAGCCAGTAAAGTACATCTCTCTGCCCACAATATACAAAATTCCCCCAAGAGCAGCAAGCACTGTGAAAAGGGGAAAATAAGTTATAACATTTTCTCATTTTCATTGATCCACCATATCTGTGTAACTATATCACTGTAGATTGTTGTATAGAAATATACAATGTAACATACCTTCATTGAAAAAGATGCCAGAGATCCACAATGCCACCAAGAAAACGGAATAAAACTCCACACTGTTCTGGCTAAAGAAATGGTGGAAAGACATATTTTTAACATTTTATGGCTTGTTTGTATATGTTGGATTACCTGTAAAATTTGCCAATCAAAGTAGATTTCATTTATGATTGTTAATAAATGAAATGTGAGTGCGAAGTGTGTGAGGTATGAGAGGCATCAGTGAAGCAGTTTGGCTGTAAAGATCTTTGATCTTACTGTGCACGAAATGTCCTTTCAAACTCAGGCGGTCCAGTAACAATGGGTGGCATAATTTTATGCTTCATCCTCGACCACCCCACACGTCTTGCCTGAAAGGCTACGAAATTCAACCACTGTTATTCAGCCACACTGTTTTACCACGAAATTATTGCAAATAAAAAAATGAATGATACTTATCTGACATATGATTTAAAGTGGGCCTATATAGTATTAGCCTGATAATCATACAAAAATGTATAGAACCTTTCTGATTTATGAATCATTAACGGAGTTATCTTGAAATAGCTCACTAAAATCAAACATTTTAATTAGCAGTAGTAAACCATGACCTGATGCAGTCAGAAGATCAGCTTACCCATGTGGAGAGCAGACAGTATTGACACTGCTGCGAGGAGAACTGGCAGATCCGAAGTCATATTTGTGGTATTATTGTTCGAAACAGTTCCTTTTTTGGATAAAGTCTCGCCACAAATATGTGAAATGATGTCAGTATATCCGCCTACTGCAGATTACCTCCTGCTTTTAAGATCAGGAACTACCGGTCTAAGGTTTGCAAAGGGAGTTGCATCATGATTCGTGTCAGTCAGATTATGCACCACACCTTTCCAGTCAAAAAGCAGTATGAGTTGGGAGTAAAACTTGGACTTTACCACTTGGATTCGACTAAATTTACAAAGTCAACGCAATAAGCGGTGTTTATTTTTAGGGAGCCTGTACCAATTTATTGAACAGCCGCTTTTTAATGATTCGTTCAAATAACTTGGGATTTGAGAGAAGCCTAAAACGGTATTTTGGCCGACCGTGACATATTGAAGTCCTGAACAACAAATATTTATTTCACAACAAAAAGCACAAAAGCTGTTGACAATGTCAGAGTAGGCTATTTTAGTATGGTTTCGTCCGCATTGGCTGACAAATGTAGGTTTTAGAACGGTTAACCGGTTAATTGAACAGAATCGTCCGAGTGAACCGATTCGCTCAAATGATTCCGATTTCCCCACGCTTAACAGAACGGCGCACTTGCGTACGAAATCAGTGCTGGCCTTTCGGCGCTGATGATGTCAGACACTGTGCGCCGGGAACTGTCAGCTCTGCGCTGCTGAAGCTTCCGCGACAGGCATATATAACAGCAGCTCGTTATACCGCTAATAAACAACAGAAGAAGCGCAAACATGGACAGCGATGATGACAATATGGAAGAAGTGGTGGAAGGTACGGCAAGCGTATTCACAAACGATGCGGTGTGCGCAAGTTTGTTAATGACGTCTTCCCGGCTGTCAGGCTGAACTTTTATGCAGTCTCATTCCGCCGAAGATTAGCCTACCGACAGCTTTCCTCTTTACACAAGCTGCCAAACACACGAGGCCCGTAAGCTTTGGACTTTTTAAAACCCCCAGATGACATCGAGACCTGTTTCGGCTTTAGACTTAGTTAAGATTCCTTCTTAAATCCTATGAACTGAGATACTACACTATAAACACAAAGTATAAACGTAGTATATATAGTATAAACTAATTTTGTTTATTATTTTTTTACATTCTCTGACACTTTGTATAATTTATAATCTTTTTTTAAGTAGCCTGTATATGTATATATATAGGTTGGATTTATTGCATGGACATAATATTGTTGTTGCAGCCACGTGGTTAAGAAAGTGTTGCAAGTTCAGCTTTAAAGCTTGATCCAGAACTGCATACAGTCGCGTACAGCGTCAGTTTTTTACTGTCATCATTAAACCCAGGGCTTCCATCAATTAGTGTACAATCACTTAGAATGTTTTTGCCATGTCAAGTATCGAACTGAACTGATGTTATTAACCTGGGCCATTAAAATTAGTGTGTTTTTTTATGTATGGGGTGCAGTAGTTTTTTATCGGTCTTTGATTTGCCTTATCTCTGATTACAATGTCATGACTCTTTAGGACCACTGGATGAGGATGACCAGCCTCATGGTTTCTGTACTGTGACCTACTCCTCCAGTGACCGATTTGAGGGACACTTTGTTCATGGGGAGAAGAATGGAAAAGGAAAATTCTTCTTCTTTGATGGCAGGTTTGAGACTTGGGGTGTATGTTTGCACCATTGTTAATTTTATTATTGATTTTCACTGTTTGATTTAATAATGGAATATTAATCACTGTTGATTAGACTCTCAGATTTAATTATTTCAATCATTCCAACTCATTCAACATAGATTTGTAATACAACCCCAAATCAAGAAAAGTTGGGATATTTAGTAAAATGCAATAAAATCAAGAATCTGTAATTTGTTAACTATCTTGAACCATTATTTAACAAACAAAAGTACAAAGAAAAAAATGTAAATGTTTTCACTGACCAAATTAGTTGTATTTTATAAATGTAAACACATTTTGATTTTGATGGTTGCAACACTTCCAAAAAATTGGGACAGAGGCAAAATAATAGTAAAAAGATTTCAGAATAAGTTAAATGGTTTTGAAACGATCCACAATTAGCAGGTGAAATGGTTATAGGTGAGGGTATCATGTTTGGGTATAAAATGAACATCCACCAAAGACTCGGTTTTGCCAGCAAAGATGGGTCATGGCTCACCACTTCATGAGAGAATTGTCAATCAGTTCAAAAATCACATTTCTCAATGCTAGATTGTACTAAACTTTACTATTTTGGGACCCCATGAATATAAACTAAATAGTGCTTTTAACATACTATCATACTAACTAAAAATGTATTTAGTTACCACTTGCCGGTACGGCACGGGACCCAGGTTTTTTGGTAGCCCGTGATAGGAACAGTGGCACGCTCCTTCCCTCCGTAGTGCTAGGGTCTTCTCCTTGGGCAAGAGAGAACAACCCTTTAGCCCCCCTTACTAGGGTTACAGTTATTTTTAATTACAATTATATTCTTATATTCTTGTGAGCAACTATTACATCATCACACTGAAAGAATTTGGAAATAAACACATCATAAATATCCCAAATGGGACAACTCGTTTGCCGTGAGTTGCGACCCGTGTCGGGGGAGGAAGAGATCCTGGTCCCTGAGAAATGTGGTTTACTGAGGTTTCCATTATTTCAACACGGTACTTTGGCTCCTACTTCACCTAGACGGGAGGTTGGAATGGCTCGATCCAATCAATCGGCTGGTCAAGACATGCCCTGGGAAATACATTTTTTACAATATATATCCCCAGAAGGCGTTGGCTTAGGGTCAATCAAGCGATTTGAGCAAATGATAGCTTACTTTGCTTGAGTATACCATTTTTATATCCCTGATGCATAATCTGCTGGAGATCCGCGGCAATGTGCATCCCTTTTTTTGGGCTCCGAGGTGGGTGGGGAGTAGAGATGATGAAACTTAAACATTTAAATATGGCTACAAAACACAACTCAAAAAAACGTTTTTTGGAACCTGATACGGATACCAGTGCAGCAAACAGAGGTTTTACTCTGTCGAGTAATGATGATTGGCCATAGTTTATTACTATTGAATCTGTCGCTTCAGATCTCCCAATCACCAAGCTATCCCCTTTTGCCATACAAAAGGGTATTGCAGGAATAGCAGGAACTGTTAAAGAAGTGAAAAAATTACGTTCGGGACAAATTCTTGTTGAATGCTGTAAAAAGGCAAATGCTGAAAACCTGTTACATGCTAATATGCTGGCAGGAGTTCGGATAAAGGCATCACCTCACCCAACTTTGAACTATAGTAAAGGGATAATTCGTACTAGAGAACTGGATGATGTAGATGAAGAAGAAATAACAGATGAACTTAAAACTCAAGGAGTAACAAATGTGAAACGAATAATAATCAAAAGAGAAGAAAGAATAAATAAAACTAATACATACATCATCACTTTTATTAAACCACTCCTTCCAGAAAGAATTCAGATTGGGTATCTGAGTGTTCCCGTAGACCTATATATACCTAATCCTCTGAGATGTTTCAATTGTCAAAAGTATGGACATGGATTTAATAGTTGCAAAAACAGACATATCTGTTGTAACTGTGGAGAAGGTCATGACAAGGGGAGTTGTGAGAAACCAACAAAATGTTGTAACTGCTCAGGTGATCATTCGGCTGCATCAAAACAGTGTCCCATTTGGATCAAAGAAAAGGAAATACAAAAAATCAGATGTACAAAGAAGATCAGTTATATCGAAGCAAAGAAACAAGTGACTACGATACCTATTTTTACTCTGAATAAAACCTTTGCTTCTGTTGCAAGTAAATCTGTGAGGTCAGTAGATTGCCAGACAGACATCACTTGGATGTACAAAGATAAACCTCATGACATGAACCTCAGTCAAATTTCAGAAACTGGAAATCAGAGGACAAGTAAAAGCAACAAGAAATCAAACTCTCAATCTAAAGCATCTCAAGAAGAAACATCAAAGACAAGACAAATAAAAGATGTGGAAATGAAAGAGAGGGAACATTATAGTAGAAGCCCATCTCCAAAAGGAAGAGTTAAGACAAATGTTCCTGTTCTTCCTAACAGGTAATGAAAGAATCTGTCATCCAATGGAATTGTCGTGGTATCAGAGCAAATTTCACAGAATTACAGCGTTTAACTACAACTTTTGACCGCCTTGCAATATGCCTTCAGGAAATACAACTCTCAACTGATTGTAAATTTTCTTTTAAAAATTTTACAATATTTGCCACCTTTGGTCCCAGTGACAAACGAGCTTCTGGTGGTACAGCAATATTAGTAAGAAATAATGTATTCCATAGTCCCATCAGTATTAATAGTAGATTACAAGTGACAGCAGTACGACTAACTCTGCAGAAAACCATTACAATATGCTCCATTTATATTCCTCCAGACTTAAATTTGACACACACAGACCTAGATGATCTTGTAAATCAACTTCCATCTACTTTTATTCTCATGGGAGATTTTAATAGTCATAATATACTGTGGGGCAGTGATCATTGTAATACAAAAGGAAAGAAGATTGAAGACTTTATTAATAATAATACCTTATGTCTTTTAAATAATGGGTCAAATACTTATTTACATCCTGGGCATGGAACTTACTCTGCAATTGATCTAACAATATGCCAACCAGAAGTTTTTTTAGATTTATCATGGAAAGTATTGGATGACCTTTGCGGAAGTGACCATTTTCCAATAATAGTTACTATTAAAGGAAAAGAAGAAGAGGCAAAAACACAAAGATGGAAAATCAAAAAAGCTAACTGGTATCAATTTCAAACTTTATGTTATGGGAGATTTGCAAATTTTGTGGAGAACAGCCCAGACGCCTTGGAAAATTTTACAGAAACGCTAATGTCTATTGCAAATGATACAGTCCCAAAAACATCATTAAACAAAAAATCTAAACAACTCCCATGGTTTAATGATAAATGTAAAGAGGTTATCAAAGAAAGGAAAAAGGTTGAAAGATTTTTCTATAAACATCCATCAACTGAAAATCTTATTAAACTCAAGATTGCTAGAGCAAAAGCAAGAAGAACCATCAATGAAGTTAAGAAGGAAAGCTGGAGAAGTTTTGTTGCCAGTATATCACCTAGTACTCCATCAACCAAAATCTGGAATCTGATACGGAAAATGAAGGGTGAAACCATTGGTTCGCAAATACAGCACATCAAGCAACATGACTTACTCTTGACTTCAAAACAAGATATTGCAAATATTCTAGCAAGAACATTTGAAAAGAATTCATCTTTTGAGAACTGTTCTCCTGCTTTTAGAACATTCCAAATTCAAGAAGAGAAAGAGAAAATAAATTTTAGTTCAAATAATTTAGAGCCATACAATCAGGATTTTTCCATGGAAGAACTACAACGAGCAATTAGGAAATCCCATGATACAGCGGTTGGACCAGATAAAGTTCATTACCAATTTATAAAGAACTTGCCTCACCTCTTTATGAAGAAGCTTCTGGGAACTTTTAACTCTATTTAGATATCAGGAAATATCCCATCTTCTTGGCTTGAAGCTGAAATTATTCCTATCCCAAAACCAAGAAAAGACCATTGTGATCCTATAAATTATAGACCTATAGCTTTAACTAGTTGTTTATGTAAAACTATGGAGAGGATGGTAAATGATCGTTTAGTCTGGTTTCTGGAATCCAAACAACTTATAAGTAAGGCTCAATGTGGTTTTAGGAAAGGTCGAAGCACAACAGATCACCTTGTCAGTCTTGAAAGCTATATCCGTGATGCTTTTATTAAAAAAGAACATGCTGTAGCTGTTTTTTTTGACTTGGAAAAAGCCTATGATACCACCTGGAAGCATGGAATCTTAAAGGATTTGTATCGACTAAATTTTAGAGGACGTCTGCCAATCTTTATTGGAAGATTTCTTTCGAATAGAATTTTTAGAGTTAAGGTAGACAATACTGTGTCCGACCCGCATAAACAAGAACTTGGAGTTCCTCAAGGAAGTATTCTATCAGTAACTCTTTTTAGTATTAAAATTGACAGTATTGCTCAAGTTATTGGTTCTGATGTTCTTTGTAGTTTATATGTAGATGATATCTGCATTTGTTATAAGAGCAAGCATATTAACATTATTGAACGAAAAATCCAACTAAAAATAAATAAAATGCTCTCATGGTCAGTACGAAATGGCTTTAAATTTTCACAAACAAAAACTGTCTGTATGCATTTTTGTCAACTTCGTTCATTACACAATGAACCAGAATTATTTTTGGATGGAACTCCCATTAAAGTCGAAAAGGAGACTAAATTCCTTGGCATAATTTTTGACAATAAGCTGTCCTTTATTCCACATATTAAAATGCTTAAAAAGAAGTGTTCTAAAGACATGAACATTTTAAAGGTTTTGTCCACAACTAAATGGGGAGCAGATATGACATCACTTATGAACTTGTATAGAACACTGATCCGATCAAAGTTGGACTATGGAAGTATTGTATATGGATCTGCCAGGAAATCATACATACAATCCTTGGATACTATACATCATCAAGGCATACGACTAGCTTTGGGAGCTTATAGAACATCACCAATTCAAAGTCTATATGTAGAAGCTAATGAACCTTCCTTGGAAAACAGACGATTAAAGTTGGCCTTACAATATGCAATTAAATTAAAAACAAATAAAGGAAACCCAGCACATCCAGCAGTTTTTTCAACCCAGTATTCAGTAATGTATGAAAGAAAACCAAATCATATTCGTCCATTTGGTCTACGAATAAAACCTCATCTGGGAAATCTCAAATTAGATTTAAACATCCTGGAACAAACCCACTTTTGCAAAATTCCTCCTTGGGATATCAAAAAACCCTTTATTTTGTGGGATTTATCAAAGAATCAAAAATCTGAAACACACCCAAATGATTATCAGCTACAATTTTTAGAAATAAGAGCTATTTATCCCCAGTATACTCCAATATACACAGATGGATCCAAATCTGGAAACCAGGTAGCGGCAGCTTTTGCTACGAATGAAGTACATCAAGGAATACGTATTCCAGATCAAAGTTCAATCTTCACAGCAGAAGCAAACGCTTTATTGTTGGCATTAAAATTTATTGAAACATCTTCACAGAAGAAATTCTTAATAGTGACTGACTCAAAATCATGCCTGGATTCACTGGAAAATATGAAAACTGATCATCCAACAATAGTCAAGATCTTCATTACATTATCAATGCTGAAATCAAAGGCTTTTAACATCTACTTTTGCTGGGTACCTGTACACTCAGGAATTGCTGGAAATGAGAAAGTGGACAATGCAGCAAAAGAAGCACTATCCACAGAATCAATTAAGTGTTCTATACCTTTTACAGACTTAAAACAAACGATAAAAGAATACATCAAAAATAAATGGCAATCAGAATGGGATCAATGTCTAAATAATAAGTTGCGTGAAATAAATCCTGATGTGAGGAAAAAACATAATTCCTGTTTTGATGAACGATGGAATCAAGTTATATATACAAGATGTAGAATAGGACATTCAAAAATGACACACCAATTTTTACTCTCAGGAGAAAACCATCCAAAATGTTCATCTTGTCAAAATCCATTGTCCATTAAACATATCCTTTTAGACTGTATTACATTTACCCCTGTGAGAAACCGTTTTTACTCTGTTGATAGTTTTGAAAAGGTTTTTAATCAAGTGAGCCCAAGCATGGTTTTAAGATTTTTAGAGGAAATAAATTTGAAACATCTTTTTTAATCTTCCTTTGATTTAATTATACTTTATTCTCGCCATGAATATAGCCTTTGAAGCTGGTATGGCGTTAAAAAAGAAAGAAAGAAAGAAAGAAAGAAAGTTACCACTTGTAGTACACTTGAATCCATCTATCATACAAAGTTTTTTAATACAGAGATAGTATGTTAAAAGCACATTTTAGTTCATATTCATGGTGTCTCAAAACAGCACAGTTGAGTACACTTCGATGTTCTTAAAGGGTTAGTTCGCCCAAAAATGATAATTCTGTCATTTATTACTCACCCTCATGCCGTTTCACACCCGTAAGACCCTCGTTCATCTTCAGAACACAAATTAAGATATTTTAGGTGAAATCCGACGGCTCAGTGAGGCCTCCATAGGGAGCAATGACACTTTCTCTCTCAAGATCCATAAAGGTACTAAAAACATATTTAAATCAGTTCATGTGAGTACAGTGGCTCAATATTAATATTATAAAGCGACGAGAATATTTTTGGTGTGCAAAAAAAAAAAAAAAAACGACTTATTTAGTGATGGCCGATTTCAAAACACTGCTTCAGGAAGCTTCGGAGCGTAAATGAATCAGTGTATCGAATCATGATTCAGATCGCATGTCAAACTGCCAACGGCTGAAATCACGTGACTTTGGTGCTCCGAAGAGCAGATTCGATACACTGATTCATTTATGCTCCGAAGCTTCCTTGAAGCAGTGTTTTGAAATCGGCCATCACTATAAGTCATCATTTTTTTTTTTGGTGCTCCAAAAATATATATAGGACAGCGTATAATATTAATATTGAACCACTGTACTCACATGAACCGATTTAAATATGTTTTTAGTACCTTTATGGATCTTAAGAGAGGAAATGTCATTGCTCCTTATGAGGGCCTTCGCGGTGCCATCGGATTTCAACTAAAATATCTTAATTTGTGTTCTGAAGATTAACTTACGGGTGTGAAACGGCATGAGGGTGAGTAATAAATGACAGAATTTTCATTTCTGGGTGAACTAACCCTTTAAAGCTATCTTAAGAAGTACAAAAGAAGAATTTTTGGCATATTAAGTACAAAATTAGTGTGGCAAAAATAGAGCATTTAAGTATATTATGGAAGTGTTCTTTTTTCACCTGGGAATGGATTGTAAGTAAGATTGGTCTGCTAGATCTGCTACGCTGCTGCTGCCTGTAAACTATGAAGAGAACCGCTGTTGCAAATCTAGACATGGTGCTTGGCATGGAGGAGGACTAGAGAAAATTGAAATTTCCATGACCCGCACAATTTGGATCAATTTAATTATAGCAGATAAATGTTACTATTTTTCACCTGCATATTACATTTGTCCCCCCTCTATAGTACGCTGGAGGGTTTCTATGTGGACGATGCTTTGCATGGCCAGGGCATTTATACTTACGAGGATGGAGGAGCATTACATGGGACTTATGTAGACGGCGAGCTCAATGGACCTGCTCAAGAGTTCAATCCAGATGGTCAACCGGTCTTTAGGGGCCAGTACAAGGACAACATTCGCTGTGGCATGTGCTGGGTCTACTACCCGGTTAGTTTTGCTTTAACATAAAGCACTTTAACAGAGAAGATTGACCATTTGATATTATGCCATAACATATTGAACTCGGGACAAGAAAAGTTCCAGGTTTATGTGTTAACAAGTTTTCATTTCTTTTCTGTTGTCTAAAGGATGGCGCCTGCCTGGTGGGAGAAGTGAATGAAGACGGAGAGATGACAGGAAAGGCTGTGGCTTATGTTTACCCAGATGGGCGTACAGCTCTGTATGGTTCCTTTGTTGATGGAGAGCTGATTGAGGCCCGACTTGCCACTCTTACCACCCAAGAGAATGGCAGACCACACTTCACTGTTGATCCAGACAGTTAGTAGTACTTTTATTTACACTCCCATACGTCATATGTCTGTTTACCGGTTGACTTTTTTATTGGTTGTCAAGCAATTTAAAATGCAAGATTTTAATCATATAAAGCAAATTAAAAGTCCTAAATCTGGTTAGTCTTGGTAAAGTTAATCTTGATATAAAAAGCGTTGTATGTTAATCTTTCTTTTCCGACTCTCTTAGGTCCTGTTTACTGCTACGACAAATCCACCTCGTCATGCATCGGCAGTCATAAACTGTTGCCTGACCCCTACGAAAGTCAACGGTTGGTGCAAGCTGTGATCAACCATGTAAACCTCAATCTATCAAATTTTGTTTTGAACAGAAAACATGTACTTATTTGTTCCAGTGATGGATTGTCTGGTGGTCTTGTCATTTTCAATGGGGGAGATTCAGTTGGTTCCCTAGTCTTAATACAATATTTCTCATGTCATCATCTTGTTGATTCAAGCTGAAAGGTGGTTTTCTTTTGGTTTAACAGTGTGTATGTGGGACATTCACTTATTTCCGGAGCTGGAGAAGGGCTATTTGCAAAAACGGGGGCTGAGGCTAACACAGTGATGGCTTTTTATAATGGTGTCCGCATTACACATACAGAGGTTTGTTTGTTTCCATTTTACATTATTCAGTGGCAGAATGTAATACTTTTCCTTTCTTTTTTTTAAGATGAATGGTGTGCTGAATTAAAGTATTTTACAATCTGTAAATGTTTAAATTAACAGGTGGACAGTCGTGACTGGTCCCTGAATGGAAACACTATTTCATTGGATGAAGACACTGTGATTGATGTTCCGGAACCTTTCAATCTGACTGAGAATTATTGTGCATCTCTAGGCCACAAGGCCAATCACTCCTTCACTCCAAATTGCAAATATGACCCGTGAGTGTGAATGTATATTAAAGAAATTGTGCTTTTGTTTCCTATATTAACTTGAGTAGTATTTTGTTGGATATTTCAAAATAAACAAATCATATTGTTGGACAATATCAGGTTAGTAATGTTACTGTTGTTCTAACAACTGTTTTTACCTGTCCAGGTATGTCCATCCTCGTTTTGGACAAATAAAATGCATCCGAACAATCCGTGCCGTGGAGAAGGATGAAGAACTCACTGTTGCTTATGGTTATGACCATGAGCCATCAGGGAAGTCTGGTCCAGAGGCACCAGAATGGTATACAAAGCAATTGCTGGAGTTTCAGCAGAGGGTGTCAGGAAAAGGGGCTGACGAGACCTTCTAAGACCCTTCTCACCACCGCTGTCCTGAAAAAAACATTATCTCCTATCCCAGCCTTTAACTACCACCAGAAACTCTAACTCTGTCCTTTGACTATCTTGCAGCTAACAATTACAAATAATCACACTTCTGAACTGATTTCTGGCATCCTCATCCATTTACAGATATTTTAACTGTGAAATCCTTGCTCAGATCACTGAGCAAGCTACAAAATTCTATGGTTCTACAATGTGGAAGGATCTAGTATGTGTGTCAGTTTGTGACTGGGTTGGTTGGTTACAAGAATACTAAGATTGAATAAGAGCAAGTGATTTAAAAGGCATTTTGACTGAAACCCATGAAGCGGAGTGGAATTGGAAAGTTTTAAAGACTATTGTATCTATTCCTTGAGGTATTCAACCTCTTTACCAGAACTTGTGTTAACCATGCGGTATTAAACCAGTATAGTGTCTTTTGCTGCTCTGCTTATGTTTCCCCCAAAGAAAATATAAATGTGTTATTACCATATGCACTATTCTTGTAAACAGATTTGTTGTATCTCCATTAGCTTGTACGACCAGCTACAGTTAAGTTTAAATAGTCTCTAGTTTTCTTGAAATACAGTATTATACCGGCAAGGTCATTTATTTATTTGTGATATTTTTGTGTGCATTTTTTTTACACACCAAGTGTACAATGAAAAATCTACACCGTAAACAGAAGGTTTTAGTAAAGTGTACTTTATGTGTTGGAAAAAGAACAGAGAGTGTATCTGTGACTAAGGCACAAGGTTAAGAGAAATCTTTCTACTGAAATGTACTTCAGCTTTTGATATGCAAAAGCTATCAACAAAGATTTATCAATAAAACTCCAGCATAGAACACAAGTTCATTTGACTCATCTTTTCAACGTTCTCAGTTATGTAAGGATAAAACTTAGAAAATATGAATTGGATGTTGTTTACGGCATAATTCCGATATATTTAATGCCACAGTATTCAGGTCAGCAATCGCTGTCGCTGTAAATATCCACACGATGGGGGCGTGGTCATCGTGCTGCACCTGCGCGCGCGCCAGGTAAATGAGTGACACGCTGGGCTTCACCGCTTTCTTCTAAACAAAAGCGGTCCGGAAGTGATAAAGGGAAAACGGCATAGGTAAATACGAAATTTGTTCTAATTCAGAGGGCATAAATAACTTTGTACTCATTAAATCGAGTGTAGCATAGTTTCAGAATATCGTTTAGTAAAATTACGTTAGTAAAGTGGTTGTGTAGTTCCAGAATCCACACACAAACGTGGAAAGCGATAGTGACTTGCTGTTTCAAGCCAGTATACGTTTGATAAAGGATCCAACTCAGTTAAAGACATAGAGTTTTCTCTTTTAAATAATATTTATGATCATGAAAATGTTAATTCTTCTCTCCCCGCTGAAGGCCTGAGATGGACCGTTACAGGTATTTCATCTTCAATCAGAGGAGTGTGGTGGTCCTCGGCATCCTTCAGGTGGCGTGCGCGGGGCTTTGCGTGGTTTGCGGTTTTATAGATGCAGTCTTTCGCAAGAGCACTACTCTGAGTGAAACTAGGGCTCCACTCTGGGCTGGACTGGTGAGAAAGCTTAAAACTTACAATTTGTTTATTTTAAAAAGACTTAAATGGCCTCCCCAGTTACCCAATAATGCACATTCCAGTTTGCCAGTGGAAAACTGGAACAGGGTCAAGGTCACATAAAATAGATTAATATGACAGTTTTGTTGTATCCCTATCAAAATATATCACATTTCACTATTTTATAACCTTAACATGATTTTCTTTTTCTCACTGCTGCTGCATGTGGTTTTATTAATTCATTAACCATTCCACTGTAGTATCCGACTCTTGGTGATTCTATACCTATTTAACACCTATTTGCCACTTGTTTGCCACCTGATGGAGTTTGGGTTCCTTGCTGCTGTCGCCTTTGGCTTGCTTAGTTGGGGACACTTGACATTTGATATTCAACAGTATTCTTGACATTTATTCAACAGTGCTTCTGATCTGCCTGCATTGACACTATTCTTTAAGAGCTGCTGTGCAGCCAAAATATGTACCAGTTATCAATGTAAAGCTGCTTTGACACAATCTGCATTGTAAAAAGCACTATATAAATAAACGTTACTTGACTTGACCTCTGTCTCTCACCATACATGAGAGACTGTCTATAAATGATTTTCAGGTCTTTCCATAACCCTCCCCATTACATGGCATGGGACTCACACATACACACACACACACGCACACGCACACGCACGCGCACGCGCACACGCACACACACACACACACACACACACACACACACACACACACACGCTTTCACACCTATGGACAATTAAGCATCTCCAATTCACCTATACCGCATATCAACTTGAATGAACTTAATGCTGATTTTTAGTAATGGAAGATTATGAACATAATGGTAAAGAAGATTAGGCTCAGCTATCCCACTTGAAACGCATTTACCCAATTGACACTGAGAGATGGTGATTCTGTAAAGCTCATTTCACTTTTTCCTCCTCTTTTAGATTATGGCTGCACCGGGTGTACTTGCCCTTTTTGCATCCCAGAGAAAAAACCCAATTCTGGTAAAAATGTCTCTTGTGAATTTATTAATCTAATCCACAATAATTTTTCCTGACAATTGTCTCTTTCTATTTGTTGATATTAACATGCTCTCATTATTACTTTAAGGTAAACACCATGATCATCTCCTCTGTGATGTCACTTTTTGCTGATGTGATCGTCTTTGTTTATGCTTGCGTTACTCTCAGCTATGGAGAGGAGGATGATGAGATCTTCCATGCCCATCCTATCCCTGAAGTGGTACAGTCACACCAGATCATGTATAATTTGCTATCTGTTATACCCTCAGCTTAAAATATAAAAATAGTTGATAAAGCTGTCTCCTATGTAGAGATTTGTCCTCAGCCAGATGGTAAAAGGCGCAAACGGTACCCTTCTGGTGGCCTGCATGGGGTCTCTGCTCTTTTCTTCTCTGATTGCATACGTTGGCTGTCGCAGTCTGCCGCTTTGTGGCTGCTATGATTCTGCAAATGGCATGGTGGGTGAAATCTGAGTCTTTTATAAAACAAGGAAGTTCATAAGAAAATTGAAATATCTAAATGTTAATACACAGTACACAAGATTGAGCTGTTAAACACTGCATTGTTGGGTATTTTACAGGAGTTTCTAGTTCCTCAGAATGATCCTGTTACTCCCACTGAACTCATATGCACTTGGCAAGGTATGCAAGAGATGTTGCTGAAGTGGGTTTCTACACTGAGATAACAAAATCATATTTCATAATCTGCCATCTGCCACATGAGCCACAATGTATGCAATTATGATGATGTTAGTGAGGATGTGGCTGACTGTAATGTGATTTTATTTTTTCTCATGCAGATGGAGAAGAGCGAATCTTTAACTCCCCTGTGTCATTCATGGAACACTGTCCTGAGCAGGAGCAGCAAGACCTCGCCACGCTTCCACCGTATAGCAGACTAGCTTAGTAATTAATGCTTTTTTGAATGTATCTGACTGGGCAAAATATCAAATAATGAGATTTAATTTATTAATTTGCCCCAGAATGTGTAAAATGTCCAAATTTCATTGAGCTTGCTTGTTTTACTTAAATGTGTTTCTTGATGTTTATTATCTGTGCCATGTCAATTTTATATCTTGTTTTTTTCTTTCTTCTAAAAGCATGTGCCTTAGATTTATACATTTTACATGATTTTACAGACTGATATTTTTGTATACATCAACCTGTATATATTTTACAATAAACATTACAAATTAAAAAAAATGGCTCTTTATGGATGTAAAATGTCAACCTATTGCTTTTAAATGGATGTTTGTTCAGACTTAAAACTAATCAGTTCCAGAAATTTCATTTGGACTATCCATTTGATGGTGGCACCCATATCAAACGCAAAACAGTATAGTTTTTGAGATGTTTCAGTTCATTACTTTAAAAGAAGTTTATAGACAAGAATTGATTTCCAATATGTAATTTATTTAGACAAATAAGGCACAACAACAGTCTTCTGAAGTTCAAAGATGTGGTACTTTATTTCTTAGTAAAACATTAACTGTTAAAATCAAAACCTCAACAAGCATAATTTCTTTTACACTCCTTTGAATATAGTAAATTGATGGTTTATATTATTGATTTCCTCAAAACTATTACTTTCACTCAACTCAATGACCAACATTGAAGACATGAATTGTATCAGACAAATGACTAGTAAAGATATGTTGTGCATGCTTGTGTTCTGGCATTGCAAGGTGCTAACTGTTGACCCCTGATATCATGTATTGGCTCATACATTGGTTGCAAAGATGCATAATTTCCACTGAAAGAATAAGCAATTAAATATAATAATAAAAATGTAACAAACTTAAATAATCTACCATATATTTGCTGCATTTGTAGTTTTCCACAAATTTTTAACATTCTGTGGATCTTTTGAGATCTGCTTTTTACATTGTTATCTGTTATTAATGTGTTAATGCAGACAGAATAAAATACAGAATTCAAGTCTGAGTGACACTTGAAATAGTACAAACCAGTATAGACAACAAACGAGACCAAGAGCGTTTACCTAGATCAATTTGGCATGAACCTAAAAGACGCTCATGAGGTTTCTGGCAGATAAATGAGATAACCCTTCTGTAAGCACCGGTTCAAAATGTTAAGCACAAATAGACTTTACTACTTGGCTAAGTCTTTACTATGCATTTAATATTTCAGGGCCACCATTAGCCATGCACAATTCCTCAGCCAATCACATGCTCCGCTACTGTACCCCAAACAAACAATGAAACGCATCAGCTAATCAGGCCCTTAACCAACCCACTTCAAATAATTAATTGGAAATCATATGTAAAAATCACTTTTTGGCAATTCTGCATTAAAAAAATAAAAAATAAACCGTCATGCCTGAGATTCTTTCATGCACTTCACAGGACCTGCTGTGCTGTTACATTAAAGACTTAAATGAATATTCTGTAATGGAATATGGAATAGTGTGGGAAATAAAATAGCCAAAGGGAAAGACAATTTAGCCAATAATTTAGCCATTAGCAAGTCTGTATATTTGTACTAACAGATTACACATTAAAATATAGATTGATATCAGACTTTTTGTTCAGATCAATGCCATGCGCAAAGCCATGAATAATATGAGTTACTCATACTAATCTGTGATTATACAGTACAGATCATTTTCATTTTGCCTAACAAAGCAGTACTACATTTCAAATATGACTGTAGACACTGATGTAAATATCGTCAGTGAATTCTTGTCCCTTTTTAAACCACATCTAAATTTTGAACCGATTCACAGAAAGGATTGGATAACATGCTCTTTACAGTAGATTTTATTTAGGTGAATGACTGCTAGAAGAAAATAAACTGGCAATAAATACAACACTGGCAGTGGACAAGGACTGGCTTTAAGACTTTTTCGGAAAGGCAAGGATACTTTATTTTATACTTTATTTTCCTTTTTTATTTTTTCAAATTTTTCCCTCACTTCTCTAAGACCTATTAGCAGCTCTAATAAATAATCTGAGTTTAGTGACTGTTTGCTGGTTTGTCTTTTCCCTTTGAGAGAACTCACAACTTTCACAGGGAGCGCCTGCATGTGTGTGGGTGAGAGAACAAACAACAAACACAGACTAAACCAGACTCGGCATCTCACTTGGGAGGCTGAAGTGATTTAACGGAACAGTTTCATCTAATTTTGGCGAGAAAACTGTTTCAAAGATATGATTAAAAAGGCAACATCTTGTGTATGACAATTTCACCCTTCAATTCCCCTGCAGAACTGACAAAACTGAAAATGTTTGACAGTTGCATATGAATCTTGTATATGTAAGGTACGTTGACCTACATGCAACTTGTCAAAGCCTCTGGTGAGTGATGGATAAACGTTTTCCTAAGGTAGTTTCCCCTTTAAGTAATGGCCAGATTCTGAACGTCAGATAACTTAAATCTTCCTGTGTCCTTAATCCTGGACTTCTGCTTCACAGATAACACAAAAGCACCTCTACATCTGCTTCTCTAAAAAGTGCTTCACCTTTGTCATCTCTGTCCTGTGAAGAGGTTCCTCCTCCCTTAAACATGTACTTCATTAGCTCCTCCAACAACCACAGCCCCAACTTTCCCTGTCCTCCTCGTCCTGCCTCCTGAGAGTGACAGTATCTCCTGATCCGCATGGTGGCTGGCTTAACACCAGCGGTTTCTGAGATTTCAGCTTGTGCGCCACCGTCATAAAAATGGCCTCTACGTGGTCACTATTATTCCGACTGCCGTCATCGTTTCCGTAGGGGTTTTTGGCAGAGGTCTCGAACAGAGGCATTGAGTGTGCATCTGCAAACTGCTGTGCTACGTCAGTGCTCACTTGTGCGGCGTGGCGCAGGTCGCATTTGTTGCCGACCAGGATTCTGGGCACCTCCTGGCCCAGGGCATGTTGACGGCACTCCTCAATCCATGCCGGAAGGCTACGGAAACTAGCAGCATTGGTGACGTCATAGACAAACACCACAGCGTGGACGTTGCGGTAGTAGTGCTGCACCATACTCTTACGGAAGCGCTCCTGACCTGCGGTGTCCCACAACTGGACCTGGTAGAGGAAAAAGGGAAAGCAATTAGCTGTCAAATTATGTCTTCATACCATACATATCTGTTCTTTAAACAGGACAATTCAGGGTGTTTTCATGCTAAAATAAACAACACAGGCAGGTATAATGTGCATGATAAAAGTCTTGAGCATGACAGGTTGTCAAAATTTACACTTAGTAAATTTGAATAATATAATATTATTTCATAAAATAAACAAAGAATAACTTTTAATGAACACTTAGTGGAGCAACATTGGTTTACTTAATTATCCATACAGCAAATCTAAATTTGATAATAAAATACACATTTAAATATCTTAGTAAGACTTTACAATTACTTAATATCTTATTAATTATTGGGATATATAGAGTGACAACTGATATTTATATGCGTTTTATTTACGTATTCTGCTATATTGTTAGAAAAATTTAAAGGTGCCATCAAACGTTTTTTTACAAGATGTAATATAAGTCTAAGGTGTCCCCTGAATGTGTCTGTGAAGTTTCAGCTCAAAATACCCCATAGATTTTTTTTAATTATTTTTTTAACTGCCTATTTTGGGGCATCATTAAATATGAGCCGATTTATGCTGCTGCCCCTTTAATTCTCGTGCTCTCCGCCCACGGAGCTCGGGCTTGCCTTATACAGTGCATAAACAAAGTTCACACAGCTAATATAATCCTCAAATGGTTCTTTACAAAGTGTTCGTCATGCATGCGGCATGCATGCGTCGGATTATGTGAGTATTGTATACTGTTATATTGTTTACATTTGATTCTGAATGAATTTGAGGCTGTGCTCTGTGGCTAACAGCTAATGCTACACTGTTGGAGAGATTTATAAAGAATGAAGTTGTGTTTATGAATTATACAGACTGCAAGTGTTTAAAAATGAAAATAGCGACGGCTCTCGTCTCCACGAATACAGTAATAAACAATGGTAACTTTAACCACATTTAACAGTACATTAGCAACATGCTAAAGAAACATTTATAAAGACAGTTTACAAATATCAGTAAAAATATCATGATATCATGGATCATGTCAGTTATTATTGCTCCATCTGCCATTTTTCGCTATTGTTCTTGCTTACCTAGTCTGATGATTCGGCTGTGCAGATCCAGACGTTACTGGCTGCCCTTGTCTAATGCCTTTCATAATGTTTGGAACATGGGCTGGCATATGCAAATATTGGGGGCATACACCCCGACTGTTACGTAACAGTCGGTGTTAAGTTGAGATTCGCCTGTTCTTCTGAGGTCTTTTAAACAAATGAGATTTATATAAGTAGGAGGAAACAAAGGTGTTTGAGACTCACTGTATGTAATTTCCATGTACTGAACTCTTGTTATTTAACCATGCCAAGATAAATTAAATTTTTAATTCGAGGGCACCTTTAATTAATTTACAATAAATGCTAACAGAATTTCATCTTACTTTTTGGCCATATAAATATCATCTGCGCCAAATTGCATATTTTTGCTCAGTTTCAGGCCTCTGAATAAAATTGAGCTACATTTTCCTCCCCAAGTGTATCGAATATGATAAAAAAACATAAAGCACATGTGCAAACATTTTTAAAAGATCTTTTTTTTTTAATGTACTGTTCTGCTCCATTAAAAATGATTTGTCTATTATTTCACGTCATGCTTTACTGGGCTAAAACAACGCACAATGTAATAATTTAACACAATAACCTTCTAAAATTATGAGCATCCTCACCTTGATTTTCTCGCCGTCTATTTCAATAACCTTCTCCCGAAAATCCACACCTATAGTGGCCTCAGTCTTGTCTGGAAACTTGCCCGCACAGAATCTATAGGTGAGGCAAGTCTTGCCAACTCCAGAGTCTCCGATCACGATAATCTTAAAGATTCGAGTCCGTGGAGGAGGCAGCGAAGAGCTGGTCAAAGATGAGCTAAATTCAAAAGAAGACTCGATATCTGCCATGCTGTCTTCCTATAGAGAAACAAGTGACAGACGGACACAGTGCTAATGTACTAACGGACAAGATAAGCGATTCAAACGCAGGCTCAGCTTAACCTTCAGCCCTTCACCTCAAGCTTCATGTGCAAAACTTAGAGATTCAAACGTCGGTGAGTGTAGTTTACATGTTGACCGGTTGCCTCTGCGTTTTGCTGATGCATTCCTGGCGGAGTCCTCTTACACTGTTTGGGTCTGTAGCCACGTACGACGTTGGCATAACTGTAATCTCGCGAGAACATACTGAGAGCGTTTGTTTGGTACTTACAAACAATACACAGAAAAAAACAAAACAAAACTGACCACTGTAAACTGAGCACACAAAACACACACCCAAAAACTAAATAAATATAGAAGTAATTAAATTGAATTATTATATTTGTTTTACATTATATTCAAACAATGGGGTGGGATTTTACTTCTTTCCAGGGATGACTTGTTTGTTACATTGCAGGAGAATGGACTAAAAAGATTCAGTTCATTCACTGATTCATTCGCTTAAAAGCCTTAAAAGCTTCAAAACACCGATTCGTTCACGAATGAATCCTCACTACACTATAGTCATGTGTGGCTTCAAGTAAACAGTGACACTTACCAAAGTCCAACTCTAGATTTACTGAACCACTGCAGAAAATGTTGGTAAGTTCTTACAATTTGTTACTATTTAAAAAAGTAATAAAACACTCAATAAATTTTTAAAGTGTATTCGATAAAATGTGTTCATTATGTTCATATATTTGTTTGAATTTATATATGTTTAAGTGTATCACAGTGTCACTGAATGGTAATGTGCACCACTATATGATGAAACTGCTGTTTTATGTCAGTGTCTTGAGATCATGAAGGTTTAATGTGCTGATAAATAGGTATATCAAGGCGCTGAGCTGGAAACACCTCCCTCAGGACTGGAGAGAGAGTTTCACACTTTATTTAACTCTGATGCTCTGCAATTTCTGTCTGAACTCATTTCTACCTTCCAACCAGAGGTTGACAAGGTATCGGTTACCCACTATTTACTTATATAAATCATTTCTAATAGTGTTTACAGCTTGTTTAAAAAACAAAACAAAAAAAACTGTACAATAGGCAATTATTTGATTTGTTGTGGATTATCTGCACAGAAAGTCATTTAAAAGCGAGGAAACCCAAAATACAAATTTTTAATCATTAGACATATTGTCACACTTTTACAAGGTTTTGAACTTGAGAGTCCTAAGGAAAGTTCAATTGGATCTTACTGGAGAGTTACCAGGTTTTCTACAGGACACAGCTCACATTCGAAAAGATCCTAGCTGGAGAGTTAACCCAGTTCCAGACAGATTACACTGCAGACATGTGGACATTGGTGACCTTTCACCATGTAATACACAACGCCTTATTATGGGACTCAAATCTACTGCCCAAGGGTTACAGGTAGTACTTGGTTGTGCCAATATGATGGTGACATACAATAAACTAGAGTTGCAAAAATATGTTGATGTATTGACTATTTGTATGTATACACAATTTGTATGTATCAGTGATTTTAGTTTATTTGCATTCATAATTGGTTTGGCACCATCTAATTTGTAACTGTACTATTGTTCTGTTGTAGATTGATTTTGATGATGGCAACTGCCCAACATATCGCAATCAAATAAAGGGCATTTATAATGTTTACCTGGCTGTGCACAACCAGTTTCAAGGTGAGTCTCATGTCATCTCTTGCCACTCTGTTTATTATGAAACATTCTCATCCCATCCGAATGTCTGGAAAGCATGTGTTTACAATGTGTCACATTTGTTTTAAATAGATGTACCACCCATTTCTCAGGCTCCAGTGCTGATGCTCCGTCCTCGAGCGTGGAACATGGTTGAGCACAACATGATGGTATGGATCTGTAGTGAGATCGTGTAATGGCACAGATCAGGATACCTGTGATAGACTGTCCAAATTATAACCACTTTACAACCACAAATGAGATCTATTTAAAATTTCAGAGTATCTGCTAGACCAGGGGTGTTCAATCTTTTAGAGGCCACAGACTACCACATATTATCATTCTTGAGAGGGACAATCAATGAAAGTCTTTCATCATAATACATTTCATATTCATATTATAGCTCTGTGCTCTTACTTTATGTCAATAAATGGCTCATTTGTGTGTTTTTATTGCTCCAAATGGGTTTTTGGAGAAACATCTGATTCAGATTAAAATGGAAGTTTTAAAGGTGCAATGTGTACATTTTAGGAGGATCTATTGACAGAAATGCAATATAATATACATAACTATGTTTGTGGTGTATAAAGACCTTACATAATGAACCATTATGTTTTTATTACCTTAAAATGAGACATTTCTATCTACATACCCCGTGGGTCTACTACATGCGAAGTCGCCATTTTGTGCCGGCATGTTTCTACAGTAGCCCTAAATGGACAAACTGTTCTACAGAGCTTGTTTGCTTGACTGGCTACTCTCTGCTGTCTCCGACGAAATCTTTGTTCTGAATTGGCCACCGTAGCTTCTCTATATTGCAATTCACAACCTCACCGCTAAATGCCGCTAAAATTTACACAGTGCACTTTGATGCTAAAATGAAAAATAACTGAGAAAACTCTTTAGCTGTAAATGAGCTGACTCTGAATAATGAAATATCCTTCTTGGTAGTGAGAAGACTATGAGCATCTGTTTCTCTGTAGGTGAATGGTCGAGAGGTTCCTGGTCCATTGTTTGATTTTGGTCTGCTGATGTTTCATAATGCTAAACTCCTTCTTCAAAACCAGAGTGGTCCTTTTTTCTACTTGTCCAAGGTCAGTGTAAGATGTTACTTTGTTTACGAGGACAGAACTTCAGTGTAGTATCAAACATATCCTAGAAAATCTACATGTTTTGTTGTATAGGTTGAGAGCTACATGGAGGCCAGATTGTGGAGTCAGATTTTTTTCTGGACTGAGAAGAAGGTGCAGATCGAGATTACATATGTTCCATTGCACTTTTAACTACCATGCAGTTTATTTCCTAACATATTCTGATATTGATTGAATTATTTTGTAGCTTGGCCTGCCAGCGGGCTGTATAAAGGCTACCGTGCTGATTGAGTGTGTCCTGGCATCGTTCGAGATGGAGGAGATTTTGTACGAGCTCAAGGAGCACTCTGCTGGTCTCAACTGTGGCATCTGGGATTACTCAGCTTCATTTGTCAACAAATTCGGTCAGCTCATATGTATTCTGGAAGTATGACTAGTTTAAACCTAATCACGTCTCTAGTTAGTGACGATGGTTAACTTTGTAGGTCATCGAGCTGATTTCCTCCTCCCTGACCGCAGTAAGTATGTAGATATGGAGAAGCGTTTCCTGCACAGCTACATGGACCTTCTAGTGCAGACGTGTCACCGCAGGGGTGCCCTAGCAACAGGTGGCATGGCAGCATTGCTGTTGCCTAGAGACAAAGAGAGTGACCTCTACAAGACTGTACTCGCTACTGTTACCAGGCAAGATGCAAATAACAGCTCTATGGTGATATGAATCCACACCATAATCACAATAAAATGCAGTGGCACACAAATCCTAATATGACATGAAACATGAAATAGCCTAAACAGGCCCATTGTCAATAGCACAGAGATTTATGAAGCACTGCTCTCACAGTTTCATAAACAGCTTTTTGTTGGTCCGCGTGGCGAATTTGCGTGACCAATTGAATTTGAATTGAACTCTGCACTTCAGCTTCTCATCAGATTTTCTGTCCAATCAAATGCTCCCTAGAATCTGAAGCGTCCCGCCCCTACACTATAAATAGACGCTAAAGCTGCGTCTATAATCTGTCGCTTGTTCATACAGTTACTCTATATGGTGAATGGCACATAGTGCACAACAAAATGTATCGGACCCATTTGAATTCTACTCAGAATGCTATATTTTAAAGCGATATGGAAGAGTTTAGAAGGAGAAACAGTTGGACAGATTCAGCATTAGAAACAGCACTGACGTAGACGAGATAACATCGGTACCATGCACCAACATTAAAGGGTTAGTTCACCCATAAATGAAAATTATGTAATTAATGACTCACCATCATGTCGTTCCAAACCCGTAAGACCTTCGTTCCTCTTCAGAACACAGTTTAAGATATTTTAGATTTAGTCCAAGAGCTTTCTGTCCCTCCATTGAAAGTGTTTGCACGGTAGACTGTCCATGTCCAAAAAGGTAATAAAAACATCATCAAAGTAGTCCATGTGACATCAGTGGGTTAATTAGAAGTTCTTGAAGCATCGAAAATACATTTTGGTCCAAAAATACCAGAAACTATGACTTTATTCAGCATTGTATTCTCTTCCGGGTCTGTTGTCAATCTGGGTTCACGACTCCGCAGTGACGCTGCTGACGTGTTTACAGTCTGAGGGAGACGTACGCTGTATTCAAGCTATTCTACATTGTTTGTATTTTGGTATTGCTATATTTTTTAAAATGGTGCGCAAGTGTGCATGTTGCGGATGTCCTAATCGCCAAAAACAACGACGTAAAAGTGCATTATCAACGGCGACAGATGAAAGGATTCAATGGAATCAATTCAATGGAAAGGATTCCGGAAGAGAAGACAATGCTGAATAAAGTCGTAGTTTTTGTTATTTTTGGACCAAAATGTATTTTCGATGCTTCAAAAACTTCTAACTAACCCACTGATGTCACATGGACTACTTTGATGATGTTTTTATTACCTTTCTGGACATGGACAGTCTACCGTACAAACATTTTCAATGAAGGGACAGAAAGCTCTCGGACTAAATCAAATATCTTAAACTGTGTTCTGAAGATGAACGAAGGTCTTACAGGTTTGGAACATCATGAGGGTGAGTCATTAATGACATAATTTTCATTTTTGGGTGAACTAATCCTTTAATTACACACTTTTCAAACTACACATCCTCAGCATGATTATGTTCACAATTTTGCTTTAGTAACAGATTTATATTAAATCTAAAAGCAGAATCTATTTGACTGTGGTTGTAATAATCTGTCAAATGCGACTTTGTGTTACTGGCTGTTTTAAAAAAGAAGAGGAGCTGCTCGATATGTCCCGCCCTGCCTTCCTGTTTCAGTGGAAATTACGTCAACACATTAAATAACGCTGTGCATTTCAAGGCATTTCATTTGGGCCTTTAAATCATGCACCTTGTTTTGGAGATAACCAATGTGATCAGGCTGACAGTTGTTGCCTTGCAGATGATAAAACTGGGGGGAAACATATAGGCCTATTCACACTGAAGGAGCAGCAGAAGCTTCTAAGGACCAGAATATAATATAGACTTGGCTGTGGGCTCTTTAGACTCTTTAGAACTGTATGAAATCACCTAACAACCTTGGCAACTGCATAGCAGTCCTATACGGTCATGCCCTGGAAACCACCCACAATACATACCAAGTGCAAGTGCCTGTTTTGGACAGATGTGCTCTACTCAAATTCATCAGAGACTCCACTTATGTCGTTAGAGTGCTGTCACATTAATTTGCAAATTTATCCCAAGTTATGTTAAAGCTTACATAATATAATGCATCAATCTGTAGAGTGTGCTGATCAAAAAAGGCTTATCAAAATGCTCATGCAGTTTTACTTCTGTATTTGTTCTCCATACAAATGGTCTTTCTTGTGTTGCTTTAGACTTAAGTTACTGGAGATCAAAGCAGGAGTTGATGGGTTCATGGTTTATGACATGGACCTGATTGAGCCCATGCAAAAAGTAAGTGTCCCACATTCTATAACAGGTTGTTCATGACTTCCCCATTATAAAATTAGCATATATACATATAACAAATGTTTACATATAAAAAATATAAAACTCTCTCTCACGCACAGCTGTTCCAGCTTCACTCTCACGGTCAGAACCAACTCCTGCAGCTCCGTGAAGATATCAGTGTGACCCCTGAGGACTTGCTCATCATGCCTGCAGTTAGTTACATGTCAACTTATTAATAAATGGGTGGTCAAAGTCCCTTTCAAGGTCTTTGGTGTGGTGAGGTCTTGCAAAGTTGCTTTATTTTACAGTACGTGTACTTATAATGAAAGTACTGGTATAACCCAGTTATTGTAATTGCTATAATAAGTACATAGTATTTACATGCAGAATAGGACTGTAAAATAAAGTGCTACCCAAAGTTTTATTATAGTTTAAAATGTGGTTGTCGTTGTATTGATTTATAATATGTAACTTTCAAGTGCTTTACATTTCTATAGGGAGGAGTAACATTGTATGGACTGAGGTATAACATCGCTGTAGGAGTCCTCTTCATTGAAGCCTGGCTTTCAGGTACAAAACTTGATTTTAACTGTTTTTTAAACACATACTCTGTGCTCAGAAAAAAAAAAGAAAAGAAAAAAAGGTTTTATGGATATTAACATTGAACGACAGGCAGAGGTCATTTCTTCTATCTGGGGAAGGTTGAGGATTCAGCAACTGCAGAGATATCCAGATCTCAGGTCCGTTTACAACACTGCTCAGCTCACATGGTACAATTTAACACCATAGCTTATTCTAAGAGGCTGCTTTTATCAGGTTTGGCAGTGGATCCGGCACCAGGTGAGACTAGAGGATGATGGGATGGTAGTGACACGAGGTCTAGTCAGCAGCTTGGCTGGAGACCTGATTGGAGATCTGAAGGCAGCCATACATTGCCAAACAAACAGGTAGAGAATGCTGCACAGATGAAATACATTTGTTGGAATGTACACAAAATGAAGTGGGATTAAAGCAACAAGAGACTATGTGTTGCAGTGATTTTACCATGGTTACAGGATGTTCTTGGGGGCAATATGAAGAGAAAAAAACCCACTTATCAATAAACTGTTTATGGTTTATAAAAAAGGAGTGGTGTAATGGATTTTATTTAATGTCCCCCAGGTGAAGATTAAAGATTTAGACAGTTTGTCTAAATTAACATTATAAATCTGTTACAGAGCTATGCCACCTGATTGCCCAAGAGCTCATATTGACAAATACTGACCTTTTCTCTTTCCACTCTCTTTAGAGACCAAGAGAGGTTGATGACTGCTGTGTCCATGTTTCTAGAGATAGTGCAGAAGAATGATTTCCCAGAGTTCATCACTACATACCTTAACCTGGACCACACTTTCCTCAGCTCTCAGAGCCAACATGAGAACGGACCAACAGACACGGTGCCCAAAGCCAGACTCTAAACGAGTCTAAGATTACTTCCATATCACAAGCATATTACATCCATGAAAATGCTGTTGTAACATTTGTAAACCACCAACTCTTCATACAAAAAATTTAGACAATTATTTAGATGGGTCAAAATGGTGTGTAAAAAAAAAGGGTGTGAACAAATTATTTTCATATACCAATAGCACAGTAGTTCTCAACCGTTTTTTTTTTTTTTTTCCCCCTCAACCAATTGACAAAGGAGCAATGTGTAAATTTTAGCAGTATCTAGCTTTGAGGTTGCGAACTGCAACCAACGACACTCACCTCACCCAGAAGTTACGGTGGCCAAGACAAAGATGTCGTCGTCAGAGAGTAGCTTGTGTGAAGCAATGAGGTGTGAAACAAAAAATAGTCTCTGTTCTAATAAACCAGACAAATGATACTACTACGTGTGTATTCAATGTAGTGACGGTGCAAGCTGCCTCTAAAACACAATTTAGAAGAACAACATAGTGACTAAACGCGCTCTATAGTGTTTGTCCGTTTAGAGCTGCTGTAGAACCACGTCAGCGCAAAATGGCGACTTAACGTATGGGGATCAGCAGTTTATGTAGATAGAAATGGCTCATTCTATGGTAATAAAAACATAATGGTTCATTATGTAAGGTCTCTATACACCACTGAAAACTTGGTTATGTATATTATATTGCATCCTCCCAAATTTTACACATTGCATCTTTAATTATATAAAACAAACCAAATCTATTAAAAATCAAGATGCGTCTAATTGTAATTCAGCCCATCAACAACTACCTGGGAATAATATAATGAGGAAGCCTAATTTTAAAAGTGGGAATTTTAGACCATGGAAGTTAATAAAATCATAAAACTATGGTGAACATACATTTTTCTAGTTCTAAATATTTTACAGGGTAGATATTATGACTGCAAAATATTTATAAAAATTCTAACTTTTTACTGGATAAAAACAATGATTTTTATAGATAAATCAAACAATGGGAAAAACCATGGGGTCTTTGAGTATTGTGGTGGATAACAGGGGGCCTTGGAGTCAAAACGGCTGAGAACAATTGCTATAGAACATAAATTAAGGCTATAATTCATTTTAATATATTCAAAAAGGTCATCTTATTTCCAAATATCAAGTAAAAGTAATGCCTAAAAGAGTAAATTAAAAACATACTTGAAAGCCCAAATTTAACTTTACTTCAAATTTCTTGTGGTCTCTATTTTCTAAGATTTGTAACTGTTACATCTTAAAATGTACAACCAAATGTGGAAATTAAAAACAAAAACAGAAGTGCATCACAGTAATGTTATTTTGTTTTATTTGTAACTGTGAGTGTCAAATGACGGGACATTTTCTCCAAATTCAGACAGTGGTATGTTTGATAGAGAGGGGAAAAAAAACCATAAACAGAAAGGATGAAACCAGCATAAGAGAACCCAAACAATGAGTGGGAGAAAAATAAAATAAGCCAAACAAACCCAAAAGAAACACAGTCACAGTAAAAGGTCCAACAGAAGCCACTGCCGCCTCTAAGACGTTCACTGAATAACCGAAACGCAGCAGAGGATGAAAGAGAAAAAATAAAGAGATGCACATCTGCCTCTCCTCGGCACTCCGGGTGACCTTCAAATCGACTCTGTTATCAACCTATTGGCCAAACATCATAAGTTTCCTCCCAATTGACATGGTAGGCTTCGACCGCTGGCTCCCCCTGGTGGCTGATCCTGGAACTGCTTTGTGCCCAGCAACAATGCCACATTAATTCACTGCCACACACTCCCCCCTCCCCCCTCCCCAGGTGCCGTCATCTGCATCTAAAGGTCCGCCCCACAGGTTTGGCACACGACCACGCAAGTCAAACCAGGACCAAAAGTATTGTTCCTCCTCATATTATTCGGTTCTCTTAATATTATTTCATATAAATTACTCTTAAAAACATGAGAAGCAAGATGCATGTGTCTGATAAACAGGAATTAGGTCCAATGAGTTCACTGTGACCGTCTTGATCAATATTTCTCTGTAATACCGTTTATTCTGTTCTAGCATAAGAGACGCCATTGGCCATATTAAAAAAACAAGATAGAAAGAAAGGAAAAAAAAAAAAGGAGTAAAACGGGTTTTTCCCCTATTGCTTGCTCGCTCCCGTGAGTAGATGCAAAGGCAGAAGGTAACTGTGGTCTCATTAGTGCAGTGGAGTCTCAACCTCTGTGGGGCGTCTGGTCTCAAATGCTGACGGCCATAAAACGGCCACCTTGCTCACTTCCTGAAATGCTCACATCTCATTAGGCATGTCCTCATGGTCACAGGGGGACAGATCTCCGTTGGTGGTCACCGCAGAGTTGTCCTGGTAACCGGGGGGCATGAAGGCTACGGCGTAGGGATAGACACCATGGCAAGCCACACGGTACGATTCCACAATTTTCTCCTGCTGTGAGCCCAGACTGCCATCCCTCAAGGCCTGGAGCACATCGGTGCACGTCTAATAGTCACACATACAAACATGAGAGATGTAGCCTCATTCGTTTCATGTGAAATACCATCATATTTATAATGTTCTGTGTATCGCTGTTGTACCTGAATGGTTCTGCCTGTTAGGGACTCATTCAAAGAAGTAGCCAGCTCAGCAGCCATGGCCTCAGAGGAGGGGTCCAGAAAGACCATCATCTTAGCAGCTGCACACAAAACAGGCAGATTCTAAATGCACAGCTAAAATAATTTAGTGGCATGCTAATGCTAAGAAGTTTCACAGCAACAAAGTAATAAGTAGTCATTCATGAGCAAAAAGGTTATGTGAACGGGCAGTAATGCGATTGTATGTGTTTCATCACTCGTATTTAATTTTTATTATTTTATTCAAATCAAGCATACATTTAATGACGAGCAATACCATTCAATAGTCTGGGTTTGGTATGATTAGAAAGCAGCCTCTTCAAGACTAATTTTTTTTATTAAAAAGTAAAAATGTAATATTCTGAAACTTTATTACAATTTAAAATACAGTAGTCAACATTTGAAGTGGATCAAAACCTTTCAAAGTTGTCCTAAAACCTTCTTCCTAGGACAACTTTGATGAACTTTTTTGATCCACTTTAAATGTTGACTAGTGTAACTGGTTTCTATTTTTAAAATGTAATTTTCGTGATGGCAAAACTGAATTTTCAGCATTTCTCCAGTCTTCAATGTCACATGATCCTTCAGAAATCATTCTAAAATACTGATTTAGTGCTGAAAAATCAATGTTGAAAACTTGTGCTGATTTATATTTTTGTGTATATTTTTTTAAAGATTCTTTGATGAATAGAAAGTTCAAAAGAACAGTATTTATTCAAAATAGTAATCTTTTGAAACATTTTAAATGCCTTTACTGTCACTTTTGATCATTTTAATGCATTCTTACTGAAAACTATAAATTTCTTTCAAAAGACTGAAAATGAAAACAGACCCCAAACTTTAGAACGATAGTTCATAATTACAATTGTACTTGTAAAATAGGGGTTTACCTGGGTGGTAGATCATTTAGTGTTGTGGCTCCGAAACTCTAATTCTCTTCCACTAACTCTTCGTGACAACTCTACTAAATCCTCCTCCAAATCACAACCAAAAACCTATATTTTCTTGCAGTATTTGCAGCCCTCCTCGTAGTATTTTGCCGTTTAGTTACTGTGTGTACTGTATGATGCATGTATTTATGTTTGATGCTGTGTTTATATATTTATCTCCTTGTACAGTGACCTTGAGCTTGGGCACTTTATAAATAAAACTTATCATTAAAGCTGCACGATTAATCACAATTAACATGAAATCACGCTCAAAACGATTTGGCTGCATTTATGAAATCGCAAAGGCTGTGATTATTTTTTTATGCGCAGCTTTTCAATGAAGCACGGCTCTGTGATCAGTAGTAAATGATGCTCCATCTGAAAGCACTGAGATTCAGTCGCTTAGAACGTGCATTTGAAGAAGCAACATGCTTCTTCAAAGACATTTAATAGCATGTTTTTATTCCAAAGTGTTTTTTGAGTGTTTGAAAATGTCCTTCTGTGAGATTATATGGCTTCTTAATCAGAATAAGCCACACAACATAAATTGCTATGTCGATTAGCATTGAAGTATAAATATACTTTATTATTGTGAAAATACCAGAGAAGGCTCGAAGAAATAACCATATATTGTCATAGTTGTGTTTTTATTAAAGGTGCCCTAGAATACTTTTCACAAGATGTAATATAAGTCTAAGGTGTCCCCTGAATGTGTCTGTGAAGTTTCACCTTAAAATACCCCATAAATATTTTTTTGTTCATTTTTTTAACTGCCTATTTTAGGGCATCATTATAAACGTGCTGATTCAGGTCGCTTCCCCTTTAAATGCTCACGCTCCCCGCCCTCGAGCTCGTGACTCTATAATACATTGCATAAAAAGTTCACAAAGCTAATATAACCCTCAAATGGATCTTTACAAGATGTTTGTCATGCATCAGATCATGTGAGTATAGTATTTATTTGGATGTTTACATTTGATTCTGAATGAGTTTGATAGTACTCCGTGGCTAAAGCTAACATTACACACTGTTGGAGAGATTTATAAAGAATGAAGTTGTGTTTATGAATTATACCGACTGCAAGTGTTTAAAAATGAAAATAGCAACATGACTCTGATCTCCGTGAATACAGTAATAAACGATGGTAACTTTAACCACATTTAACAGTACATTAGCAACATGCTAACGAAACATTTAGAAAGACAATTTACAAATATCACTAAAAATATCATGATATCATGGATCATGTCAGTTATTATTGCTCCATCTGCCATTTTTCGCTATTGTTCTTGCTTGCTTACCTAGTCTGATGATTCAGCTGTGCACAGATCCAGACGATAATACTGCCTTGTCTAATGCCTTGAACATGAGCTGGCATATGCAAATATTGGGGGCGTACATATTAATGATCCCGACTGTAACGTAACAGTCGGTGTTATGTTGAGATTGGCCTGTTCTTCGGAGGTCTTTTAAACAAATGAGATTTATATAAGGAGGAGGAAACAAAGGAGTTTGAGACTCACTGTATGTAATTTCCATGTGCTGAACTCTTGATATTCAACTATGCCAAGATAAATTAAATTTTTAATTCTATGGCACCTTTCTTCTGTTTATTTAGGTACAACGATAGTATGATGCCCATAGGGATTGTCTGAAATGACGTACATTATCGTACATCTGCAGAGTTTCTGCACGAGAGCGCCCTTTGGCTTTCAGATGGAGCAGCATTTACAACTGATCATAGAGCCGTGCTTCACTAACAAGCTGCGCATAAAAAAAATGTTGGGCTTTGCCAAATCCTGTGCAGTTTATTTCGAATAATTGTGCAGCCCTACTTATGATTATTAAAAGTTCATTAACATCACAAGTGGGTACCTGCAACCCTGTGTGGTATTGAGTTTGCATGTTTGCTCAGGAAGTTCTTGTTGAAAGTCTTGGGGTCACTCTCGCCAAACAGTTTTGTGATCTCCTGCTTCAGAACAGTCTGCACTGCCCCCGGTATGTCCTTACTGTCCGACACTGCAAACAGACACAAATCTTAGTGTACTTGTGTGCTTTTGTTCTCTATGAGGAAAGTATGTGCACCTTTACGTACCTCCTTTGAAGAATCGCACAAAACACTGGTGGAGCCAAGGGTTATCGGGGTCCAACGAGTAAGCTCTCTTCACTGATTGCAACATCAAAAGATACTTCTCTACAAACATAAACACACATTATGAGTTTTAAATCAAAGAACCTGAAACAATATGAATCACTATGTTGAGTTCTTCAGTACGGCCACCTTTCCTGAGGTAGATCTCAAAGGCCAGCAGGTGCGTCTCTATTTTATTCTTTACTAAGTTCTTCAGAGGAGTCAGGAACTTAACCGCTTCTTCTAGAGGATTCTCAACCTACAGACAAAAACATGACACTGATGAACAAATCAAAATAGTTTATCCTCTAAAGAACAAGTGGCTTTGTCAACATGCACACCTTTGCCAGTTTTTCTGGTATGAGCTCCTCTTTAGGTCCTCCAATTTCCTCCTCATCCTCTTCCTTTTTCTTCTTTTGGTTCTTTAGCTGTTTCTCTTTTTCAGCATTCTTCTTTTCCTCCTCTAACTGGGCTTTCTTTTGGGCACGTCTCTGTTTGTTGCGCAATTTCTTCAGCTCCTTGTCTGTCAGGTTGGCTACAGAACAAACAATTGTTGAGAAAACAAAATTCACCTGACTTTTTTGTAAACTTTGTCCAAAAATCAAGGACGGGCTTCAGAGGTTTGAATGTGTTGAATTTGTTTAGTGTGCATGAAGGTACCGTTGTCGGCTTGTGATTCCTTGTTGTCATCAGAGAGCGGGTTATCGTGAAGGCTGAGGTAGATCTCGATGGCCGTACGTGCTGCTTTGAAGTAGAAAGGGTGCATACGCAACACATCCTCTAGTTTGAGCAAATCCACATAGGAGCGCAGAGTCATCTTCCGCATACAATATGTGTGGAAGTCAAACTGGTCATCCGTTATCTCCACAAAATGCTGTGAATGGCAAAAGATAAAAGTGTAAAGATATTTCAGACCATTCATTTTGAACTCTAAACCAGCTTTGGGCTAAACATACAGATTTAGCATGGAGGTATTCAACATGGCAGTTCACCAACTACAGATTTAAAGTTGAAATAAACATCTTACAGTGTCTAATGCTGTAGGACATACCCTCTCAATTTCATGGCACTTCTTTAGCGCATCTCCATACTTGTTCAAGGACTTGTAGGCCAGAGCACATTCAGTCTGGAACCACATGCACTGCATCTCATTCAGGTTCTCTACCGCAGAGGTTCCTTCCTGCAGGAAACAACAAAAGATCCGATATACTCAGATTGATGTTTTTGGTATGACAGATCACTCCTGGAAAAATATACTTGAGAAATTAAAAAGGACAATATGGAAGTTGTAAGGAAAGCAAGTCCCACCTATTAGTTACAAGTGCTAAGTGAATTATTAGATTTTACTGTAATGTATGCATTAGCTTGACAAAACCGAAACAAGATTTTCTTTGGTGAAAGGAAGGGCTGCACGATTAATTGGACGATTAGAAAAAAAACATTGAAATTGCGCTTAAACGATTTGGCTTAATGCGATTATGAAATCGCAAAGCAGCGATTATTTTTTATGCGCGGCTTGTCAATGAAGTATGGCTCCAAATGCTAATCCATCTGAAAGCACTGAGTTTGAGTTGCTTATAATGTACATTAGAAAGAGCAACATGTGTCAAACATCTTTCCAGACATGAGAAGCATTTATTAACATCTTGTCCAACAAAAGACAACATTTAATAACATGTTTTTACTCCAAACTCACTTCTTAATGACAGTTGAGCATCCTTCTGAGTGATGATATGGCTTCTTACACAGAATAAGGCAGTCGTGTGTTTATTAGTCATGTTTAACCAATCAAAACGTTTCAATCTTCTGTTTATTCAGTTACAGCGATAGTATGGGATTTCCTGGAATGACGTGTGTTCTACTTCGGCAGTAGGGCATATTTGCAGTTTCTGCGTGAGAGCACCCTTTTGGCTTTCAGAGGGAGAAGCATTTACTACTGATCACAGAGCTGTACAGCTCTGACAAGCTGCGCATAAAATAATCGCAGCCTTTGCCAAATCGTATGCGATAAATCGTACAGCCCTAGTGAAAGGGGAAAAAAATGGTTGTGGCTTTAACATTACTGAAACAGTCTTTCAACGTAATCAGTCTCTCTCTCTATTCAGATACACTGCGAACCAAGAAACAGCTGCCAAAATAACTTCTGAATGGACCTGTCTTTCAAAGGGACTTCAAATATTAGTAACATAACATACTTCCAGATTTTGTTTCTCTTATGCTCACCAAGGCTGCATTTAATCAAATATACAATAAAAACTTTAATACTGTGAAATATTAATACAATTTAAAATAACATCCATTTAAATACATTTTAAGGGGTTAGTTCACCCAAAAAATTTAAATTCTGTCATTAATTACTCACCTTCATGTCGTTCCACACCTGTTAGTCCTTCGTTCATCTTCTCAACACAAATTAGATATTTTTGATAAAATCTGATGGCTCAGTGAGGCATTGACAGCAAGTTAATTTCTACTTTAAATGCCCAGAAAGGTACTAAAAAACATTTAAAACAGTTCATGTGACTAGTGGTTCAACCTTAGCTTCATGAAGCTTTACAAATCTTTTGTTTCAAATGGTTTGGAGCGTGAAAGTCACGTGATTTCAGTAAACGAGGTTTCGTTATGTTATAAGCGTTTCGAAATTTCAATGGTTTGCGTGACTTTGGCAGTTTGTTTTTTTGGCACAAAAAGTATTGTTGTCGCTTCATAACATTAAGGTTAAACCACTGTAGTCACAACTGTTTTAAATATGTCTTTAATAGCTTTCTGGGCGTTTGAAAGTATAAATTAACTAGCTGGCAATGGAGGCCTCACTGAGCCACTGGATTTTATCAAAAATATCTTAATTTGTGTTCTGAAGATTAACAAAGGTCTTACGGGTATGGAACGACATGAGGGTGAGTAATAAATGACAGAATTTTCATTTTTGGGTGAACTAACCCTTTAAAATGTAAATTATTCAAGTGAAGGCAAAGCTGAATTTTCATGGAAATGATATTTCATTTTTTGCATTCTTTGATGAGAAGAACATCATTATTTGAAATCAAAGTCTTTTGTAATATTCTAAATATCTTTACCCTCACTCTCTATCAATTTAAAGCATTCTTGCTGAATAAAAGCATTTATTTCTTAAAATCTTACAGACCCCACATTTTTGAACGGTAGCGTATTGCAATAATTAGTGTCATTTGAGCTTAACCACACTAACCCGTGTGAACTTGGAACACATCTCTTCAGCCTCCTTGATAAGGCCAGCCTTCAGCAAATACTTGGCACACTTGGAGTTGATGAAGCGGTCAGCAGTGTCCAGAGCCTGGGCCTCATCCATCCATCGAGCAGCTTCACGGATGTTACCTGCATGCTTTCAAGAAAACAAGACAGAGATGGAAAATAAGTCACTCTCTCAAGTTCCGTTTAATGGGTCGTCCTTGAGAACATTTTGAAACACTTCTCAAACGTGAAGGTGGCATTTTGTTAACTCTTGATGCAAAGTACCTCAATTTGTTTCATTGACTTGAGTGTGTTTTACCTTGTATATCTTTGCCTTGATGAGGAAGAGCTCTATGAGGGTGGGGGTGCTTTCAATGGCTGTGTTGATGTATTCAAGGGCCAGCGTCTGTTTGCCGATATGGTTGAAATGCTGGGCCAGGAAAAACTGAACCCACAGTAGAGTGGTGGGTGGCTCCGTTTTCCCGTCATCTACAAATTCAGCAACATGTCCACAGTGAGAAATTTGCCACCATCCACACCATCACTTCAACTGCCATCCATCAATAGAATTTGTTTACATGTACTCACCATTGTGGTTAAACATTTTACAGGTTCTTAAACTTTTTTCATAGCCCACAACTAACTCCTCAATTATCGCTACCTGCAAAAGACATGAAGATGTTACACAAAGGTGTATGTTCTTATTTGCTGAAGTGCAGAAATTTCTACACATCTCTAGGTCATATCGTCACCTCACCTTGTCTTTTTGGTGGTAGAGTGATTTGAGTGTGGTAAAGACAGGCGGGCATCCTTTGCTAAAGTTCATCCTCAGATAGCGATCCAAACACTCTCTAAACTTCTCACCTGCGAGAACCAAATGTGGTCATATACACAGACAATTTATGAGAGCATAACAGCCTTATTGATTTGACAAGACTGACACTGACCTGTGAGGAAGCTGAGAGGAAGTCTTCTTGGCACCAGGCCTTTAGGATACTTAATCCAGGCATCTTCATAGATTTTCTGCTTCTCCTCGGCACTCTCTGAAAGCAGAATGACATATAATAAGGGCTAACAGAAATGAAAATCGGCCAAGATTTGCTGCATTTATGATAATGAGTGTTTACTTGGTTTGAGTGCTTTCTCCAGCCCTTGATAGTAGCTCCAGTTCTCAGGGTTTCTCTCCAGCAGTCGGCGGTAAACCTCCGCAGCTTCACTAGCCCGGTCTAACTTCAGAAGCAGCTCTCCTAAACATACCAACACATTTTGTTTTAAAGAAACTGCAACAGCACATGACAAAAGAGTTTCCAAATGACACACAAAGAGATGCACCCTTATTAAAGTTCTAGCCAACAGTGGTAGTTGTTTTGTCTAAATAAATAAAAAATACACTACCAGGATCCATTAAATTGATCCAAATGGGCAGTGCAGATATTTATAATGTTACAAAAAATTTCTATCTAAAATAAATGCTGTTCTTTGAACAATCTGCTCTAAGATTCTGTTTTCAACATTGAAAACAATAAGAAATGTTTCTTGAGCATAGGGCTGGACGATTATGACCTAAACTCAAAACCTTGATTAACTGAACTCATAGTTCACTTACAAGGTTAATACTGTAATATGCTTGAAAATTAAAAGGTGGGATATTTTTTCCTATTGAAAGAGTGATCTGACATAACAGCTCACTTTCAGCAGTTATTTTATCTATGGTTCATAATATTTCTTACAGATTTCTGCTCATTGTAAATCAGATAAATTTAAATTAGCACAGTACAAGTAGGCTACGTACCAGGTCATACTGTCTCTCTGTTAATTGTGAAGCTGTGGGTTGTAAATAGTTACTTCAAAAGTAGAAAAATATAAGCTATAATAACTTTCGAGTTTCTAAGCTACTTCAGTGATAAATCACAGGACAGCGCTGACAAGTAGTTTCTGCTCCTCAGTGCGCGCGATCTTCACGTTTTGTGCGGCTACTCTGAGTGTGCATGCCACAATGCAGCTGCACGAGCACGGTAGCTCGATATAATAATACACATCTGATCGTCTAAATCGCTTGAATGTCCAAACTGGCAAACCTTAAAACAAATGACAAAGTTTAGTGAAGACGCAAAGCTCACATTAAAAAAATTACATCAATTAGAGGTTCTGAATTTTGGTTCGATTACTTTTCAATTTATCGTCCAGCCCTACTTGAGCATCAAATCAGCATATTAGCATGATTTCTGAAGGATCGTGTGATACTGAAGACTGGAGTTCTGATTCTGAAGATTCAATTTTGCATCACGGGAATAAAAAATATTTTTAATTAAATTAAAATAGAAAAGTTTTATATTGTAGTAATATTTGACTATTTCCATTTTTACTGTATTTTGATCAAATAAATGCAGCTTCATTAGTCTTCTTTCAAAAACATCTGAAAAATTTCACCAACCCCAAACTTTTCAACAGTAGTTAAATAACTAAATAAATAATTTAAATTCTATTAGTGAATTTACGCATTAAAACATTATATTGTGCATTAAAATATGAATATTTATTTTGATATTTACTAAAAAATTAAAAGTGTTATTAAATTAGTGCAAAGTTAGCAAAGTTGATGTAAAAAAAAAAAAGGAAAAATGAGCATGCAGTTAACCCTCTAATATCAGCCAATAACTGACATTATTGAACTGAACATCCACTGACACATTGATAAAAGCACACCTCTTGTCTCTTCTACAGCCAGTTTGTCACAGATCTGTTTTTCATAGTTGGTCAGGTGATCAAGCGCTTCTTTGATAAGCCCGGCCTCTCTCAACAGCTGGTTCTGATACAGCAAAAGCTCACTGTACTCATAATCCACTTTTTCAGGAGACGTCTGAAACACAATTATCCACGAACCTCAGTGGCTTTTCGCAAAAAATAAACTTTGTGTAGATGACATAACTTACAGAAAGAAGTGAAAAAATACCTGCTGTGTTTTGCGGAACTCTTCCACAATCTTAGCCGCCATCTCATAATCTTCCAGAAGGTGGTACGCAATGGCATATCCAATCCAGGAGGCTCTTTGAGCCGGACGCAACTGCAGTAACTGGTACCTGGTCTCCTGTGTAAGAGAAATGAGAGAATTGAGAAATCTTTTAATGAGCATATTTCTAATTTAAAATAAACATTACAAATTATAATATTACCATAACAATTTGAGAGAAAAGATTACTTTGGAAAAAAATATAAATCAACAGTATTTTAACTGGCTTTTTCCATGGAACATTGTAATTTCCTGACTCAAAATAACTTACCCTGTAACCTTCAAGGTCTCTCATTTGGATCTGCAGCAGAGAGAGATCTCTGAGGATCTGCAGATTGTCTTTGTCCCATTTAAGAGCATTCCTGTAGCACTTGATGGCCTCGTCATACTTTTTATCCGAGCGCTGAAGCAAACCATACACGTGCCAACCTGAAGAAGAGTTAAGGACAGGAAACAGCACTGCGCCGAGGGCTGACTGATTTTGGGGGGTGAATATAAATATATATTTTTTTTACATTTAAAAAATATAATTTTAAGAAAACTGTATGAAAAAAATACAATAAAACAGTGCCATGCTTTACTTTTTAACATGCAGTGCATATTTATTTAATTAAATAGCAGCCTTTGCAATTTGATAATTGGACTAGGCTGGAGGTCGGCAACCCGCGGCTCTTTAGCGCTGGATGGATGGAAGCGATGGAAAATATTTAATTGATGATTTGTCAACATAATATATAACAATACAATATATATGGAATGATTTTACCTCAAAATCCAACAATTTGAGACAAAATGATAAATGCAAATCCATGTTTCTCTGCCTGTTTCTGTGAATTGCACCAATCCATTTGCTTCTTTTTTTCTGTAGCTTTCAGCAGTTTTTAAATATATATCTCGGGAATACCTCATTATGTATTTGTAGCCTACTTAGTCATTTTCATAGAAGTAGGCTAATATAGCTAATATACACTTACAGCCTGTGCTGCCTTCATATAAGGCTTATATAAGTCTTTTAATTTTTTTGCGGCTCCAGACAGATTTGTTTTTTAGGTCCAATATTTTGAACATTTTGGGTTGCCGACCCCTGGACTAGGCCATATCACAATACTATCAAAATTTTGATTAAAGGTGCAGTATGTAGGATTTCTGTCCACTAGAGGCCTATTCAAAACAAGGCGTAACTTGACGCGAAGTTTGAGCACGGAATCTTGGGACAGGTGGTCTTCACTTCAACGGACGGTGCAAAAGAACAGTGATTGGAGTCGGGAAGAAATCATGTTCATGGATGCAATTATTAACCTTACTGTAGTATGAAGCAGAGCAGGAACGAGTGTTGTGGAAGCTGAACGAGGAGCTGGAGCAATTGCGCAACACGCCTCACGAGCAGCGGAGCTTTTATTATGCCACAGCCGCTGCTTCCGCTTTTCCGGTCATGAGTATGATTTAACGCCGCTCTGTTTATCATATTAGATACATTTGAGAGTGTTGAAAATTATGTTATGTTACTCTGTGCGTTCGCTCAGCGACTGCTGTGAGACACTGTTACACATTGCAGTCAGATTTTAGAATATCATATTAAATGCTGGATGGCTTGTGTTCATAAATGGCATGCAATTCATTTTAAAACTTGTATGATGGAGAAAATTCTGTATTACTGTTACTAAAAAAAAAAGCTGCATCTGATTATGCTATGTTAGCTACTTCACAAAATAGTGTTTTTCTCTCAGGCATGGAAAAGCATGGTACTCGCAAAAAAAAAAAAAAAAAAAAAAGATTCAAGATAATACATAATACTTCGTTTTCTGTCTATAAATATATCAAAACAGTTGTTCCCTGTCTATTAAAACATGTAAATATTAAAGCGTCTTTGGTGTTTCCATGGTTTCTACAAAATAAAACAGGAAACCGAGGGTAACCCGGGAATGACGCAATTGACAGGCGACTCCTCACACGTCCCGGAGCCTTGGTTAAAATTGCAATTTTCTCACAATTTACAAATAGTTGGAAACATTTAGGATATTGGAAGTACAAAATGTATAACACTGGCCTAGTGTTTTTTGGATAATTTACTGCAAAAATCCTACATATTGCACCTTTAATCTGCACCTATTCTTTAAAGTCACCATGAAATCGAAATTCTTTTTTTTTTTTTTTTTTTTTTTTTAACAGAATTTATTATAAATTATTTATCTGTGCAGTTTTTCAATTCATGTGTCCTCAAAGTCTTCAAAATAACTTCCCCTTCCTATTGCAAGTACTTTTTTCTCTTCTCTGATGGCGTGTTCACTGGCGCGAGGGCGGGACAACCTGTCACTCACATGAGATCATAGCAATAACAAACCACAACCATCCAATCAATTCCAAATGGACAAAATCAAGTCCCACCCTACATTTTTTTTGTTCAAGAAACTGTTTAACTTGGTATACATCACAATAGGGAAGGAAAAGCCTATCCCAATTTTCATTTCATGCTGACTTTAAATTACGCTGTAGGACAATCGGTGTCGTACAGTTGCCAGGCACCTGAGATTAAGAGTCACAAAGAACCTCCAAACGGGTTTCATTCAGTACTAGTTGCGGACAACAAGTTCATACGTGCACAAAAATTACTAATACTTCTTTTGACAATGCTTTCCATGAATCTACTGACGGTAGGAAAAGTTAAGGATACAGACATGACTCTTCAGATCGTTTCGTAAACCTCGTCGCACTAGATCATACGCCTCCTCCTTTCGACCCAAGCAGTTCAGAGTCAGTCCCTTCATTGCGAGGGTCTCTGAGGGATGGGGGGGGGGGAAAGATGATTATGTGCACAACAACTTTAATTAGTCAAAATGATGAAAATAATTAAGTAATTAATGTCAGAGAATGGTCTTACCTCCGTGTTCGGCGAACTTCGAGTTGGACAGGATCTGTTTGCAAAACTTGAGGCCATTTCTGTACTGCTTGTGTTCGTAGCATCTCTGCAAGACAAAACGAGAAAAGCATGCTGACTAAAATCACTTTCACTGTGTATATTAGACAAAATGAAAGTACGGTAAAGGTGTGTGGTTAGAGATGTACAGCTTCTCTACACATCAAACCAAAATCAAACCAAAACATCACCAAAAGTAGGTGAGGCGCATAACCAACGCAACTGCAAAATCAGCACAGTGAGTGTATGATAAAAATGTAAATCACCTTGGCACTCTGTAGAAGACGACATAAGAGAAAACAAAGGTTAAAAGGATTCATGAACTCCTGCAAAGACACATGCTGGATAATCAAGATATCAATGTCAGGAAAAGATATCAATGTCTGCTTACTGGTGTAACTCTTATTAAAGTACTTCACAATGCAGGGTTCCTACACATTTTCCATTTCAAAATTCCATATTTTTACAGACGTCCAAATGATTTTTCAGACAATATTTAACATAAATGGATCATACAGCATTATTTTTGGTAATAGTACAGTCATCATTAAATATTTTTATTTTCCGTTTTGTGATTATTTGTGTTTTTCTGATAAGAAGAAACCTAAAACACTATAAACTGCATATATTTACCTCTGACACATCACTTACTGTACTGTAAATATGGTCTGATGTTGCATGATCACCAAACTGCAAAGCACAGTCTGATTTAGACGATCGCTTGCTATCTGTTGCTGGTTTGAATGCACATTCATTTAGTGAAGTTCAAAAGAGACTCTCTTACAGTTAAGAATTCATTCAGTCGTGTTTGACAATTAAACAATCACTAAATAATTTCATGATTCGATTCTATTTTGAAGCTTGCGATTCAAATCAATTCAAATTTTGACTCAATTCCATTCAATATCGATTAATTTGGGGTATGTATCATGTACAGTACAGAGCACATTTTCTCAAAGAAAAAAAAAATGTCTGAACTAATGTTGTAAACTATTCAGGGAACCCTATTTGGTACATTATTATAATATTAAAAGGTTAAAAATCAACTGACTTGTATAGGCTACTTACATTTAAATTATACATAAGGATTTTATAATAATTTAACAATTAGTTTGATAACATATTTTGATTATTTTATGCATGACTATGCTTCTACTCATTTTTTGAAATATAAATATTTAAATAGTGTCTGTCATGAAAGGGATTTATTCAAACATACATTAAATATTGAAGAACATGTTAAGTAAAAATTGAATGAGTATACAAGATGGTGCATATATTTAGCTAAATGCTCCTCTCTAGAGTTCATTTTCTAGCTGACTAACAAGTTTATGGTCATTAAATGGCAACATTTCATGATATTGTTTACAAGCTGTTTTATTGACCTTGTTGTGTGGTTAAACACTGACTGAGTGATTACATGTGACGTGATACAGATTTCGGTAAGTTGTACTGTATCTTTCAACATGGCTTCTGATGTTCGCTAATATTTATTTCGTGTTGTAACTAGTACTCTTGAAATAAGGGGCTACAACAATCCATCACACAACATTAAAGAGCGGCAAAACAATATTTATTGCTTGTAATTTTGTAATAAAATGGACAGAATTTGAAAGCTGAGGCTTATTGTGATTTATTGGATAGGAGGTGCGCTACAAAGTTTTGTTTATTTATCAAATGAAAACAGCATGGACTAATAGATTGATTCTTGGGATTTAAGAATTGATATCAGTTCATAAAAATGAGAATCGATTAAAATTGTATGATACATTTTTTTTTTTTTTTTTTTTAGAAATTCTTACTTTTACATTTAGAAAACTGAATAGGGGCAATAGTCTGGAAACAAATATTTTTCTGTACTTATCCAGACCTGGAAATTACACAAATCAAATTACATACTTTCCCAAACAGCATAGGAACCCTGACAATGCTACTAAAATGCCTGTGGCAGGCTCCGAAAAAAAGGCTATGATGGTGAGATGTTGATTAAAAATGGATTCCAATCTACTTTGGTCACCACAACAGTTTTGACATCGCAGGAAAGCTGTCTGCCAAATATCGACTTAACAGTATCGTGAAGGAATGTCCTTCTAACATTAGCATGTTTAATGGACTGACCTCATTAGGCACTGCTGTTTGCAAGGTTATCATGACTAAAAGTAATGTGTGAATTGGAAAAAAATAAAAATCACAAAAAGGACTTCTAGCAATTCAACCTCCAGCCCTCTGCCAGAAGAGAAACAGATGTCAGAAAACACAAATAAACCAACGTCAGATGACTTAAAATGTCTAACTTTGCATTCTGGAACAAGAAAAATCATGATAGTCTTATAATAAGTAAAAACAACTACTTGGGGCTGTTTCTCGACTGGTCATTATTAATACACATTATTAAGAGCAATGACTGGGTAAGTAGCTGTTGTTTCACTATGACCTAAAAACAACTTCCAAAAGCACAAAGAATTTCATAAGAACAAAAGTGCATCATTTGAACTGGGTTTATGAAACGATTTCCAATTGTTCTCTATCAGGGCAGTCATATTATTGGCTATGTCAATAGGTTTTGAGACACAGCTAGTCTCCCAGAATACATTCTCTTTTGGTTTCTGCTTGAACCATATTAAAGACCTATGAAATCACAAGGTTTTATAGCTTTTAGCCAAAAAGCGTCAGCTTTGAGGCCATCTATATGCTAGTGCACTCTTATAAATACCAAAAATGTTATACCAAAGTTTATTTACAAATAAGCTAATTAAAATAAATTAAAACTTAAAATTTAAATTTTGCAGGCACTTAATATCAAATACACTCATCTTGCATTGAGTTTAACCAAAATCTATCTAGAATGATAATGTCCCACTCCCTAATATCACCACCAAACATGATTCATGTTTTTTTTTTTTTTTTTTAGTTAATGTTCATGTTTGATTTGTCCAGGTAGCATCTGACAGCAGTTTTTGAGGCGTGGTGTTCAGGTACAAATAAAAGTGTCAATGCACAATAATGGTGCATTTGAAGTCATGTTTTTTTTCCAATAAAGCTTGCGTAACAATTCCGTACCCACTAAAGTAACTACAGCAATACTGCCTTAATATGTTTCCAACACTGCTGTTATTTTTGCGGTTGGTGTTGCTTTAAATGGATTAACTTTCATATGTTAACGTATACGGTGACTAATCGATTCAATCCCGCGTTTTAACACGATTTAGAGCACGAAATACTCAAACGCCACACGTTGTTATTGGTACAGCTTTATAAAGCGACTTTATAGCACTGTTTAATGGTTATTCCGGCCACACAGTTATAAAATCACAGATCTTTTGCGCTAATGTGCTAAGGCAGTTAGCTGCAGTGTGTCAGGCAAGTTCATCTGCTCTCAAAGTGCGTGAATGTGCAAGAGCTAATAGCCATGTTACGACTATTAAAGCAATGCCAACGCTCTCTCTTCGCATGCAAAATATTCTTAGGAGGTTTCTCGTGAGGTCAGCAGAGAGAGAGATCCTGGCTAAAATAGGAAAGCGACTGATACACGCTTCCTTTCTATTATTAACAATCCAACGTTCGTTTGCAGATACGTTTCCCCCAACTTACCAATATTCTCTTAAAGAGAGCGTTCTCCTTCGGCGGCAGAGTTATCGAAGGCATGCTGCTTCTGTTTGAGTGTTGATCAACCGTGACTTTGTTCTAATCATGAATCGGAATCCGCGATCCTCTGGCCGGATTGTCTGCTGTATCGTAAAAGCCCCCCGAACTTCGCTGTCTGGGGCTCCTCGACTTCACGTGGTGACAGCAGGCCCCCCTTCAGAACCAAAATGGCGACACTGCTTCTCCCCGGGTCAAACGGTGAACTGCGCATGCGCTGGGTGTGCAGCATTTCCGAGGCGGGGATGAAAGGTTTTTTTATTTAGTATATTATAAATTAATATATATAATAATAGGAAATAAATACATAAAGTGTAAGAGTGCATCTTAGTGACTCTGTATTATATTTATAATTATAATTACAATTAAATACACGGCCAAGCACAAATATTTATGACTCTTATGCAGTATGCATTGTAGTCACGAGATGGCAATATTATCATGGTAGTGTGTTATTGTGTTCAGCAAATTATACATTTTGTAAGAGCTTGTGGAAGTGGTGTTTCTAAAACAATATCTTAAAGACTGCATTTTGAGTTGTTTATATTAATAAACACAATTGCAGTTAAAACAACAATATTTTTTTTATATTGTACAACTTTTTTTATTGTTCTGGGAAAATTTCACAATATACAAAAAGAAATGGTCAAGGTCCAAGCCAAATGTCACGTACTACGAAAGAGGATTAGGGCCAAGCAATAATAAAAAAAATAAAACCATCTCGAGATTAAAGTTGTTAAATTTCGAGAAAAAAACTCGTTACATTTCGAGAAAAAAAGTCGAAATAAAATGTTGAGAATAAAGAAAAAAAAGAGTCGTTAAATTATGAGAACAAATTCGTAATTTAACGAATTGTTCTCGTAATTCAACGACTTTTTTCTCGTAATTTAACAACTTTAATCTCGAGATGTTTTTTTTTATTATTATTATTGCTTGGCCCTAATCCTCTTCCGTAACTTACAGAGAAGACTTATATCAATATTTGTCATGAAAATAGAGTTTTTAATTAATGAATAGTTGTTATGTTCACTCTGGCATGTTTGTGTATACATTGGTATATATTGAGTCATAAGGTCATAAAGTGTGTTTCATTCGTGATCGATTACTCTACGCGCCGCTAGGTCAGCCCAGTCTAGGAGGCAGGAAATATAATCGAGCACAGATCCAATTTTGTGTGGAAGAGAAACGCTTTCAAAATGCCTCTCGGCCGGTTATTGTTGCGGACTTCAACTGTCAATAAGAGTGAGTATGGCAATGCTAATTATATCTGGCGTACATTATAGTCCCAGTACATTTCCTTGGTAAATTTGTTTATTCGCCCTATCTTAGCAAAGCAGTATGGCCTGACCTTTCTTAGCTTAGCAAGACTAGCAACACAGCAGCCAATGCATTAGTTACATCACACGTCTGATGTATTTATATACATTTAATATAGCTATTTTAACATTTTAAAATAAAATGTCCGTATTTATAAGTGTCCATATAAATGTGTAGTCTGGTATGCTGTAATGATATGGCCATTTTTAGGTGTTGGTGAAAAAAATGTTTATTGTTTTTTTGTCAATCTTATTAACTGTTATATTACATTAATACATGTTACATTTAACAAAATGGAAATATTACAACATTTTAAATATTTGGAAAGTTGGTTGAATGTCAATCAGTGTTGCTGCTTTTTGTTTAATAAGTCAGTTCATATATAAACTATCAACTTACATATAACAGGTACCAAAACTGTCAAAAAAACAGGCATTATGTTAAATATAAATTGTTTTGATGATTGCTTTTCTTTCTCTTTTTCAGTGGTTAGTAGGAATAATTATACAGCATTCAAACCTGATCCCTCCAAGCCAAACATGCTAAGAGTAGGACTGGCATTTGGAAGTACAGCTCTATTGTGGGCTCTGGTAACTCCATTTAAATGATCTCTCATACATACAAACAAACTTGCACCTGCTTTTAAGTTTCCTAAACACCCTCTCTGTTCCCCAACAGCTGTTCAAACAACACAGCACTGATGTGCATGAGTACAAAACAAGGAATGGGTTAGAGTAATTCACAAGGCCATGTAAGTAAAAGCCATTACCATTTTATCATGCAGTTTCAGACTGGAAACAGTGAATTTATGCTAATTGCTCTTTCTTTTTTCTTTTTTAGGACATTGCTCTACGGTTTGTGGATCTTCTGTTTTTCATGTTTCAATGTTCCTCTGCTATGAAAAGATGTACAATAATGTTAAATAAAGTTGTGTATATATAACTTGCCTCTTGTCACTCTCTCCTAGCTCCAGCGAACACGAGTAGCAAAGATATATATATTATATATTAAATTTATATGGCTTGCCTTTTCCCCTTCATTTCATTGTTGAACATTGTCTGTCCTAATTAGGTAAATACCATTGACAGTTTATACAGGATGGGACTTTTGAATACAGTCATTAAACAAAACAGGTGTAATGGTAAATCTTTTTGTGAAGAATTTATGAGCGGGGGTTCAATCTTCAACTGGCTGGCGGGAGCAGCCACTGACAGGTCACATGACAGACAGACAGATAGATAGCAGTGGTGTTCTGAAATGAGGTGCAATTTTTTTATGAATCAATGTAAATTCATGCATTACTCTTAACGCTGACACATCTTCCTTGTTAAATGAACATTACATTACATCAAAAAAGAAACAAAATACAATTCTATTTTGTAATTTTACATTAACAATGTAATGTTCTATTTATCATAAACAAGTCAATCTCATCAAGTTAGTGTTTTAAGCATTTATACATTCCAAAATGATAACTAAAGGCAATATTTAAACAATAGATTTTATTTGTTTATTGCTGTTTTTCTTTTTAATTGTCAACCTAGGATATTTTGGATCATCAGTCATGCTGCATTAACACTGTATGTCACAGACACAAATTGTATTTTTAATTTCACCAGTCAAACTGTTCACGTCAACAAGAGGCAGAATTTATCGCACAAATCAATCATATTCAATCATAACCAGTTACATCCAATCATAGTGCGATGGAGACATTGCCTCCTCTTAAGTGACTTTCCCCCATTCATTCTCAATTACCCCCCACAAAACCCCTGCACGCTATAGGGGTCTAATGGTTTTCTATGGTTTCCTATGAGAGCAAAGGGAGGCATGACTCCTTCTGTAACTTTACCTGCGGGTGTCGCTGTTGGGCAGTGTTCTTTAAGAAATACGTGTGACTTTTTAATGTCATAATTTGTCAAATTTGTGTTGTTTTATATGTAATATGGATTATTTTCTCATGAAACACCCCTGATAGATAGATAGATTAGAAATATTAGAATGGAAGCTTAAATGAGTTTCAATGGCTTAGAAATAGTACATAGAATGGCAGCTAATGGAGTTTAATAAACCTCTGTACTGTCAAAATTTTAATTTTGTCGGATGGAGTTTGAACAGTTTTGGCTCATTTGAACATTCCTTCAATGAAAGTCTGGGATTTTTCAGAGATTTGATCAGCATTTTTAGGAAAACCATAAGCCAGATCAGTCTGAAAAGATACAGCAACTCGAGTCAGAACAGTCTGATGGTCTAGTCCTAGTTTGGCCTTTAGAAATTTAGTAGAAGAATAAAAAGCTTAAGTAGTAGATCAGTAAGTTGGCTTTTTCAAGCTAAATTAACAGACTAACCTACAGTTTTAATGTTGTCACACACAAAAAAAACATTCTGCAACACTCTGGGAACATTAGTTTTTGGTTATGAAACCTAGAAAACATCCATTAGAGTCTAAAACATCTGGGGAGGGGGAATGGTGGTAAATTTTAGTAAACAAGTGTCTGTGGAACATCAAATCCAGTGATTTTTCTATTTCTAATAGAAATGTAACATAAATTATACATATTTGGTTGAAAAGCATTTGAGTAAAAACAAATTTTACTTCATTGCTTTGTGTTTGAGCCCAGCGTGCCAGTGAATCCTAGCAGAGGGAGGATTAGATGAGCGTTTTCTCCTCCCCTCACGTTCACTCCTCCCCCTCCAAGTATCTGCACTTTCACAGTCATTCATTGCGCCTCCATTGGACTCGCACGCTGCTTTCCTCCCGTGGTAGTTTGGACGATGTTTGCGTGCAGAGCAGCCTGGCAGAGGTGTGGGCCTCTGGCGCGACAGTCCCTGAACCGCGCACACCTCTATAGGGATGGTGAGGACGATACTGTCTGTAACGTGAAGTGTTATTTCTACCTATAAATCATATAATGTGCGCTATATTTGTTGTGTTTTAGTCTTTCGTGATCTGCTAATTGTCCTATTTCAAGCATTTCGACTTTCGCGTACAATGAAAATGTGCTTGACCTGAACTTGTATCATAATGCAACATTTTCTTGACCGGTGACATGTAGTTTAGGGTTAAGGGGACATGAAGGTCAGTCGGCGGCTATTGGTGCTTCACATTTTTTAAATTACTTTCGAGATAATTGTCACGTTTTATTGCTAGTCAGAGGTTACACGCCTACCACATGAACATACATTCACCGTGTCATTGGCAGGGAACACAATGTACACATCTAAAACCGCAGCCTGGCACACGAGAATGTAGCCATCTTGGGCACTGCAAATCTGCACTAATATTAATTTTGCACAGTACTGAAAATGCACTGGCTATCTTTGCATTTTAATCATTGTGAAAAGTTAGTTTAGTTGTGGACTATTGAACGTGATTCGATTAATGTTTGTTCTGTCAAATTCATTCCGTCGTCACTTCAATGGATTATGAAACGCGAACTTGCGTAATAGGGAATCAGTTGAAATTTGATGTTTGACATCATGGTTTATGTACTCATACTGCGCTTGCTTTCTGACCTTCAGTGTTCTAAGGGTGCCATAGAATGTTTCCACGTATAGCTCACGTGGTTGTGTACGTGGTCGAGCTATAGACTCGTGCACGCGGACCTATGGAACTCAGTGGCTGTAGCCTGCGGCAAGCCGTTTCAACAATTGATTCTTAAAACTTACTAATATTTCATGCTACTAGTTCTTATATTTTAGCTATTAGTGTCCGTTCCATTAGGCACTAGTATTATTCTTTAGGTAGGGCCTACTACCTTTTCTATATAATTCATTATATAGTAATACCTATTCTGTACATTGTAAAAATGATTTTCTTTGTAATTATTTGTGCAATTTACTAGCAATTTCTACGGAGCTTTCAAAGGGACCTGGTGATTGAAAATATGAGATTGGAGGAAAAAAATATTTCAATGCTTTTGCATTCCCCTGAGAAATGTTTGCGTTCCCTTGCAACACTTTTGCGTTTCCTAATTTTTTGACATCCAAATCCCTGCGTTAGTCTTTAAAACATTTGTTTTCAATTGAATTTAGCACTGGCATTTCAATCCCACAGTTCCTTTATGTACCCCAGGAGGGCTCAGAAACCCCTGTTGGGAAACCCTGGTTGTTTAAATAAACATGCAGACATTCTTAAAGCAAGACCTTTGTCTGCCCTTGCTGTTGCTTGACTGTTAGATGAATGTATGTGCAAATCTAGGTTAGGGTGTTTGTAATAGTTAATAAGAATATCACACACAAATCTGTTGAATTGAGCAATGTACACATAGACTGAATCAGACTGTCTGTCCTACCCACTAAATATCTCCTCAAATAGCCATAAGCGGATGGACGTATGCCTACACCACTTGCTCAAAGCCTTTCATTCTAATTCTTGTTCGCTCAACCATTCCAGTATCAAGCTGTGATAAATCTTTTTGGAGGGTGATTTGTAGGATAGATGTTTTAACCCTTGTGCATCAAAAAAAAAAAAAAAAAAGTTACACATAGGTGCAAAATGGACAAAAATGTCCATGTCCAAAAACTGTCCTAAAAATATGATTTATTAATATTTTTTCCACTTTCACTGATGTCGTTTTTTTTTAACCAGCATCTGTTCTATCCATAGATACCAAACCCCCCAATAATTTTAAGAACTGTAACCCTTTAAATGCTGGTTTGTTTACATAATGCCATAGGTGTTTTTTTTATGAAAAAACTAAAAAATAGTAGTTTATTTTCATAAACTAAATGCTAAGCAGAATCTGTTTTCTTTGACACACCCAAAAATTTAATAAGCAATGAAGAACGACAACATTAATTTTGAGGCATTTATATTTTTTTATGTAGTGTCAGATTTTTTACAAAAACTTAGGTCCATAATGGACAAAAATGTCCATGCCAAAAAACTGTCATAGAAATATTATATATAATTTTTTTCCACTTTCACTGACTGTTTTTTTTTATTTTTATTTTTTTTATCAGCATCTCTTCTATTCATAATGACCAAACATTCATTCATTTTCAGAATTGTAACGCTTTACAAATCGGTTTCTTTACCTCCTCAGCTTCTAATGCACCTGTGTGCTCACTGTCAGTGAAAATATGGCACAATCTAGAAAAAAGCCTTTGAAGCCAATAGAATGAATGCCTATTTGCAAATATTGTATCATTTTATAGTCAAATGGCCCTGGGTTAAAAAAAATTGCAGTTTTAATGGGTTTCAATGTGGACATTTTTGTCCTTAAGGTCCTGAGTATGAGTATTTTTTGTACGGAGGGTAAAATTGATTTTTTTTTTTTTTTTTTTTAATGAAAATTCCAATAAAAATAAACACCTGAGCCAAAATTCATGTAGTTGGCATTAACAAAGGCACACCTATAACAAAAAACAAAACTGAAATGGACAAAAATGTCCATAAGGTTGCATAAGGGATATGAGAATGGGACATGCTTTCAACAGACGTGAGGTTGAGTAATTGATGATTATGTTGTAAATGGTGAACTGTCCTTTTAATATAGTATGCCTGTTAAAAATATTATTAGACACATTCACAGAATAAAATAATTGTGACTTTCTGCAAACGGCATCTCTAGTAGCATCTGTAACTGAAAGCCTTTTTTTTATTTGATGCTGCATCCACACCACTAGGTGTCAATATAAGACATAGATGACTGATATATTGTGAAAATTATTTATTTTGTGAAATACATGTTTGGTTAATTTCAGCAGTTGTCTTATTTGCTGTTGTTAAATTGTCTGTAAATATAGGTATTATATCGTCCATTGCTGAGCTAGATATTTTCATCAGTGTCTGATATTAAAAAAATTGTGTTGGTTCTTCTGAGTAGTTTAACTAAGCATGTCTCGCTTTCTATTTGCTTCACCCTTTGACTCCGGGGAAAGATTAACAGATTAGTTGGTATAAATAACGCAGAGGTGTCTAGAACCTATTTACTCTAGCTGGGCACAAGTGACTGGATTATCTTAATGAGAATATTCCGCTCAATGAGATACTCCTGAAAAAAAAGTCTCCTCTACTGTGTCACAATGATCTTTGTGCTCCGATCATCATGATTGGACTGAACTGATGGTTTTCTAAATCTGAGTTGCTCCCTGACCTCAATTTTTTTTAGGACAAGGAACTGTCAGCAGCACTGAGATAGCCATTCAGTTATAGTATACAAAATAAAGTATTTGGTTATTAAAGATTTTTCTAGGTAAGAAAATAGACAAAATAATGCTTAATTCTTATTTTATATTTAGAGGAATAATTGACCAATACATATGTTTACATAAACTTAAAGGGTTAGTTCACCCAAAAATAAAAATTCTGTCATTAATTACTCACCCTCATGTCGTTCCACACCCGTAAGACCTTCATTAATCTTTGAAAAACAAATCCGACGGTTGAAATCCGACAGCTCAGTGAGGCAATGACATTTCCTCACTCAGGATCCATTAATGTACTAAAAACATATTTAAATCAGTTCATGTGAGTACAGTGGTTCAATATTAATATCATAAAGCGACAAGAATAATTTTGGTGCACCAAAAAACAAAATAACGACTTATATAGTGATGGTCGATTTCAAAACCTGCTTCAGGAAGATTCAGAGCATTTTGAATCAGCATGTCGAATCAGCAGTTCGGAGCACCAAAGTCACGTGATTTCAGCAGTTTGCCGGTTTGACATGCAATCCGAATCATGATTCGACACAAAAGATTCATAACGCTCTGAAGCTTCATGAAGCAGTGTTTTGAAATCGGCCATCACCAAATAAGTCGTTAATTTGTTTTTTGGGGCACCAAAAATATTCTCGTGGCTTTATAATATTAATATTGAGCCACTGTACTCGCATGAACCGATTTAAATATGTTTTTAGTACCTTAATGGAACTTGAGAGAGGAAATGTCATTGCTGGCTATGCAGGCCTCACGGAGCCATTGGATTTCAACAAAAATATCGTAATTTGTGTTCCGAAGATTAACGAAGGTCTTACAGGTGTGGAACGACATGAGAGTGAGTAATTAATGACATTGTTTTCACTTTTGGGTGAACTAACCCTTTAACTGATGCAGTGTAACTTGTATATAGAGTTACTGAATTTTAAAGTTACCTGAATTTTCAACTTTATGTTCAGACTTTTTAATACTTAACCATAGAGTGCGAGATGCTATTCACTTATGATTATCTGCACCATACTTTTGAGTCATGGAAATGCAAAAACGCAATGTTTAAATACCTAGATGAATGCTGACAGGCGTATTTATAGGTACCTGAAACCATTGCCAGGAATCCAATCAGGCAGTGACCTACTGGGCAGGAAGCATCTTTTGGCATGTTACTGCCATGGAGGTCAATCTCTGTGCCAGGCACTTTAACTAAAGCATTAACTATTAACCACAAATAATATTATAAGTTCTATTAAACTAATATATATATATATATATATAAGGGTTCCTTACATCAGCTTACATAATTTCAAAGGCTGCATCCTCCAGAGGTCACGCTTGTCGGCCGCATATGTCATTGAGGCTGCCTCATTGTAAAGTAACCATTAAATTTCAAAGTCTTAAAGAAATTACAACAATTTATGCTTCACAACAAATAACATTATATAATGATTACTGTTTTAGAAGGAGACATCATTGATGATGTATGCAGCCAACAAATGCAACCTCCGGAGGACGCAGCCTTCGAAATGAGACCGCAATCATTGCTTCAACTAATATGCTGATCCAAAATCATTCCCTTACTCCTCTGTTCTCTATGCAGTAGTTCCACGGAGGCTCATGTCATCGATCCCTGGCGGCTCCGGCGAGAATTTGCTTTACGCCGTCCTCTGCGGTGGAGCCTTCGCAGGTGCCTTGGCATATGTAAGTTTGATTAAAACTCAAAACATTGATATAGAGTGATGTCAGATCATAAACTTGTTGAATTAATATATTTTTTATATTCTCTTCTAGGCTTACAGAACCGTTGCAACAGACAAAGCACGTTTTGATGACCGTGTTTCTGAAATTGGTGCTCGTCCCAAGTCTGAGTGGAAACCCAAACCATGGCCACCCAAGAGTAAGTCTCAACTACGGTCTTGTTTTCACAGTGTCATTTCCACTTACATCATTGTAACTTGGTCAGTGTGTAACTTTTAGGATTCAGATGAGTAGTTTTAAATAGGGTGCATGAGTGGAAATCATTTACTTGTTTACAGAAATTTGAATACTGGTTGTATAGCCTTCTCATGCCTGTGAGGTTTATAGTGAAATTATATTCTTTGGCATCTTGTTACAGATATTGAATGAAACCCTGTGCTATTCACACATCACTAATGGTAACCCGTAAAAGTTATATATAATCCATTGTGGCCCTTACAAAACATCATAACCATAACAAAAGATATATTGCCCTCTTGTCCCCTCTGTCACAGTCTTGCCAAATGCACTTCCACTATATTGAATAATTGTATCATATCCAAGCTTCTCTAAAACTCATGCATCTGAGCCAAAGCACTATTAAGCCGTATCATCTTAATGACTGCAGCATTAAAACTCTGTCTCTCATTCGAGTATTATAAATAAGAGAATATAATGTATTATGTGATCTAATATGAGTAAGTGGCTGTTGACGGTAAGCTTTATACAGCAGCTTCAGGCTTCACTGACAGATTTGTAATGTAACATTTAATATTTTTGTTCTTTTTAGGTGGGGAGAATGGCGATGGTGAGTTTGTGATCTGTTTTTTTTCTCTCCATGATGTTACATAAGTAACTTCTATATTTAAATTGACTTAAAGGGTTAGTTCACCCAAAAATGAAAATTTATGTCATTAATTACTCACCCTCATGTCATTCCAAACCCGTAAGACATTCATCTTCGGAACACAAATTAAAGGATTTTAAATAAACTTTTCCTGATAATTTACTCACCCCCATGTCATCCAAGATGTTCATGCCTTTCTTTCTTCAGTCAAAAAGAAAGTAAGGTTTTTGATGAAAACATTCCAGTATTATTCTCCTTATAGTGGACTTCAATGGCCTCCAAACGGTTGAAGGTCAAAATTACAGTTTCAGTGCATCTTCAAAGGGCTTTAAACGATACCAGACGAGGAATAAGGGTCTTATCTAGTGAAACGATCGGTCATTTTGGAAAAAAATACAACTGTATATGCTTTATAAACACAAAATATCGCCTTGCATGTACTTCTGCTTTCCGCATTCTTCAAAACGCATAAGCTGTATGTCCTACGCCTTTCCTATTCTACTTCTGGCACCAGTCTAGTTTTTTTCCTGTAAGTAGAATGGACTAATCTAGAGTAACTAGAGTGGACTAATGTAAGATATTTTTGATGAAATCTGAGAGCTCTCTGACTCCTCCATAGACGGCAATTTAACCACCATTTTCAAGGTCCAGAAAGGTACTAAGGCACTACATCTGAATGCGACTCATTATTGGCCGGCTCCTGCATCATCATCATACAAATGCGTCGTGATGCTTACGTGAACAGCGTCGGCCAATACTGAGCCGGCGTTCTGATGTAGAGCCTTGAAGTGCTGAACATAAACAACGTATGAGATTGACACGAGAAGATATTTTTGAATATAGTCGTTAACGTTTTGTTTTTGCGCACAAAAAGTATTCTCGTCGGTCGTTGCTTCATAAAATTGAAAATTGAACCACTGTCAACTGATCACTGTTCATGTCAACTGTTTTAACAATGTCTTTATTACCTTTCTGGAAGTGGTGGTTAAATTGCTGTCCATAGAGGATTAAAAATAACCTTGGATTTCATTAAAAAGATCTTAATTTGTGTTCTGAAGATGAACAAAGTTCTTATGGGTGTGGAACGACACAAGGGTGATTTAATTACAGTTTTCATTTTTGGGTGAATAAACCCTTTAAATATCTGTAACACATCAGTTTGTCTTAAAGCCAGTGGGATCCATTTACCCCCAGTTTCACAGACAAGACTTAAGTCCTAGACTAAAATGCATGTTTGAGCTGCTTTAACTGAAAGTAACTTGCTCTGACATATCTTAAAAAATGTCAGAGCTGTTATTTTGTCTAAAGATGCACACTAGTAAGGTTTTTTTTTTTTTTTTTTCCCAAGTGAACATTTATAAAAGCTACTTAAATACCTTAATTGAAATAAAGCCTAATCCTGGCTTAGCCTAAGCCCTGTCTGTGAAACTGGGCCTTCGTGTGTTTTGCTAAAACTAACTTGTGGTTTAACTTGCATGGTCTGAACAGCTGCATAACAAGTATGTTTGGGAGTTATTTCTGAGTAATCTGGAAATATATTACAGCCTTGTTTTCTGAGGGTCAAAGGTAACTAAATGATGTCGCCCTCTACCTTTCAGTCTCAGGGCAATAGGCAATAAATTATATTCTTGGCACATAGATTATGACTTGTTCTTCTGATTAATATTTGCTCTATGCCAAGTAGGATCAACTTTTTAAGTTGTATCAAATATCCTGTAATGACACTACAATGGGCAGATATTAGATCATCTAATGGCTAAAGTGCAAAAACAAAATGCTTGTTTATGAAGAGCCTAGAGCTTCAATAGTTCATCTTAAAATGGAAAACCAGAAAATTGAGCTGAGGAAGCCTTATTTATTGGTTTGATGAATTTCTGCATATTTTTTTTTCTTGGTGTTGTTGAGATTGGATTGAGTAGTTGTCCTCATGTCCTACCCTTCCAACCCACCTGATCCTATTTGTCAGAAAGCCTGTTAATCAGAACTGGGTGCATTTCTCTTTGACACTGTCACTCTCCTTAATAAACCATGTATATGATCCATCTGCACCCCTGTGCACTCCTATTCTCTCTCACAACCCTCTTTTCCTACTTATTTACCTGTGATCCTCTATTAGTCACTGCAGTCCAGTCCAGAAAGACTTGCCAGCCAATATCAGTTAACAGTTTATACTGTAGTCTTTCAAATGCCAAAACAGAACTATGAAATCATGATACTGAACAACGAACTCAAAACTTTAACTAATCTCTTTCCTTACTTTCCTAACTGTCTCTTTGTTCTGACTCTTTCCAGAGTAAACTAATTTGGAGAGTCGGGGCTGGGCACCTATAGTCTTCAGTCAGGACTTTTTGGATGAATCTCTCCTGAGTTAATGCCATTATGAGTCCTGCTTTTTCAATGAACTGATATTTTTTTTATTTAAAGTTTCTCTTCATTTCATTGAAACCCTTATTTAAAATGTTTATTGTGTGATACAGTAGATATTGGTGAAAGACATGTAAAAGAAAGCTTCCCTCTGCGGGTTAACTTATTAAACACGCACAACAAAGCTTTTTGGTTGTCATTCTGTGTTGCTGGAATTCACAGAGTTGCTGGTACTGCTAACTTTGAACAGATGGTAAGACTCAGCCATCTTTGTATTTCTTCTCCTCACCTGTCCTCCTAGCTCCTTTCTCCCTATTGTCTCTGTTCAATTTCTCTTTACACCCTCCCTCCTCGTTCTTGGGTTTTGCATGCTGCCTGTAGTGATTATGTTGTGAGTGATTTAGACAAAGCTAGATTTATATTCCTTATGATGAGGACTTTCCAGGTATTTCCAGGTTGGTAAGATGGATGCTGTGTGAGTGAGAGATTTTGTAAGGCATGGTGGCAGTGTAAACATTTTATTAATAATGTTTTTTGATCCTGCTATATTTTTAGCCAGGCTGATGTTCCTAGGAAATTAGCATAAATTAAATTCAGTTCAAATAATACTACCATGATTATGATGTAAAATGTAATTTTCCTTAGATAATTAGTTGCAATTAGTGCAATTCTCAACACAGATTTAATTCCACAAAATATAATTTAATTTCATATCCTTTTAATTTAGGGATTAATATGACCTGGTCATTTCTGTGTGAGATTCAAAATTGATTGAATATGCTAAAAAAAAAGAGAAAGGAAAAAAAGGAAACTGCTTGATGCTTAATTTTTCCTCCTCTGTTGTCCGTTTAGAGGAAGCTGGTGCAGAGGAAGCAGAAGCCGTAGAGACCGCAGCTGAGGAGGATGTAGCTGCTGAAGCACCTGAGGAGGCTGTAGCTGCCGAAGCACCTGAGGTCTTGGCCACCAAAGAGGAGACGGGAACCCTTGAGACTGTTGTGGAAAAGGTTGCCGAAGCGGTTGCAGAGACTGCAGAGGTGGTTGCTGAAGTGGCAGAGGTTGTTGCCGAGACGGCAGAGGAGGTGGCAGCGGTGGCAGAGGAAGTGCAGAAGGTTGCAGAGGAAGTAGAGGCAGCAGCAGAGGCTGTTGTAACTCCAGTCATCCAAGCTGAAGAGCCGGTGTCAGAGAGCAATGGTACGCCAGCAGCCTCCGCAGAGGAGGCAGTAGCAGAGGCTACCGGTACAGAGGCCTGAATGCCTCGTGGGTACTCAAACACTCACCTACACACACAAGATACAGAAGATTCAAATGTCCTGTAACAAAATGGTCACTGTCTTGCTTAATCGGAAAGGTCATCCTCAAATCTCAAGAAAGAACAAAACGGGTCACTTGAACAACATTTAGAGACTTACTTAGGTTTTATTGCAGACCTGCATGTCTGTCTATCTATCGTTTTTTTTTCCTCCCTTCCAATTAGATCGATTAGTCATTAACTGAAGTTGTAAGGAGCTCAGAGACGCATAACTGAATGATAGTGTATGTGATTGACTATGTAGTCGTCATCACACTGTACTTCCTCGGTTTCCATTGGTGTGTTATAGAACAGGATTTGATCCTTGCAGTGCAATAATGTAATCCCACTAAATGGCACACATTTTATTTTGTATATTTTTATTATATTCCTGGACTATGCTGGAATATTTAAATTATATTAATGAACTTCTTTTCAAGTAAGGATAACCGTAGAAACCACTGTGAGAATCCAAAGCTGCTGCTTTTTGTTACATGTGACCAAACATTCCAGTGGACACACTTCATACTATCTACTCCTGTCCTGTTTCTTACACTCAGTTTCACTCTGTCTTCTCAACCTCACAAATCTGAGCCAGCCTCCTGTTATTTTTAACTTCTATCCTGCCTTACCTCATCCTTGAGGCACAACAAAGACACTGCAAATGTACTGCTGTATGTTTTTATTTGTTCTGTAATAACAGTAACGTGCTTCTCTGCCAGATATCACTTAGTTGGTACACGCCAGTTAATATTGTGAAATCTGTGAGTCTTTTGCTTCCTAGCAACTAGGCCAGCTGTGTTTCTGTATTAGTTTTCCCTTTATATTCCTCTGTATGACTGATCTGACAAGGAACTCAGTAACTTATCAAGGAGCTCAAGTATGTATGTGATTCAATTGAATTGCTCGTTTACTTGGAAAATTGCAATCGTGTAATAAAAATGAATAAGGGATTCAAAGCCATTTAATAAAATTATGGATAAATATCAAAAAGATATTCTGTGTTTAATTTTTTTTTTCTGAAAACTTTACAAACTGAAATATTACATCTGGCAAGTTCATCCTCTATTTTAAAAGTAATGTTTTAAAATGCTGTACATTATAGTCTACGACATCATCCCCGCATTCAAAAATCCATCCCAAAATGTTAGTTTCATCTCTTAATTTTTGTGGTGATCAAATATGTGGTGTGTCCTTTTCTAGGTGATATTTGGCAGTAAAGCCTCTTCATGTACTGCATGTTTTGAATAATGGGAAACTTAAATTAAGCTGCATGGTGTTAACACACATGATAGTTGCTGAAAGTCTTACATTATGTGAAATATACACACCATAGATCACATGAATGCACTTAAACTTTACCTAGACTCTTTTCTTTGCTGTTAGATGTATTTCTGCTGTAGTGAGGATGAACCTCTGCACTCTTTCAGTCTCATTTCTTTCTTTCCCATTGTGCTGTTTTAAACCACAGTCACACACTGAAATATGATTATTTATTAGAAGAATATTTAAACTAAAACTTATTTTAAATTTATAAAACCTCTAAATAAGTCATTTCTTACCTCAAACATCTATTATCAGCTTTTTGTATGATTTTGGATGACTTGATCGTGTCTTGCAGTGGCCCCGTCAGAGTCGGTCAGCCCAGCAGATGCAGAAGCAGTAGAGCTGGCTGCTGCCTCTGTGATCGATGTTGTTCCTGTGGAGTCTGGAGCTGTGGAAGACATGCTCGTTGAAGCTGTACCAGAGAAGCCCATTGAGGTGCCTGCAACAGATAATTTGGAAAGTGAACCAGCAACAGAGCTGGCTCCCATTGCACCAGTGATGGAAGAGGAACCAATGTCACTGGCAGTAGAAGAGGCACCAGATGCTGCTGTAGCAGAGGAAGTGTCTGTTGCTCCAGTGATGGAAGAAGCACCAGTTTCCCCAGTTTTAGAGGAACCACCAGTTGCTGCAGTGGTAGAAGAGACTCCAGCAGCAGAGGAAACACCAGTTTCTCCAGTTGTAGAGGAGCCACATGTTGCTGTAGTGGTGGAAGAGGCTCCAGTAGCAGAGGAGATACCACTTGATTCACCCGTAGCAGAACTGTTTGTTGCTCCAGTGGTAGAGGAAGCACCAGTTTCTCCAGTTGTAGAGGAGCCCCCTGTTACTGTAGTGGTGGAAGAGGCTGCAGTACCATTGGAGACTACAGTTGACACACCAGTTTCCTCAGAAGATGCATCTGATATCCCTGTGATAGAAGAGGAAGTTCTGGTTTCCCCAGTGACTGAAGAGGCACCAGTTGCCCCTGTAGTTGAAACGGTACCAGTTTCCCCAGAAGCAGAGGAGGTATCAGTTGCCCCGGTGATTGAAGAGATGCCTGTAGCACCTGTTCCAGAAGAGGCGCCACTTTCTTTGGTAACTGAAGACGCACCTGTTGTAGCAACTGAAGAACCTGAGGAAACACCTGCAGCCACAGTATCAGAAGAGGTTGTTCCTGTTGTTCCAGTAGTTGGTGACGTCCTAGAAGGTGAAGAAGTGAAGGCAGCGGCATGTTCAGAGGTGATTGCAGAAAGTGCAGTTTTGGAGACTTCAGTAAGTGTGGTTGAGGAAGAAGCAGCTAGTCCGGTTGTGGATGTTACAGAAAGTGTGGTTGAACCAGATGTTGCGAGCACAGTGGTGGCAGAGGAAGTTTCTCTACCTGAAACATCAAGTGCACCTCATGCTTTGGAAGACCCCAAGAGAGAATTCATAGTGGTTGTCTTGGAGGGAGGTCCTAAATCAGAAAAGAAGCCCATGGTGCTTGGTGTGTCCCCCATGACTGGCAGAATCATCCCAGCTCCTGATGATGGTGAAGAGCCATCGGATCAGGTAACAGGTAATCTGGTTTAACAATGCAGTGCTGCATTAAATTACATTTCGCCATCATCATGATTTAGTTAACAGCTACATAGTGATTCAAAAAAGAAAGTTTAGAATACAAAGAATAAAATGTTACTTTCTTTATATCATTCATAGGGCAAGCGCCATTTGCTTAAAGTGCAGATGTATTAGCATCAACTAAAAAAGGTAACGTCATAATCTTTTTATATATATATAATATAGCACCATATATATATTTTTATATATATATAATTGAGCACCATATATATATATATATATATATATATATATAAATTTATTTTGTGTATGTGTGTTCAAATGTTTGGGATCAGTAAGATTTTTGAGATATTATATTTATTCAGCAAGAATGCATTACAAGTGATCAAAAGTGACTTAAGTCAAAAAGTTTAAAAGTTAAGACTTATCTTGTTACAAGAAATTTTAAGTTCAAATAAATGCTATAATTTTAACTTTCTATTTAACAAAATATCCTAAATAAAATGTATCACTGTATTAAAAAACATTAAGCAGCACAATTATTTTCAATTGTGCTGCTCAATTATCACAATTGATAATAATAATAAATGTTTCTTGAGCACCAAATCAGCATATTAGAATGATTTCTGAAGGACCATGTGACACTGAAGACTGGAGTAAATTCAGATTTGCCATTACAGGAATAAATTACATTTTATTAAAGTTGAAATGGAAGATGTTTTTTTTTTTTAAATTGTTACAATATTACAGTTCTTACTGTATTTTTGTTCTTACTGACTTCTATCAAAAATATAAAAAAATTATTTCCAATCCCAAGCTTTTGAATGGTAGTGTACATTGATATGACATTTTTTATTTGTTTTGTCTTTCTTAGTTGCATGGAGTCAGATGTCCTGGGATAGTAAACCGGTTCCCTGATAAAGAATTAGTGATGTGCCTTCCCCCTTCCCTATTGCCTGCATCCACATTGAGCTCACCTACAATTTGACCCCCTGGATTTCAGTAATCCTAACACTGGACCAGAATTCTGTTACCTTCTCTCTCAGGCTCTCTTTCCACTGACATGCTCTCCACTGATACGTGGTTACTTCATGTGAACATTCACTCCTCTCTGATATGAGACATACAGGTTTCTTGACAATAATATGCATGAAATGCTGTGACCGATTTTTTTAGCCTTTATAAATGGAACTCTACTCTTTTTGAGTCAACTGCACATTGAAGCCTATACTATAGTTAACCCTACCTCAGACCTCACCTTAGTAGGAATTGCTGTGTCAATTTTACTATACCAGCAAGGCTACACATTTGCCACATACACTGCCATACCTGCATGCTGGCAACCAGCTTTCTGATTAAACTTCAGGTTTTCCTCTATTTTCAATCTATGCTATTTTTCATTTGCATTATTTATGAACTTACACTAAATGTGATTCATACCCCTCTACCTCAGCTTAACATTAGTGTTCTTTTTACACATTTCTACTAACCAGTATTGGTAACCAGCTTGCATTTACAATGTGATATGACTAGGTTCGAAAACAACTGACAGCAGTTGTTTTTAAGTTGTTGTTGAAACAGACTGCATTTATCAAAATGATCAAAAAATATTATGCCATGCCAGAATTCCAGTATTTATTTCCAAAAGCCAAGAAGCAAATCCCACTGCTGCATCCATTGTCTTTGTTTTCCTCTTCTCTCTTAGTTTGTTGTATTGATCCATCAAAGTCAGCCATCTTCATCATAAAACCAGTTATTATAAAACATGTTGCTTGACAATAAATTACTTTCCTTGTTGTCAAAAGCAAAGTCCCCAAACCTGTTATGCCAAAGTTACACTTTCCTTGTTACCGTCAGCATCATATTTGATTTGATTTAGATACAAATCTTCTCTCGTTCAGATTTTAGACTGATATATAGACATACTAAATTGATTCACTAGGGAAATTAAGGTCAGATAAATACATGAAAATAATACCTAGCAGTTTTGTCTTTTACTTCTTTACATGTTTGAAAAGGGACCTTGAGTATTATAAGTAAGATTACAACTTTATAATGTGAATGTGAGACAATAATGTGAAGTATGTTTCCGTATCATAAAGGGTGTGTTCACAGGTTCTAATGTTTTTGTTTTAAGGGATAGGGATGTAATACATGTTCTTGTGCTGTTTTGAGGTTTCAATTTCACTGTAGGCCCTGAACTGGGTTTTTTTAAAATGTGAATGTATATCAAAGGAAAAATAAAGAATTAAAACACATTTCAGTGTGATTGTGCGTGACTTACATTAATGGTATCAGATTTGATTACCAGCCACTATACAGTGCAGATTTCTCTGTTAACATGTTGGATTTGGGAATGACCCAATTTTTCGTAAATTCAGGAGAAGCATCTTCAAGGGCAGCGACAAGAATTTGTACAAGGTTACGACAGCACAGATTGCTTTTCCAATAATAATAATATATATTTTGAAGGTATCAAAGCCACCATGTAAGGCTGAGCTGCATTGTTTGAATTTTAACAAGATGAGATGACATGTCTGTAGTACATTATTATATATAGGCTTTCATCTGTTGCTTCCCCTTAAAAATTTGCACACTGTTTTAAAATATATCATTGTGATGTTATTTGGTTTGACTGTATAGATAATTTATGTAATGATTGCTATCATATTAATTATTTTTTGTTTATTATAATTTAAGCGCGCGCGCACCTGACAAGGGTGTATGTGACGTCACTTACGGTTGCTGCGCAGTTCGTCAGTCAGATCCTGCTAACGGGAGGCCTGAAGCCAGCTTCGCAAAACATTACCTACTACACTAACGCAGCCTACCAAAACTCATACTTTTTGTATTTTACATCGACTAAATAGACATCTGTCTAAAGCCTGCATGCGTGCGCTTTATCAGCGAGCAGTTCGCGCAAGTTAACCGCTTTAACATTAGCCAGTCAATCTGTCATTAGCATGGTTAGCATGCTAACCTTTTGACAGAGTGCACTCGACTGTCTTGAGGTTCAGCAAACGGGAAGAAATTACCGCGAACGGTGAGAAATTTCATATTTTGCATCCGTACATACATTAACGTTAGAGGTTAAAGTTAATTCATTTAGACTTCATCCGAAGATAGGTAGTTTGATTTAGTGTGGCTGTTTATACAGCAAGCTGTTGTTTACCGATCTAATGATTCGTGTTAGATTCAGTTTTTGTAAAGTTCGTTATTTGTTTGTGTTGTTTTTTTCCCCCTATAAACTGTTACTTGCAAATTGGTCACTCTTTGTTGATGCAATATTTACGTTACTACAGGAGAAGTGAAGCGCTGTTGAAATGGCAATAATAACAGACTCCTTTCGTGCATTTACGTTACTCTGTCAGTGTCTATCAGTCTTGTATCAGTGTTTACATTTTGTCATGCTTGATGAAATCTATGACAAAGGATAACTTACCCGAGGAAACTTGAGCCGTAGACTTAGCTGGAATTTGAATGAAAACGTTTCCTCATTGGTTTATCTATTGTTTATTTTGCAGTTTTGCTTCATCCTTATTACTGCATACAGTACTAAACACTTTATAGTGACAGAATGCTTAAAAACCAAACGAAGTGCCAGATAAACATTACATTTTCTCTTTTGTGTAAGGTGAGGGTTTGCTTTAGGCCATTTGTAGTTAGTAAACATCTTAGTTGTCTCTTCAATTTTAGTGTTTTATGTGGTATATGCAAAGGAGGAATGAAATGTTCATGACCCTTTGGGGTTAGTCTTTCTTTAAAACAAAAACAAAAAAACAAACAGTGAATATGACTGGATTGAGATCAGTTTTGCCAACAGGATACAGGCCTCTTCCGTTTTCTTGTTTTGCTTCTGCATGTGTGCATTTGTTTGCCTGAAGGGTCTGCTTGTGATCTTTGTAAGAATATTACTTTTTTTTTTTTCCCATGCCAACTGAAAAGGCATCAGATGATAGCCGTACCCACTTGGCTTAATAACCAAAGTTATCACATGATTGTAAAGTATGAATGCCTTTTAGTACATTCTAATTCCAAAATGTTGCATACTGAATTTACTAATGGCTACTTTCTTTTCTCAGGCTGTGACATCACTCAAGGTCATCAGCAGGGGTGCAGTGGATCAGTTTGGTTCTGACACAGAGGAATGAGTCATGACCTCTGTGGTGATAGTAGATGGAGGAGGGAATATATTGGAGTATGTCACTGGAGATGAGGAAGCCCAGCAGGTGAAGTTGGCGCACTCGTGTTAGAAATGCAACTTGAGCATGAACTAAAATGTATGTTAAAATTAAGCATTTTAAGGCAACTCAAGGTGTTTAATTATTTTTTTGCCAGGAGGTTTGTCCTGATGGGGTGGAGCCTGACGGAGAGAAGCACTGTCCTGCAGTGATAGTGGAGCAGGTGAATAGTGCCGATTTGGAGCAGTGTTATGCTGCGCAGGTGTTGGTCTATGACGATCAGAATACCTACCTGGTGCAGGATGTGGCTGAGGAACAAGTTGTTGAAACTGAGTTGCAGGAGATGGCAGCAGGTGAGCAATAATTCCACAGACCGTATTTCCATGCAAGGAAAATGTTGTGTTATGCATCTGCTTGGAAGACCAATCTGAGGTAGTCCAAAAGTGGTTTTGTTTTTTGCACAAATTTTGAACAATAGACCCAATTCTGAAATACCAAAAAAAACATGATTGCATTTTCTTTTCGTATACCACTAAACATGATGGTAATTTTAGATTAATTTCCAAATATGCCGATTGTTGTTTTAGGAGTCTAAGCTTTTTGCTTTTTTTTTCTTCAGTTTTCTTTTAAAGAGTTAGTTCACCCAAAAATGAAAATTGTCATTAATTACTCACCCTCATGTCGTTCCACACCCGTAAGACCTTTGTTCATCTTCAGAACACAAATTAAGATCTTTTTGATGAAATCTGAGAGCTTTCTGTCCCTCCATAGACAGCTATGCAACTGACACTTTGATGCCTCAAAAAGTTAAAGAGATCGTAAAACTAATCCATATGAATTTAGTGGTTTAGTCCAAATTTTCTGAAGAGACTTGATCGATTTATTTGATAAACAAATTGAATTTGGGCTTTTATTCACGTACAAACATTCATCAACTCACACATCAGTTGTGGTAAACGTAAGCTCAAGCATGCAAGAACCAATGAGGTTCATTCTCGTGTGTTACGCAGAATGTTTGAGCTTCCGCAAGAGGTTTGTTCTCACGCTCATGCATGTTTGGTTGAGCTTCTGTTTATGTTCATTGATGAATGTTTATATGTGAATAAAAGCCTACATTTGATTCAACTTGTTCATCATATAAAGCGATTGAGTCTCTTCAGAAAATTTGGACTAAGCCACTCAATTCATGAATTAGTTTTATGATCTCCTTCACAGTGGTAGTGGTTGCATTGCTGTCTATGGAGGGACAGAAAGCTCTCAGATTTCATCAAAAATATCTTAATTTGTGTTCTGAAGATGAACAAAAGTCTTATGGGTTTGGACATGAGGGTGAGTAAATAACAATTTTCATTTTTGGGTAATCTAATAACAGCAGGAATAGCTAAAGAGAGACATCTTGTGGCGGTTTTGTGGAAGTTATAAAAGACACAAATGAGAAAAACAAAGCTTTTGCTTCACAAAGAATTTCTGTAGGAAAAAAAATAAAAAGGGTAAATAGATTATACAAACGTTAAGCTGGACGTGAACAATGATTTATAATTTTTTGTTAATTCTCTGTGTTCAGGGATATGAAATATACAATATTTTCGTTGCCCAGTTTAGTATTTACCTTTTTTAAATGCAGTAGGGGAGCTTAGAAAGGCAGAGTAGTTTTTGACACAGGAGACAGGAGAGAGAGTAATTCGTACTTTATATAGTCAAGAAGTCTACAGTCAGCAGCTGGTATAACTACTCCGTTTCACAGTGTCTCTGAACCCCAGTTCGATTTACTCTGCAAAGCAAAAACAATAAAACAAACAAAAAAAAAAAAATACATAACTCATCGCAATAGTGTATCACGTGATCTTAGGTAACGAGCCCTGGGCTCCTGCTAAACTGAAGGATGAAAAGCGCTTGACAACCAGGAAGTGAAGAGCTGTCGTTAACCCCTGCGCAAAGTTTAAGTAATATTAAATAATTTCTTGCAATTTTGTTTTAGCGACACTTTTATTTTGTGTTCGCAGACTAATATGTGGCGTTTGTGTGTATTTATTACTGTGTGTTTAGAGTCGGTTGGAGTTATGATTTATTCTAGCGGATTGATGCTGGTTGTCAGAAACCAGGAAGTGCGTTTGTTTTCTTTTTGCGTCTTGGACACGTTATCTGATATATTGTTTATAACACGATTTCTGTTTAAAATGGGTTTGTGTTGAAGCATGGGGGTTAAAATGTTTTTATAGCAGCAGTTTAATATTTGTACGATCTGATTGTTTAACTCCGTTAACGGTGCTGTTCTTTATTGATGTGTTTCTAGATTAACGCAGACAATAATAAACAGTTTTGTTGCTGGATATTTTTAAAGGATAACGGATGCGGTTATGCTTTTTGGTCATTACAAGCGGCTAGCAAGAAATCTGAATTGACAGCTTTTGTTTTTATGAGACTTGCTCGATTGTTACATAAAACGTAGCAAACGTGTGGTTTTATAAACAAATAACGTTTCGACACATTTTCTGTGGTGTAGATAATTATTTAAATACTTTCTCTGGGTGAAATATCACATATGGTTAAATTCGCTTTTTGTTTTCGAAGTTTAGGGCGGAAGTGTATAGGCGTTGTAAGTCGTTGAGTGACAGGACGCCTGGCCATTCAGCGCTTAGCTTTGATTCGTAAGCTGCAATTTAGCCAATGAACACATCGAAATGCAAATATATTTTTTCTTTACCGCCAATTCTATGAGTTAAAGTACAGGAGAATATTTATGAACAAAAAATGCTCTTTTAATCAAAAGCAAGCTCAATTTGAGTTTTCTGTATCAGTTTTTGGTCTTGTAACATCTGTTTTCACATTAAAACCTTAAATTTGAAAAGGCTTTTGTATTGTTTAGAACATTGTAAATGATAGTATGTATGCCATTTGTTTGTTTTTATCAGAATCTGCTTGTTTTTTTATTGGCAAACTTGGAAAACAAAAAAACTTTTTTTCCTCTTTCTTAGTGGAGGTCTCAGTGCATGATAAAACTATTGAGGCAGCTGAAGCTCTGCTCCACATGGATTCACCAGCCAGCTTGCAGGGGGATCGCAGTACAGGTATGTGATTTAAATGCATGTGCTTGTTTTAATTTGTAATGTATGCTGTTTGTACTGTCCTAACTTAAATAACTACTTAACACATCTGTAAATCACATTTGTAGGAAGAGTAACGATAACAATAGATTTCTCTCTCTCTCTCTCTCTCTCTCTCTCTCTGCAGAGGAGCTTTTATCTGAGATGGAGGTGGAAGTGAGAACTGAGGATATGGGACCTGTTGCCAAGGATATTGTTGTCCTGCAGGAGGCAGAAATGCTGAAAAAGAAGAAGAGAGGTGAATCACAGTTCGCTATTACCCCTTTAAGACAATGAACTACAGAAACATTTGGAAATGTATGCATGTTCTTGTATATTGCTGCATATTCTAGTACATTCCATTTGAAGTGCCCCTATGTATGAAGTGCACTTTGAGCTCAGTTTCTAAATTTCAATTGAAAACTGTCTAATTAGAAGAGATTCATTTGTTTTGTGTGATCTTCCCCAGCAGGACGAAAGCCCAGAACTCCACAAAATTGCTGTGAAGGTTCTCTGGATCTGGTCTATAAGAGGAAATCAAAAGACAGCAAGGGTGAGTGTTTCTGTTTATTTATTTATGCAAGAGAATCTTTTTTTTTTTTTTTTCTGGTGCCACAATCTTAAGTCTGAATCTTGCAGGCTCAACTACTTACCTGTGGGAGTTCCTGTTGGACCTTCTGCAGGACAAGGAAACTTGTCCAAAATACATTAAGTGGACTCAGAAGGAGAAGGGCATATTCAAGCTTGTGGACTCCAAAGCGGTGTCTAAATTATGGGGAAGACATAAGAATAAGCCTGACATGAATTATGAAACAATGGGGAGAGCACTCAGGTAATGTTTAATCAAGTTTATCAGTGAACAGATTTTTGGAAACTAGAAAATGTTCCAGCGGTCTTGATCAGTCTTCATTTTTTCTTTTTTTTTAAGGTATTACTACCAACGGGGCATTTTATCAAAAGTGGAAGGCCAAAGACTTGTGTACCAGTTTAAGGAGATGCCCAAAGACATTGTTTTTATTGATGACGACAACATGGATGACAGCATTGACGAGGGAAAGAGAGAAACCCCAGCCGCATCCAATCGCAGCAATCCAAAAAGCAAAGGGACGCCAGTTTCTCCCACTTCTGCTGTACCTAAAATCATCAATCTATCCTCAGGACAAGATGCCTTTATGACCGTGCAACAGTCACCAGAAAACATGGCAACAGCCCCTGGGTATGTTATCAAAATGTCTAAATGTTAACCTTTCAATTGCAAATAGAAGGGCTCTATGATTTATTTTTATTACTCAAGTTACATTAAACCAATTAAAATGGAATCCAGAAAAATTAAAACAAAAAACACAGATTTTGGTCATAGCTTACAGCTTACAACCGTACATATCACAATGCTTTTCCTGTTGTTTGTTTCCAGGACAGTGAGGCTGGCCATGCAGGTTCCTGTTCTCATGACGACACAGGGTCAGAAAATCTCAACAGTAACTGTCAACTCGCCCTCCGTCCGGTCACCGATCCTCTCCATGCCCAACTCGGTCGCTGGGGGTAACAACGCAGGCAAAATGGTTCTTCAGGCCGTGCCAACGCTAGTGCCTGCTCAGGGGCAAAGCGGTGAAAGAATCACCTTACAGCTCATCACCCTTCCCACCATGCCCGGCAAACCCGGCACTCCCATCACTCTGAGCACGTTCTCCCCCCTCACCGTGCCTACCAGCAACGCCCAAGTCTTGAAGCTTGCCGTCCCCTCCAACATCACCACGTCCGCCTCCACAGCTCCTGCAACCGTGGTGACCTCTCAGCCAGGGGTGACCGTGGTGCCGAACGTACAGCCAGCAATGTCTTTACAGGATGTGACTATTATTAAGGTTGAATCTCCTGAGGTTTCCGTGGATCAGACAGTTAACAGTGCTGCAGAAAACACGCCGAGCACACAGACAAACCCCACAACCACACAGAGCTGAGCAAACATCAAATGTCACTGCATTCACTCACAGGAACCGACATCAACACTTGTGACACAGATGCAAATAAAATGAGTGACGTAAAGACTGGCTGACTTCTGTGAAACGGATGAAACCAGCACTACAGCTCAAGACGCTTGTTCACTTCCCTACACTATAACCACCATGTGTAGCCTCAAATCTGGATTAGATTTTGAAAGGCCTTTTTTCTTTCTTTTTCTTCATATATTAATCTATTCAAATCACGCTTCGTTATAGACGACCATCTGTGCTGTGATGCTGTAGGAACGAACCACACTTGGTGCTAAAGATTGAGAGCAAGTCACATGGGTGAAGAGAATCAGCCAAGATGCTCGTTTTGATCACCTGTTAATTTGGAGCATAAAAGAATCTGTGCATAGATGTACCTTTGCGGTAGTTAATGATAAATAAAACAAGCAGCCTTAGGTCAGCTTTTTCCTTCTAAGTCATTACTAAAAGTAATTGATTGTGCTTTGTGTACATATAATTTTTTTTAAAATATATTTTGTACCAGGAAGTGTTTTTTTTTTCTTTCTTTCTTTTTTTTTTACAGTTCAAAAGAAACTGTTTTCTGAAGGACATTCAAATCTGTTATTTCAGACTTTTTAAAATAATTTCCTTTCTGTGCATTTATCACTTTGTGTTTTCCACTGCTTTGTATTTTGCAGGTCATGTTTTGTTTTTCATGTGTACAAAAAAGGGAAAGAATGTCTGATACAGTATATTGAATATTCAATATATGAAGCATATATTTTGTTGTATTCTTACCCTAAAATGTATCCAAGTAGATTTAAATATAGAGAATTATGCAAACAGCTGGTTCAAATGTTATTTTTCTTTCTTCAATGTGCAAAAGGTGCTTTTGTTCATTAGTCCTCACATGGTTCCCACAGTCATGGAAAATCTTAAAATATTAGTGATTAATATTTAATATTAAGATTAATGTTATTATTTAATATTATGTTCTTTAATATTAATATTATTGATATTTTAACTGTCCTCATCAATCAAAAACAACCATTGTGTTGCACACAAACTATAAAAAAATCATATTAATAATAATGATAATAAAAAGGAATATATATATAATTTACATACACACACACACACACACACACAACATTATGACCACCGACAAGTGAAGTGAATAACACTGATTATCTCTTCATCACAGCACCTGTTAGTGGGTGGGATACAGTCAAACCAAAATGTATTCAGACACCTTGAACATTTCATTCATTAATAGTTTCACTATAGTTTAAAAAAAATGGTAATAAAATATGACAAGATCTCAGAGTTAAACTGTGTCAGAAAAAAAATATCTTAATAATGCCAGATAACACTTAAACAAAACATGGTCAGGTCAAAGTGTGAATAATTTTTGGTTCCAATTTTTTTTTAATCAATTTTGGTAGTCCACTGTATGAAGATTTTTTGGGTATAATATGTCACAGTTCACTTTATTTTGCTATCCTCACTTACATAAATGAACTATAGTGTCCTGCACCCACTAGTATCAGAACTAATGGAGTTCATGCCTCGACGGCTCAGGGCTGTTTTGGCAGCAAAAGCGGGACCAACACAATATTAGGAATGTGGTCCTAATGTTATGCCTGATCAGTGTATATATTACTGTTCAGAAATCACAATGACATGGAAAAAGGATGGAATTTCATTGGTCAAAGTGTAGGCATGAATAGTTCAATATCTGTCAGTTATGAAACCATGGTACATAACCCAAAAAATCTGAACAAACTTTCCTTAAATAAACAGTATGATATTAGATTATCTACTGTAGAGACTTTAGTCTGTGGCATGAACTAGGATTACTGGAGAGCACATTACTATTGTTGGCAACTTAGAACAAATCCTTATTTCCGCTAATTGGCTCATAGGGATTCGGGCCAAAATACACTAGGTTGGCTTTGAAGGATGACAATCTTTGCATCTGGATCATAAAAGATTTCATCTATGCAAAGACAGATCTAAAAGGAAGCAGGAAGTAATTGTAGAAGTAGTTACAATGTTTAATAATATTGAACTGACCCAAAAAGCTCAGTGTGAAAATCTGGGTCTGGTGAGCAGGTAAGTAGCTTATATGCCGCTGATGTTTTAATTTGTGAAAATAAGTGTTAAAAATAATGTTACAAAAGTTTTGCAACACTGACATTAGACACAGTGATTATTTATATCAGATATGGTAGAATAATTAACTTTACTACAATTTGAATAAAAGTTTAGTTTTTCATTCTGCTAAGAGCCGCCCATAGGACACATAGATCAGGAGCACTGATCTAGATTTCACAAACTAGTTCAGTTTTGCTTGTCATTAAAGAATGAGACCACACAACTTAAGTACACTATTACAGTATGTTTTATATTATTGGTCAGTGGCAAACATATTGATGATTACAGTGCTACTAAAAGAAAAAAAAAAATACAGTCAATATAAATATAAACATCCTATAACTTCTGGAACCTTTAAATTGAGAATGTGCGTCTTCCTGAGATCATCCTTTAGCACTTAATAAGTTACAGTATATTGCACAACCTCTGTATAACAAACAATAAGAGCGTGATAATGATCTCCCTCAAGAAAAATAATAAGCATAGTGGTGCATTAGGACCTACTTGAGCAGGTAAAAATTTATGTTTATGTTAATAAGATAATGTACATTCTGAGCATTAATACAAATAATGCATTCTCACATTCAGACATACACGCACACATATGCTCTAAGAATGATTTAAGCTGCTCTGAATCCCTATAGGAGAGCACTAATGATTGACAGCTACATGAGCCTATGAGGCTGCTGACTGAAGCTAAGATCACACACCAGTGACAGATGATCAGAGGGGTAATTGTATGAGGGAAGTCGGTCCGGCCCGATCTGCTCTTCACTCGGTATCCTCAGCACAGCGTCCACCTGGAACGCTCTTTCCGAGTACCAAATGTAGTCCAACGTGGAGCAGCTCTCTCCGCTGGGCCGGATTTTCCAGCTGGTGTAGGGTGGCTCTGTAGTCCCGTCCTCACTCAAACACTTGTAAGCACTGTCTAGCCCCAGCGGAGAAGTCATAAAGCGCCTGTACACTTCCTCACTGGGCTCCGCGTTGAAATCCCCACACACCACCAAAGGAATACCCTCTTCACCGTCCCCAACCCTAGTCCGGTTTTCCTGATCCATCTCTGGGTACGACTGTGTGGTTATATCACGGAGCTGCTGGAGAAGATGAGCCCCCTGCGCGCTACGAAACGCCTCCCAGCCGCTTCGCGCTTTCAGGTGCGTTACTGCCACGCAGAAGACTCGACCTGTGAGTCTGCAGCGAAGCGTAGCCACGATAGCTACTTGGTTGGTTTTGAGCATCATGGCGGAGAGTCTGAGGTGAGTGGTGTGGAGCAGCTGGAAGCGACGGCGGTTGAAGAACAGAGCGCATCCGTCGGGGCCGTTGTTATTGTGAACATCCAGGCAGGGGGAGCAAGGCTTGGGGCAGAAGCTGCTCTGGTAGCCCAAGCTGGCGAGCACAGGCTGGAAAGTGTCGAAGTAGTGGTCCACCTCCTGCAGGCACAGCACATCTGGCCTGTAGGTAAGGATCTCTTCCAGTATGAGATATTTCCTCTCAGACCAGTTCAAAGCCTCCATCGGACAGCGCACAAAACTGTCCTTTCCTTCACCCAGAGCTACAGATTCACAAGAAAAATAAAGAAGGTTTGCATCACATTTTGAGCATCGCATGGTAGCATTGCAGTTAAAAGTGAAGTGTGTTCAGTCCTAGATTAATATAAAGATTAAAGGCACAGAATGAAAATAAACCTAAACTTTACTCACCCTCAAGCCATCCTAGTTGTATATGACTTTCTTCTTTCAGCCAAACACAATCAGAGCTATATTAAAAATATCCTCGCTCATCCAAGCTTTCCTGTAGCTCAGTGGTTAGAGCATGGCACTAGCAATGCCAAGGTCATGGGTTCGATCCCAGGGATTGCACATACTCAGATACAAATGTATAGTATAATGCAATGTAAGTCGCTTTGGATAAAAGCGTCTGCCAAATGCGTAAATGTAAATGTAAATGTATAATGTGAGTGACTGAAGGATGGGTTTTTGAAGTCCAAAAAATTCATCCATCTATCATAAACGTACTCCATTCAGCTCCGGGGGGTTAATAAAGGCCTTCTGAAGTAAAATAACGGGCTTCTGGTGTGACAGCCATACGCATTCGACTTGCGTCTAAAAAGTGTTAAAGGTGCTCTAAGCGATGTCACGCGTTTTTAGGCCAAAACATTTTTTGTCACATACAGCAAACATCTCCTCACTATCCGATAGCAACCTGTCCCCTGAACACACTGTAAAAAAAACACGGTCTCTGTAGTCACCACAAGCTCCGAAAACGGCAACAAAAACTACCTGGTGCAGCCTGGACCACGAAACATAATAAACACGCTCCAGCCAATAACCGACAAGAATGATTTTAAATGCGCGTTCATGACTGTTTCAGGAAACACGGAGGGGAGGGGGAGGGTCTAGCTAGCCTCTGTTTTGTTTGACAACACTTCGAACGTCAACAAGAAGTTACTCCACCCAGGATCGCTTAGAGAACCTTTAACTTCCACGACATAGTACACAATGCCATGACATTCTACGCTATGTCCCACATTATAACGCATAGAACGTCATTGTGTACTATGCCGCGGAAGTTTTTTGGACACGAGTCGAATGTGTAAATAAGGATATTTGTCTTACACAAACACATCGATTTGCTTCAGCAGGCCTTTATTAAGACTTTTTTGGACTTCAAAATCTCATCCTCCATTCACTCCCATTATAAAGCTTGGACAAGCCAGGATATTTTTTAATATAACTCTGATTATGTTTGGCTGAAAGAAGAAAGTCATATACACCTAGGATGGCTTGAGGGTGAGTAAATTATGGGGTAATTTTCATTTTTGAGTGAACAAAAGGTTTTTTTTAAACTGGGAGCCACAAGAGGGTGCTAAGGTCTCCTCAGGAATTTTGAAAAAAAAAAAAAAAATGTATAATACTAATTATAAAATAAATGATTTTTGGCTGACAAAGACAACTTCAGATATTAAAAATGTTTAAAGCAATAATTTTAAAATAATTACAGAAATGGACTTTGTTACATGCTTTATAACACTGGGCAGTAGTTAGAGATTTATTATTTTATTGCATGTATGTATGCATGTACATTACCATTGGCATCTTCAGCTCATATTTAAATAATTGACTTTAGTACAGTGACAATATAACATTATATTATTTAACTTAAAAATCTGTTTAATTTTCTTACACGGTGTAAATGGGTCTTTAATGCAAATATATAGTTGCCTTTATATTAAAAGTGTAATTTTAAAAGTGTAAAATCTCTTTAAGTTACCTCCTGTGAATCAACTATAAATCAAATACATGATAAAAGCTGACAGACTCTGTACCTTGTGCTAAGATGTTCCACTGCATGATGCGCAGGGGTGCGTTCTGCAGCGAACAGGGTCTGGTCATAACAAAGTCTCTGTGCAGTCGAGGGGGGCGGTTCCTCAAAACCTCCTCGCATTCACGCAACAGTGCGTCTGGGTCAGCCTGTTCATACTCGTATTCGTCAGGATCCACATGTGGGTCTGCCAATGCAGCGCTGCTCAAAGTCTGCGCCAGAGTACTGAAGAGTCTACTGCTGCTGCTACTGCCCATCTGACACACTGCAGACACACATCAAAACAAGACATGTTACACACACTCTGGCATCATTATAGAATAGTTTTTGGAAAACTATACAAATATTAAAAATATTCAAGCACTTATAATATACCTAATTATTATTAATTTTTTTTTTGCAGTTCACTTTAATAGTTCTACAAATATTGCACATAAAATCAAATAACATGAGGACATAAAAGCTGCATAAAAAATACATTTGCAAAATAGTTAATAATAGTTTTAGAAACTGGCGTCACTCACTTTCACACAGTACACATTATGTGAAAGAAGACACTCAAACCAAACAGCAGCCAATGAAGATATAAATAGTAGCGGTCCAGTACACTATGTATGACAATATAAACAGTAGTATGATGACAGCACATGGTATCTATTTAAAGTGCAGATAAATTAGGCCTAAAATATGTCTGATGTTGTTCATTATGTGTATTACTTGAGTTTGTCTTTATTAAATATGCAAACTTTATACACCTAGAGCTTGAACAAAACTGGATTATTTTGTTATTTGATACCTCACAGTGTATTGTTCAAATGTGGAAAAAGCACTTTAAAATCATTGATAAGTTCACATGATTGTGTGGTTGATTCTTTTGGGAAAAAGAGAGATGTCTGTGATGCCTCAACATCTGTCTGGGCTTGTTTTGAGTCTTCAAAAGAGGTTTAACTAAATATGAATGCACCTATTAACATTCTTGCATGGGCTTGTGTGCGTTTGTTGGCTTGTATACTATCTTCCCTGTTGAAAAAACAGCATATGCTGGTTGGGTATGTTTTGAAGCATGGCAGCAGGTTTGAGCTGGTTTATGCTGGTCCTTAGTTGGTCATAACTGGTTTAAGCTGGTCCTGAGCTGGTTATAAGCTGGTCCTGAGCTGGAGCTATTTGCTTAGGACCAGCACTTGACCATCTTAAACCAGCTCATGACCAACTAAGGACCAGTATAAACCAGCTCAAACCAGCTGGCATGCTTCAAAACATACCCAACCAGCATATGCTGTTTTTTTCAACAGGGAATGTATAGACAATATTTCATTAACCGCATTAGCAACTCAAACCTCAATGGAAACAAAGACTTTGGATGCTAGTTACAGATAGTTCTGTAAATTATTCATCTTATTAATAGACAACGGGTTAACTGCAGCCGTGGAAACTTCTGTCTACTGTCTGTCATGACAACTCAACAACTCACTACTCAAAAGATAAATTTTTATCTAGCAGACAGTAAAAACAAAAACAAAACAAAAATCAAATATTTGAGGATGGACTCTTTTCTTAGACCAGTAGACCAGTACTCTAGCAACTAGACAGCCACATGCTAAACCCCTCAGACCACATTAGCAACAGTACAGGAGTGTCTTGGTAACCACCAAAAACACAGTAGAATCAGTAGCAAGTTTTGCATGACTAAGCAGCACACATTTTCATCATCTTAATCTAACATTTACACTACCATTCAAAAGTCTTTTTTGTTTTTAAAGAAATTGATACTTTTATTAATCAAGGATGCAATAAATTGATCGAAAGTGACAGTAAAGACATTTATAATGTTACAAAAATGTATTTCAAATAAATGCTGTTCTTTTGAATGTTCTTTTCATCAAAGAATCTGAAAAAAGATATCAAGATTTCCTAAAAAAAATCATGTTTCAACACTGATTATGTTTCATGAACATATTAGATTATTAGAATGATTTCTGAAGGATCATGTGACACTGAAGACTGGAGTAATGATGCTGAAAATGTTGTTTTGCCATCACAGGAATAAATAAATAAATAAATAAATAAATACATATATATATTGAAATATTTTAAAATAGAAAACAGTTATTTAAATTGTAACATAATTTCACAATATTACGGTTTTACTGTATTTTTTATCAAATGCAGACTTTGTGAGCATGAGATGTTTTTCATAAATATTAAAATGCATTACTGACCCCAGACATATGAACGTTAGTGTACATTTTATGTATATTTAAAGTAATTCTGTTAATTTGCAGTTTTAACAGTTTATTTAACAGTTTTAATTTAAATTCAAGTACTGAATACTCAGGGCTGTTCATGACTAAGGTTGGTCATTGCTCAGTAATCGTTTAAAACACACAGCACCCATATCAATTAAATCCACCCATTCAATTTTAAATTTGTGGGTCACATGCATCTCTTGTATCAGGATTAAATTTAAACACACCATCTCTAGACACATCCACTGTAACTAAATCACTGTAACTGAATCAATGACTATTCAGGGTCTAAGGCCCGTCACTTTCTCATACATTTAGGTCTTATATTTTTCCGAAACACCTAGAAATGCATTTCTTTTAAAACTACCTCTTAATATTTCCTTTTCCACTGAATATCTCCGATGCAGGTGAACTAAAGCCACAATCTTCTTCTCTTTGGCTTTGAGGGAGTCCAGGACTAATCCAATGATATCCAGTATCCGATCAGTGGGTCAGTGTATGATACAAATTGACAGAGAGAACACCAGCATCCTCCCTTTGAGCTCTTTTGCTTTCGTATGCGAAGATTCTGGGGGCTGCGGATGTAACAGTGTGTGTATCTGCGTGTATGTTCCTACACAAAGAGGTTCCTGAATGAACTAGTATGTGTGTGCTTCCCCTACCATTCATTCTGAACAATGACTCATTTGAAAATCACGAGAGGGACCCGATGCATGCCTGTGCATACATGCACACATGGTCATGCACGTGGGTGAAGAGAACAGTTCAGGCCTAATTTAATCTACGGATTGAGGAAGACACTGTGGCCCATTTATTTTGGAATGCATAAATAGTTTGTCATTAGTTTTTCACGAACATTTTACAATAATGTTCAATTCTTTAACATTTTTAGGTATCATGAACCTGAAATGAAAAACATTTTACAGCATTTATTAATCTTAAATTGATCAAGAGTGACAATAAAGTCTTTTATATTGTCACAAACATTTCTGTTTCAAATAGATGCAGTTCTTTTGAGCTTTCATTCATCAAAAAAAAAAAAAAAAAAAAAAAAATCCTGAGAAAGCAGTTTCCACAAAAATATTAAGCAGCACAACTGCACAATGTCAGCATAATAATATTAATAATAAATGTTTCTTGAGCACCTAATCAGCATATTAGAATGATTTCTAAAGGATCATGTGACACTGAAGACTGGAGTAATGATCACAGAAATAAATTACATTATAAAATAAATTAAAGTCCAATATAATATAATATATATATATATATATATATATATATATATATATATATATATATATATATATATATATATATATATATATATATATATATATATATATTATATAAAATTAATAATTTTATTTATTATGAAAAATCACAATGTAACAATGAATATTTATAAAATAAATTTAACCTAGATTAATAAATGCTGGAAAAAATGTCAATTTTTATCTTAAATTTACTTTAAAAACTAATGAACTTTACTGTAAAGTTAAAAAAAAAAGTCTATCAGCTAAAACAGAGAAAAAAAATATAGGTATAGTTGATAGTTTGAAGCACAGGAAGAGTTTATAAAGCCTCATTACACAAATGATGAACATACACATCGCTGAGCTCTCTCCCCAAGCTCTGACATTTACCACTTCATTTGACTCATTATGTAAGATCATGAAGTGAGACTTGATATTTGCCTGCTGCATAGTGAGTCGTAACCTGTATGTGCACTTTGATGTCACATGAAGTTGATGAAGATGATGATGCACAGCACACAAACTATAACCTAAAAACATTATCATTACCACATGGCACAAGCTGACTGGCCTCTGCTGATCCTACAGCCAATGAATTTGCTTGCTCAACATTTAATCTTATATTTAATCTTAGGCTGCATCCGAAAACTTGTTTCCTCGCTGCCCTATCTGACAAAGACTTTGCAGGCAGCATTTGAGCACAAAGTTACCTCACAAAACTGATTTTGGACAGACTTCTGAGGCAGCATAATGGTTTAATGATCAACAGCAAAATAGTGTGTGCTTTGGTGATAACTAAGCAAAAATGTAAGCATTACAATAGTAATTTCTCGCTAGAAATACATCAAAAGTGAAAAACAATGGTCAAAAATCTACATTTATACACAAACTGACCACCAACTGCAACTTTTAGACAGCATCCTTCTTTTTTAGCTCAACTGTCACAGAATGGAAAGCACAGGGTTGTGGGATATGAAAGGCAGCGAAGGATACATCTATGCTGACTTCAAAAATCAATCAGAAGAAGGTATCACAGGAGACAGGAAGTAAGGCTAACTTTGGATTCGGATGTGCCTTCCTACCTTGGAATGCATCATCCAAAGGCAGCATTTTTCAGTTTTCGGATGCAGCCTTAGTCTGGTTCATTGTTTGCTGTAAGCTACTCTTACAGCTCAATATCAGAGTTCCTCTGAAACCCTCCACCTCCCCCAGCTCCACCTGCCTAGATCTGCTACAGGATCTGTGCATGTCCATTTATGCAGCAGCAGCATATCTTACATGCTCAAAGCAGCGTGTCTGCATATCTATTAGCAGTAGCAAGTCCATTCTTGCTCTGCAGAAGCAGCAGAAATAATCAACAGCAGCAATGTGGAAGATCTAGTCTGCCAAGACCAAACACATTAACATTGCCATATTCAATAACATACTAAAACTATTATTGAAATGACATTTAATGAGACCAGGGCTGTAATTAACATAGGCATTGAGGTGGACAATCATCATGGATTTTTCAGTGGCTAATTTTTTACATTTTACTTTTGGGCCATGCAAATATTGAATACTTGCTTTGCCTTGGATACTATGGTGTATATATATATATATATATATATATATATATATATATATATATATATATATATATATATATATATATATATATATATATATATATATATATATATATTTGCAGGCATTTTTGTCAATGCTTACAATGTCTTTGGGGAAAAATACCATTATAAATCTGAATTTTACAATGATCAAAATACTCTAGTCCCTTGCTATTAATACCCCAGCAATTACTGGAGATGCTTTTACTTGCTTATTAAGTCAAAATTACATAACATCACAGTTCCCAGTCCTGATCCAGGTCAAATCCCTTACACAAGAGCAGTCCTGCAGGGGCCTTTGTTCACATGGAGCTGGAATCACTTATCTGTTTGCTGGTTAACAACAACTTTTGGTTTAAAGTATCATGTGCTCATCACCTCCCATCTTTTCATAATTTAATCACAGACACATCTATTCACATTGTGTCCTTAATGCTACAAAGAAACTGCACAAATGATGCAGAGTTTGATAAATGTAACACAAGTCAAGAGAGCATATCTCACTCAGTTGGCAAGGAAAAACTGTTCACTATGAGGATCGAACCCTTTGGGGGCTGTTTAGGCTGTACTGTTCACTGACCTTTAGCTGGACTATCAAGTTACCTTCACTGTCCGAAAAAAAAAGGCACGGTGCTTGTCACTGGGGCAGTACCCTAAGGCACAAAGTTAAAAAGGTACTAATATGTACTTTTAACGTGCTAATATGTACCTTTAAGGGGTAAGTAAGGTACAAAGATGTACCTTTTCACTTTTGTACCTTATGGTACTGTTCCAGTGGCAGGCACCGTACCTTTTTTTTCTGACAGTGTGAATGCACACTAGTATAAAACAACAAACTCAACAAACAATATTAATAAAAACTAAATGTAATACTACTATAACAAAATTATTTCTCAAATTGTCTTAAAAACTGTATAAAAATCTAAAGCCACTTTATCAGTGCTGTTATCATTACCTAAAACTATTAAAATAATTTTTGGTAACTAAAATAAAGCTAAAATAAAATATAAATATTAGATTAAAAAAAACTTGAACTTAGTGAACTTCAATGGAAACTAGAAATGCTTAAGTTATACTAAAATTACTCAAAATAAAGCTGAAATTTAAAATAAAATAAAGCTAAATTACAACGGTTAATAAAAACCTGCACTGCTCTTCAGTGACAGATTTGTTAGAGAATTAAAAAGCACTATAATTTAACAAATGCATCTGAATAAAGATTATAAAATGCCTTTATAAAAAAAAAATCAATCAAAACTGTTATTAGGGATTTGGATTTGTGAGCTGCAGTGTGTTTCCACACCTCACAGGGTGTATGAGACAAGTCATCACTCTCCTACTTACTGTACATGAGTCATTTGTTATATCATGAGGGCCACGCTGAAACTATCACAAATAAATTTAGGCGTGTGTCTCCTAAGATTCTCCTCAGTACTCGCACACTACATCACAAGAAACCCTAAAAACTGAATTTACTGTCTCAAACCCGTAATTTATCTTTCTAGACAGCATTTTGTGCGTCATATGAGCATCATGTTACAGACAACGAAAGTCTCATAAGGCAAAGGATAATGTGATGAAATCTTAAATTAAATTACCTTGTAAAGAACCGAAAAGAACGGGTGATGAGTTGGACCTGGTTGGAGGAGGATGAACACCCCTGGAAAGTCGTGAGGCCGGAGGGCTGCTTATCTTCAGTGGACCGGGTTTCTTTGTATGTGTCCCCAGTGATGACAAACAGACTGCGGCCAAGTCTCGATGGAGTATCGCTGAACAGCGCCGGGCAGGATGCATTATTCTTAGGTTGACAGTCCCTCGAACCGCGGTTTAAACTGATTCACTTAAGCAAATTATGGCTTTAAGTTTAGCTAAGGAAGAAATAAGTTTACTAACATTTACAACACTTGTTTCGTTGTCTTTTCGCTGTATGGAAAAAATTGCCGGTAGAAGTTTCGTCATATTCCAGGGTGACACGTGAACTATATTTTGATAGGGGAGTTTAGCAGATTGAGTCTTCATGTAGCTACTAATAAAATCACGTAATGTATTAAGTTATTCTCTATATTAAATATTAATGATACGTTTATGAGTTCAACATTTTAAACAAATCCAAAACGCGTAAGATACAAAATAGCATCATGTTGTAACGCGACATTCACCTGCATTATAATGAATGGTTTAGCCCTACTGTCAAAGGACACCCCGTGCCTTTTCTGAAGTAAAAGCCGGACAATGGGAGGGGCTTGGAGCTACTCCCGCCAATCAGCGTCGAAAGAGCTGAGACGTATGGATATTTCGTCATCATTGACGTACATTGTGCGGTTTTCCTCCAAGACTACACGCACATTCCATTCCATATTTGATTACTTGATTTTCTTGTCATAGCAAGAATTACCTGGTAAGAAGAATTACTCGTAGCCAACTTCTTAGACACAACAATGGCCGAACATATTACAGCTTTAATAAAACGAAAGGCTGTTCTGTTAAAATATGTAACGTTATATCTAAAATTCGTGTGTACAGATTTAATTGTAGTGGGAAATGAGTGACAGATTGCTGCATGATACAAATAACCCATAATGTCTTTACTTATCCTTTAAAGGGTTAGTTCACCCAAAAATGGAAATTCTGTCATTAATTACTTACCTTCATGCCGTTCCACACCTGTAAGACCTTCGTTAATCTTCGGAACACAAATTACGATATTTTAGTTGAAATCCGATGGATCAGTGAGGCCTCCATAGCCAGCAATGACATTTCCTCTCTCAAGATCCATAAAGGTACTAAAAACATATTTAAATCGGTTCATGTGAGTACAGTGGTTCAATATTAATATTATAAAGTGACGAGAATATTTTTGGCATGGCAAAAGCACAAAATAACGACTTATTTAGTGATGGCCGATTTCAAAACACTGCTTCAGGAAGCATCGGAGCATTATGAATCAGTGTATCAAATCATGATTCGGATCGCAGGTCAAACCCGCAAAACTGCTGAAATCACGTGACTTTGGCGCTCCGACCAGCAGATTCGATACACTGATTTATTATGCTCCGTGTTTTGAAATCGGCCATCACTAAATAAGTTGTTATTTTGTTTTTTTGGCGCGCCAAAAAATGTTCTCGTTGCTTTATAATATTAATATTGAGCCACTGTACTCACATGAACCGATTTAAATATGTTTTTAGTACATTAATGGATCTTGAGAGATGAAATGTCATTGCTCCCTATGCAGGCCTCACGTTGCCATTGGATTTCAACTAAAATATCTTAATTTGTGTTCCGAAGATTAATGAAGGTCTTATGGGTGTGGAACGACACGAGGGCAAGTAATAAATTACAGAATTTTCATTGTTGGGTGAACTAACTCTTTAATGATCACTCTAGTGACTGTAGGCTCAGTTACTGCAATGTTTATGTCAGCAGAGTAGTCTATAATGATTAGATAATGACAGCAGAATGGTTGGCTGCTATTTTCAGACAAAATAACACTTCAAAAGGAGGGTTTCTCAAATCTCCAGTGTGTTCCAATAAGACAAGGTCATACTAAACCTTTGAACCATAGTGGAATACATGATTAGACTTGAATAGTAAATAAACAATAGAAAGTAAAATACAATCATTAACAGGACCAGCTTTTAGAAGATCAAAGGTCATGTGTGCCTAACATCATAGAGTTACAACGTGGCTAAAAGTCCTCTGAGTTGAAAGGTTGTTTTGATTTTTAGGGGCCTAAGATTAGGGTCATGGTGTCAAAATACTTGTAGTAAGAAAATAGCTTTCCATAATACAAAGGAATAGATTTAGGTCTTTACAACTCATGTTTGTTAATACTTCATTAATCATTAATTAGTCTTTGTCCCTCATTTTGCCTTAATGCTGATGTGGTGGATCTGTAAACACTGGATTATTCGGGGCCATTTTAAAAAATGTATATGAGACAAATAGTTTTTTCAAGTCAGGATGATCCAGAAGTGGTTGTTATGTTCGCCTCATTTGCAGCCACCTGATCAGCAAAAATGAGAAATCCTGTGAAAAGACTGTCAGTCCAGAATGGATCAAAAAACAGTCCATTTTGTTCTGAATAGAAGATCTGAAGCCAGACCTGATCTCCTTTTTGTAGTCTGAGTATTGTTGATCCTGAGGCCACATCGTAGTTTCCTGTGTTAGCGTCAAATGTTCTGATCTTGTACTGGCCATTGTGAACAAGCCCAATTGCCAGGTGTTTGTTAGCCAAAGTGATGTCATATGTGAAGTAATACACACCAGGAATCACACAGTTAAACTTGCCACTGGTGACATTGTAATGGCCACCCTCGTTCATTAATATCCGGTTAAAGCGAATGGGCGTGCGTTCCTTGGGATAGCTCTTGGTTACTGCTACCGAGAAAGCTGATCGTGCCTCTGTTCCACAGTCACAGCCCCCGAGGGCACCAGTTTCCCCCATATCTCCCATCTCTCCTTTAATCCCAGCGACTCCAGACACACCAGGTGCCCCACGTACCCCTTTTAGGCCTCTTGGCCCTGCCTTACCAACAAGTCCTGGGAGTCCTTGTTGTCCATATTTTCCAGGGTTACCAGGACGACCTTGTTCACCTGACATTTGAGAATAAATATTCACAAATCTTTTATCACCTAATCTGAAACAATACCCAATAGATCTTCATTGTTTTTTTGTTTTTTTATCCAAATGTGATTTCATATTTATACTTAAATATGTTTTTAAAGTGACCTTGAGCTACAGATACTACAGATAAAATTAATATAAATAAAAAATAATATAAGAAAGGACAAAAGAAAGGACACACTATTGAATTCTACAGTTTTATGTAACAGGACTTCATCTGGTCCTTGGCAGGTCTTAAAATAAGGTAAATAAACCTCAGATGAACATAAACATGTGACATATTACACCATGTCATATTTAACAAAAATTAGGCCAAATTGGAAAAGCTATGGGTGACAAACTAAGTACACCCTTACTGCTTCCATAGGTATTAAGAGGGTACGTAGCAGTCAAATGCTGCTAATCAAATGTCCTTGATTGATTGATCATCAGCAAGTGTGACCAACTCTATAAAAGCAGAAGTTTTGGCAGTTTGTTGGTCTGGAGCCTTCAGGTGTGTGTTAACACAATGCCAAAGAGGAAAGACATCAGCAATGATCTTAGAGAAGCAATTATTGCTGCCATCAGTCTGAGAAGGCTTATATGGCAATTTTTATGGCAAAGTCCATTACAGTGAGGACGATTATTCACAAGTGGAAGACATTCAAAACAGTTGCCAGTCTTCCCAGGAGTGGACATCCCTGCAAATTCACCCCAAGGTCAGACAGTGGAACACTCAAAGAAATCATAAAAAAACCCAAGAACTACACCCTCAGACTCTACAGGCCTCCGTTAACATGTTAAATGATGATAGTACAATTAGAAAAAGACAGGACAAGTATGGAATGTTTGGAAGGGTTGCCAGGAGAAAGCCTCTTCTCTTTAAAAAGAACATGGCAGCTAGGCTTAGGTTTGCCAAGTTGCAAATGAACAAACCATAAGATTTGTGGAACAAAGTCCTTTGGACAAAAAAGACCAAAATGGAGATGTTTGGCCATAATGCAGAGCACATTGGCGAAAACTAAACGGCATATCAGCACAAACACCTCATACCAACTGTCCATCACGCTGGTGGAGGGTTGATGATTTGGGATTGTTTTGCAGCCACAGGACCTGGGCACCTTACAGTCATTGAGTCGACCATGAACTCCTCTGTATACCGAAGTATTCAAATGTGAGGCCATCTGTCTTACAGCTAAAGCTTGGCCAATATTGGGTCATGCAACAGGACAACGATCCCAAGAACATCAGCAAATCTACAACAGAACGGCTGAAAAAGAAAAGAATCAAGGTGTTGCAGTGGCCCAGTCAAAATCCAGACCTCAACCCAACTGAAATTCTGTGGCAGGACCTTAGGAGAGCTGTGAATAAACAAATGCCTACAAACCTCAAAGAAATTAAGCAACGTTGTAAAGAATATTGGGCCAAAATTCCTCCAGAACGATGCAAGAGACTGAAAATGTCATACAAAAAATGATTCCTTCTACTTGTTTCTGCTAAAAGTGGCTCTACAAGCAATTGAATCATAGGGTGTACTTAGTTTATCACCCATGGCTTTTCCATTTTGGCTTTATCTTTGTTAACTAAATAATGACACAGTGTGATATGTAATGTGGTGTTGTTCATTTGAGGTTGTATTTTCCTAATTTTAAGACCTGCCAAAGACCAGATGATTTTTATTATGTTCCGATACATAAAACCATAATTTTAAAGGGTTTCCTTTCTTTTTCACATGACTGTGTATCAGATAAAAATAAAACAATAATTAGGTTTTTATTTGAATATTGTTTATATTTAAAGCAATGGATATTCCCATAGACATACCTTTCTCTCCCTTCTCTCCCCTGTCACCGTCCTTGCCATCCTGGCCATCGACACCTGGCATCCCCATCTTGCCTACACTACCGCTGGGACCTGCTGTACCTGGACTCCCTGGAGGACCCTGAGGGCCTGGCAAACTGCAACTAAGCTGAGATGAATGGATGGTGAAGTTGCGTCCCTTCTTGGATGAGTCTACAGTCAGCACAGAGAACAGAGACAGCAGGCAAACAGCCAGCGGTAACTGATGCATGATGCAGCTGTGCCTGCAAACAGAGCAGATGGGGCCAGATTTGTGTTCTGGGGAATTTCCATGGATTTCCTGTATATACATATACAGAGTTGTGCACAGAAACAAGCACCATAAATCACATTATATGCATGCAGGTTGTAACGTGAGTTATTAGTAAACATTTAGGTTTTAATTAGGTAGTAAATATAAGTAACTGACCAAAGAACACAATTTAACATTAAAGCATGCATTGGAAAAAAGCCTCACCAGAGGAAAGAGATTTGTGTTGCAATGCAAAGAAAAGGTCCAGCTGCCCTTCTGGCCAAATCAAAAATACAGTATATAAACAAGACTTGTGAAACGATTGTATCTTACATGTCCTCCACACAACTTTGTAAGCATCCACCCAGTTTTAGCACAGACGTGTTCTGCCAGATAGTTCATCAATGATGTAATTCAACAAACTGTGGGAGGGGATTCATTTGAAAACTTATCACTCTTGTACTTTACTTCTTCATCCCACAAAACAATGAAAAATGGCTTTAGCTACAAAAAAAAAAAAAACAGCTATGTAAAGTGTGCCTTTTTACATCAAATACTCAGAACACTTCTATTTGCAAAATAACTTTGGCATGGATTGCAAGTTGAATAAAAGCATAACAAAACCAAACATGATTTAGGTTTAAATATAAATGTTTAATGTCAACTACTGCTCAGGTTATTTTTATTATGATTCCATTTAAATACCTTGGAAAGGGAGAATGAAACATATTTTGTTAAATGAAAATGGATGATTGACCAAACATAACCCATTTGTTATTTATTTGGCTCTTTATAATTAAGCGACTAATAAAACACAGTTTATGTACTTTCAAAATGAAAACCACATATATTATTAGGAAAAAAAAAAAAAAATCAGATTTACTACTTGCCCAAAAACAAAGTACACAACACGGATTTATACAAAGCGAAAAGATTTGCAAAACTGAAGCTGCTGGTTCTAACATGTGCTACTAAGATAGGACTTTTCTCATGAATAGTTTAAAAACAAACAAACATTGTGTAACACTGATTCAGCAATATCAGATTTTACAATAACTAAAACTATGACATCTCTGTGGTTGGTGACAAAAGACATTTATGTTTTCATTCACTGCCCCAGGAAAGAGGCCATGGGGTCATCGGCTCTGTAACGTTTCATGCGGAAGGCTTCCATCTCCTCCTCTGTGGGTTCACGGACTTCCATTAGGCTGTTGTATGGCCGCTTCCTTTCATCAACCTGCATCAGTTCAGCCACCTGCTTCAGCCTCTGCTCCTCCGCATTCAATGCCTGCACAAAAAAGACATTATTTTCCTTTACAATAGGCTTCGTAGAGCACAGATGCATCTAGCACATGAAGATACGCGCGCGCGTGTGTGTGTGTGTGTAATTAAAAAGTAACAGCCCACCCACCTTCTTCAGCTTCTCTTTCTTTTTTGCTTCATCGTCCTCATCACTGCTGTCAGAATCTCTGTGTTTCTTGCTCTTTTTCTTCTTCTTCTTGTCTTTCATTTTTTCCTGGTGCATCTGTGAATTTTTTTTTAGTTTAATACAATCATCTTCCTGCCATATTTCTCTATTATAATCATATCACAAGGAGAAGGCTGTTATTGTACCTGTAAAAGAGTCTTTGGTTCTTCACTCGTTTGAGCCTCCTCTACATCCTCTTCAAATGGAACACAAGAATTACTCTGAAAAAATAAGATTTAACAGATTTGTATAGAAATAGATACATGATACAAATAGTATGTATTTAATAATAAATAAAATAAAATAAAATAAATGTTTTTATACATAATTCATAATTTAAAAAATATATATATTTTGTTGCCTGTATTACCAACTCATGTGTCACATCCAGTGTATTACAAGTTGCAATGGATGGTTCCATTTACAGGAACTATGTTAGATACTCACCATTACTTTTTTGCCAGCTTCCCCGGTACAGTAACTTTGCTTCACCATCGAGTGGCAGCATTTGTAACCCCAATATCCATCTTTCCAATATGATCCCCAGATACACTGCAAAAGCCAAAGGATTTTTTTTTTTTTTTACATTCATTATAAAAATCCAACATTATTATGTAGCTCCTCCAGTTATGCGACACTTCCAGTAGTGCCAGCTAACATACTGTGTGGTTGTTAATGAGCACGTCCTCCTCGTATTTGGAGCAGGCCACAGCCTTGTCCTGTCCCTTCAACACAGCCCCGTGACGAGAATACTCCACATACTCCTCTGTCTGAGCCAGAAGAAGCTCTCGCGGAGGGGCGTCCAAGTGTTCCTCCCCACCGTACTGCAGAGAGGTGCGACATGAAGCCATCAGCACACGAGCAGGGGAAGGAGAAAATTTTGCTATTTCACTTATCAACAAAGGAGATTCTATACTTTACCCTTTCCAAAATAGTCTCTTTCTGTTTCTCTTTGAAATCGTCCTTTTTGACTTTGTAGGACTGATGGAGAAGCTCCAGCTTGGTTGGATCTGCCTGGAGGTGAACTTCAGATCCCTTCTCATACGCTTCCCAAGCAAAGACTGCAGAAGAGACACACAAAAACAATGCTAGACAAACAAGCACTGAAAGTACTTTTTAACATCAGGTAATAAGGAATTTATGAGTTGACAAACTCACGCTGCGTCTGGGCCATGGAAATGGTGTCTCCAGAGTAGCGCACAAAGTTGTCTCCAGCATAACCCACCCTGCCAAACCAAACTCATTAGTTTGAGGACACAAGGAGACACAACTAAAGAAACAGGCACATTTAAATGTTTCATTACGCCACCTATAATGATATTTTAGTGATTTTTTTTTAGCTTCCTAGAATTAAGGAAGTTAAACACATCAGCTTCTCTGGCATTTAGCAGACTATTTTCATCCAAAGCAATTTACAATCCAATTCTTAAGGGGTTCACCCAAAAATGAAAATTCTGTCATTAATTACTCACATCAGTCTCCTACGCTGTTCACATAGTAAAAACAGTGCAGTGCTTCCGTGTTAAGTCCGAATGCCGGCTCAGTATTGGCTGATGTTGTTAATGTGAGCACCACGACATATGCGTGTAATGCTGACGCAGGAGCCGGCCAATAATGAGCTGGTGTTTTGACGTAGAACCCGGAAGTGCTGCACTGTGTTTACAATGTAAACAGAGTATGAGACTGACATGGAAGAGATGAAATTGTTGAATAAAGTTATTTTTGTTTTGTTTTTGCACACACAAAGTATACTTGTCGCTTCATAACATTAAGGTTGAACCACTGTAGTCACATGGACTATTTTAACATTGTTGCTGTCTATAAGCCGGTCAGAAAGTTCTCGGATTTCATCAAAAATATTTTAATTTGTGTTCCGAAGATGAACGAGGGTATTACGGGTTTGAAACAACATGAGGAAGAGTAATTAATGACAATTTTCATTTTTGGGTGAACTAACCTTATAATAGTCCCATTAGAGCAACTTGTCTTGCTCAGTGTTGTGCAATGTGTTGCAAACTAAATAACTCTATAGTTAGTGAAACACCCCTACTTAGTACACAATCTGCAAGCTTCCTATAAGAAGCCCTGACACAAAAAGTGATGTTCATGGGCAGTCAACTTCAAATTAACATTCACATCAGCACACTTCTTTTGATAGCATGAACAGGAAATATGAAATGCACCTACTCTTCTGGAATCTTTCCAGTGTTGGAGTATGGGTTTTCCCTCATGGCTCGAGTCTTGGGATCATAGTAGGCTGAATTTGGATCCAGATTTCTGAGGTACTGTAAAATAAAGACAGCATTAGTTAAGAAAAACATGGTACAGCACTTTGTGGTAATAATATTAATGTGTACTCTTATGCTACTACTACTAATCATGCTGAGGAAACCCTATTAATCCTCTTTATTAATCATACTTATGGGACATTTTTATGGGAACATTTAAGTGTGACTTTCTTTTAGTTCAGCTGCCAAAAAAAACCCAAATAGTGTCATGCAATTAATTAACATGCATCGGCAAATTTCAAGTTATTTTTACCTTAGCGATGTCCTCCCGGATTCTCAGGTTTCTAACTGTGATTCGTCTCTTGGAGTCAAAGTTTTGTCCGGGCATGTCAAAGTCATCAACATATTTGTCCTCATCCTCATCTTCACTGCTGTGATCCTGGACAGGGTGAGAAAAAAGTTTGAGCGAAGAGGCTTTACAAGTTAAGTTCTATTAAATGTACAAAGATTAATTTGAACATGTACCTGTGCTGCATCATCATCAAGATGCTTCCTTGAATTCTAGAAGTATGTTAAAACTTTAGTTAGACAAAGGTAGTAAATATCATCAAATACAAGGTTATAACAATCATATAATAATATTTTATTGCTATACTGTAGTCATTTGTGTGGCAATTTTTTTCTGCATAGTTACAAAATGAGTGTGGAAAAACATTAAATTGTGAATACTTACAGCTTGATCCATTAGTTTACCAGAAGCTAACTCCTCCTGGAGTTTCTGTGCCTTGAGTGTACGCTTGGCCTATATTATAAAAAAAAGAAAGAAAGAAGGGATTTTAAAATTAGGCATGCATTATTGAGGCCTATACCAGTGGTTCCCAAACTTTGGTAGAGAAAAATATTTCCCTTGAGAAACTTAACTCCAACAGGCTTCTCTTTGTGTTCGTGATGTGAAGTCTCTAAGTGGCTCTTAACTTGTTTGTCTTAATGCTGTCAGAAGCTAATATTTTGAGCCACGCATCACACTGGCTTTTAGTATGTAATTTTGTCCTTGTTGTTGTTTTTAACTTTGCTTAATTTGTGTATTCTTATTTTTATTGTTGTATAGCACTTTGGTCGGCCTGCGGTCATTTTTAAATGTGCTCTAGAAATAAACCGAACTTGAACTTTACTGTTGGGGATTTGTCATGACCCTTCCAACAAAATGTATGACAGTGGTCATGTGACAAAATTATTTGCTGAGAATAAAACTTCAGTGAGTCTGCGTCAAAAGCCTATCAGTAAAATCGAATAAACACAAATACACAAAAATCTTCAAACAACATGACTTACCAGATCAACTTTTGAATATTCCTCTACAATGCGCATGTGCTCTTCAGGATCGTACCCATTCCAGCGATCCCTCTTTCCATCATAATCCATTGAGAGCTGAATCTGTTGGTGCTCATCTGGTGCCATGCCTGTTCCAGAAAACTTTGCTCCAACCTTTCTGGGTCTCTGTGAAAGACATTTCAAAAGATTGAACCATTCAAAAGTTTGGGGTTGGTAAGAGGTTTTTATGTTTCTGAAAAAAGTCTCATATATTCATCAAGGCTGCATTTATTGGAACAAAATCCCAATAAGAACAGTAAAACAGTACTACAATTTAAAATAACTTTCTAGTTTAACATAAGAACCACTGCAGTCACGTGGACTATTTTAATGATGTTTTTACTACCTTTCTGGGCTTTGAAGGTGGTAATTAAATTGTTGTCTATGGAGGAGTCAGAGGGCTCTCGGATGTCATCAAAAATATCTTAATTTGTCATTTTTGGGTGAACTAACTCTTTAATATTTTTGTGTAAACCGTGATACTTTTGCATCATTATGAATTTATATACTGTCAATTTTTATCAATTAAATGCATATTTGCTAAATAATTTAACATGATTTCTTTTACTGATCCAATACTTTTGAACAGTAGTACATAATACATAGTATTCAGTAGTAATAAGCCTGTATTCCATTCTGAAGGTGGCCTATGAACTTTACCAACATATAAACAACATCACAATACATATTATAAACTCCTATTTACCTCCAAACAGTCTTTCTTCTTATGTGTTATGGCACCACAGTTTTCACATGCTCCTTTTCTGAATTTCGTGCTGACGGATTTCTAGTTGACAGGGAAGCAATCAGAAAGTTTCAGAATCAGTTTTAGACATTAATTCACTTTTATAACTTATGTCTATTTGGGTAAGGGAAGCGCTTACTTCTTGTACACCCCTCTTGTACCAATCTCCGATGGGTGCAAACTGACTCTGTTTTTCTTCCTGGGGTCTCTGGTGCTTGAGGGTGGGTCTCTTCGATGGGTCAATGTACCAAGGCACGGATGAGATGTACTGGGGAATATGAGGGTTGATATCCCTGGTAACAAAATACTGCGGTCAGGGAAAGAGTTACAGGATATATGACAACAATAAAATAAAACACATTCAATTTTTTTTTTTTTTTTAATTAAAACAACAGTCCTATCTATGGTTCAGTGCATCCTGTTCAAGTGTTATTTCCATACGCTCTGCTCAACATACTTGCCCTCCTCGTCAACTTCAGCTGGAGCATTTCCCAATTTTCTCTGTTCTTCCAGCTCTTTCTTCTTCCTCCAGTCTTCTCGGGTCATTTTCTTTGGCTCTTCGAGATCTACGATCCCCTCCGTCACTTTAACCTCCTCCGTCGACATGATCTTCAGCTGCACCTACATATAAAGACATATATTCCGATATCGCAAAAACATTTAGCTCTGAAAACAGTGAATGTGAAAATACACTCCCCGTGATATACACACGCAAAAACAAAGACATCTTTAAAAAGAAAAAAAGTTCAAAATCTGCTGTGATAAAGAGTAAGTTAGATATCTGTATAAACGGCACAAAATTACATAGAAACCAGACAGTTATTTTAATAAAAAATATTGATTGCGTTATGTGTATTATTTACAGCTACATTTACATTTAACGTTAACATAACTTTAAAACTGACAGCCAGTATCTCTTACACATCAGGCTTTAAGTCAATAAGTCGTTAACTTACCTGATGTCTAGTGAAATTCAACAGACGATGATAAATATTTTACACCCTGATCAGTCGCTTGTTTACAAGCGTGTTGCGCGCACTTCCGGGTGACGTGACGTCTTCCTGTCTTCCTCGCTGTGACTTGCTGCATGTACTCTGAGTGTCAGTGTCGCCATCAGCTGGGCTGAAGAATCACTGTGGTCAAGAATGGAAACTTACAGCCGGACACTCACACGGTCTCTAATGAACTGAGCCGTGGGTGGGTGTTGTTCCAGAAACCTGTTTGAGGAAGTTCAATTTCAGATGGTACTTTTTATTCCTCACAATTACTCATGCTGCAGCAGGGTAGAAAACGACTTTGCTGTTCTCCTCCAGAGATGTTAGAAGTGCTTATGTTACTTAATTATAGTTTTGTATTAGTTTTGTAGTGATTTAGCAAATTCATTTTTCCAAAGCGACTTAGGAAATCACAAGGTTAAAGGTACAATATGTAATATTTTTGCAGTAAAATTTTCAAAAACCACTAGGCAAGTGTTATATATTTTGTTCACTTGAGTACTTACAATATCCCAAATGTTTCCAACTATTTGTAAATCGTGAGAAAATTGCAATTTTTATCCAAGGCTCCGGGACGTGTGAGGAGTCGCATGTCAATTGCGTCATACCCGCCTTAACCCTCGGTTTTTGGTTTTATTTTGTGGAAACCATGGAAACACCAAAGACGCTTTAAAATATTACATGTTTTAATAGACAAGGGAACAACTGTTTTGATATTTTTATAGACAGAAAATGAATTATTGTTATAGCTCAACACGTTTAAATTTATTGTTTAAATCAAATTTTCTTGATTTTTTTGCGATTATCATGCTTTACCATGCCTCAGAGAAAAACACTATTTTGTGAAGTAGCTAACATATCATAATCAGATGCAGCTTTATTTTTAGTAACAGTAATACAGTATTTTCTCTATCATACAATACATTTTAAAATTAATTTTATGCCATTTATCAACACAAGCCATCCAATATTTAATATGATATTCTAAAATCGATCTATCTTACTGCAGTGTGTAACAGTGTCTCACAGTAGCTGTCTGAGCGAACGCACAGAGTAACATTATAACATAATTTTCAACACTCTCAAATATATCTAATATGATAAACAGAGCTGCATTACCTCATACTCATGACCGGAAAAGCGGAAGTGGCGCCGGCGGCTGTGGCACAATAAAACTTCTGCTGCTCGTGTGTCGTGCAATCGCTCCAGTGGCCTCGTTCAGCTCCCACAACACTCAGTCCTGCTCTGCTTCATACTACAGTAACGTTAATAATCACATCCATGAACATGATTTCTTCCCGACTCTAATCCCTATTCCTTTGCACCGTCCGTTGAGCTGAAGACCACATGTCCCAAGATTCCGCTCTCAAACTTGGCGTCATCAAACTACGCCTTTGTTTTGAATAGGCTTCTAGCGGCCAAAATTATTACATATTGTACCTTTAAGGGTATTGTTAAACAACAAGTCACAATGAAATGCACTAACATAAACAACCTCAACACTCAAAATATTGTAGAAATGTTGCCACATTGGTAGAGTTAATGTTTTTTTTTTTTTTTCAGTCTGAAAATTAGTTAAAATTACTACCAGTACTGGAGGCTCAAAAATTTGAATTGTGGTAACACTTTACAATAAGGTTCATTAGTTAACATTAGTTAACATGAACTAATAATGACTTACATTTATACAGCATTTTTTAATCTTTGTTAATGTTAATTTCAACATTTAGTAATATATTAGTTAATACACTGTGAACTAACATGAACAAACAATGAACAACTGCATTTTCATTAACTAACATTAACAAAGATTAGTAAATACAGTAACAAATGTACTGCTCATGGTTAGTTCATGTTAGTATAATATATGTTTAACTAATGAACCTTATTGTAAAGTGTTACCAAAATTATTTGGTTAAAATGAATACAATAGTGTACTTATAATGCTTAATAATAATGCACAGTATTTCAATGAATTACATATTCATACTTTTGAATAACAGAGAATCAATAAGGCTGTGAGACTCATAAGGACAATGCAGGGATGACACTTTGCTAACTGAGTGAGTCAATACCAAGCTTTCCCACCCAACATGACACTGAAGACTATTTAAAAATAGCCTGGTACAGTAACTGAAACTCTGCTGGACAAAGATAGGAAATTGTTTGCTGTCAGCAAATGGCCAGTAGAACTTTGCATGATAAGACAATGATAAACAGTGGTTTCCTGAACTGTTACTCAAATGAGATGACAGAAATACAGACAAACTGCTAATCATGAGAAGTGCAGCATCATGTTTTATGACAAAATCCTTTATATTTACTTTTAAAATGGATACAAAGTTATAAAATCATTCATTTTGTCATACTTGTTAGGTAGTCATATATCAAGTGTGATGATTTATACAGAATCATTAGAAGTGTATGTAACAGGTTGTGAAAACATCCATGCTTCACTGTTAATTAAAATGTATTGATCAGTAAGAGTGAAGCAAAGGGACAGTTGCTGTGCAGTGCTGACATTAAATTCTTATCAGTTTTTCTATTTCTAGCTTCAGTCATTTTCTTCTCTGTAAGTTGTTGCTTTGTGCTCAGAGGGCCTCGTGGCCGCCGGTGAGTTTGTGGAAGAGCTCCTCGTTCAGCGTGTCGCTTTGCTGTCGTGAGCGAGTAGACAAGAAGATGTATCCTCCGATGTACTCATGCACAACCTTACAGTCTGCATTCACGCAGCCAAATGCTATGTTAATGTTTCCGTCGAATTCAATTGCAACCTTTAATAGAAAGACAGGTGTTGATAATTTATTAGTGAAGACAGTGTATTACATGAGACGTCTGGTTATGTTAACACATACGCTACCCTTTAAAAGTTTGGGGTTGATACGATTTTTTTAATACTTTGAAAGAAGTCTCTTATGATCACCAAGGTTGCATTTATTTGATCAAAAATACAGTAAAAACAGTAATATTGTGAAATATTATTTTATTTATTTTAATATATTTTAAAATGTCATTTATTCCTGTGATGGCAAAGCTGAATTTTACTTCTTTTATTTATTTATTTTACCATCTCTTCAGTCTTCGTTGTCACATGATCCTTCAGAAATCAGTCTAATATGCTGATTTGAGGCTCAAGAAACATTTCTTATTATTACGAATGAATATGCTGCTTAATATTTATGTGGAAACTTAACTGTGATTCAGTTTTCAGGATTCTTTTATGAACAGAAAGTTCAAAAGAACAGAATTTATTTGAAATAGACATATTTTGTTTCATTATAACTTTAATGTAATGGATCCTTGCTGAATAAATTTCTTTTAAAAAAACCTTGCTGATCCCAAACTTTTGAACATAAGCATATATAAGTCAGGGATATATTGCATGAGGTAAGAATGAAGGCTCTATTGTTTAATTTATATTAATCATATAGGTCTAGTTGTTGAAAAGTAATCTGATCGGATTCCGGCTTTCGGATTCTTGAAAATGGGTTGTTCAAAAGGTAAAAAGGATTCTGAAATCAGATTAGATCACAAAATCCAATCCTAGTTTTAATCTGGATCAAACCTTCAGTTGGTGTTGTTTAAAACTTGTCAGTAGGATTTGGATAACTTTGATCCAAAACAAAAACAGGATTATCCTGATCCCAAGGGGGTAGGATTTCAAGGTGGGTTCCAGGAGGAAAATTTAGTAAAACTTTAAAACTGGTCAAAAAATACAACATTTATATCATCTAATATACATACACGTTTTTTTATTTTGCTCTTGATTAGTTTAACTGTTAAATAAATTAGACATTAACCTACATATTTAGCCTTTTGCTAACCTACTGTAAAGTAAAAAAGATTTTGGTGCCATAAAACAATCCCCAAACAGCTGTAAATATCCAACACAAATATTATATTTAATTCAAAACCCATATTCTTTCTATCATCATGTCCCTTTAGGGGCTCCGTAGAGCACTGGTAATCCAGATTTGGTAATCTGGAAAAGTGTGTATCTGGATCATGGTGATCCAAACCAATTTTTCTTTGAAAAACCAGCACAAAAGTAAAATGGATTACCTGATCCTGGATAGCAAAACATGGGATTTCTAAATCCAGATCATTCTGATCCAGATTAAACTTTTTGAACAACTGGCCCATAATGATTACTCAAATTTGATTGAAACATACCTGCTTTATGTCCCAATTAACATTCCACTGTCTCATATTATTATAACGCCAAGTCTTCACCACGTCTCCAACTCCCAGGTCTATACGGATCAGACGGTTGTTAGCGATGCCCAGAACTTCATCTTTACGACTGCCCTTAAACCTGAGAATTTATTGGATTGTGAGACTGGATCAGCTTAGTGGACTATTATAAAATCTCTATATTATAAAAGGTCTTATGTTTTACCACATACCACTGCATATTGACCGTTTCTTAAATATCCATACAAGCTTGTTTAAAAGGTACATCAATAGCTGATCATGTTTTTTTTGTGTCTCTAAGGTTAGTCCATTCACCTGACCATGAAGTAGGAAATTCCAAAGTCAGGCAGAGCTTGCCAGATCTGCAGAAACTTCAAGATGGCAGATGTCAAGGACAGCTGGGCGACATTCTGAAAGGCTTCCAGGATACGAGGGGTTAACTGAAAAGCACAAGGTGAGGTCATGATAATTAATATAGAATATAGAATAGGCTGTAGTTTTTATATATAATAATAATAACACAAACACTGAACAGATGACCTGAATTAAATATTGAAGTACACTGGCAAGCACCTTTCATGGTCACTCTACCTGTTTGGGCTTGTATTTCTTATGGTATCTCGGTGAGACAAGGCTGTGTGTGTTGATGCTGTCGTCAGTTTGTGCAGCGGGAGCTGCAGAGTTGGAACGCTGCATGGAAAGGAATGTCTGGATGTTCTTCACTTCACTCTGATACGAGCTGTCCAATAGTGTCAGACCTTTGGACGCCAGCTTACAGGCGGCCATCCACTGAGAATACTGCTTCTCCTGATTGGGCGGAGAAGGTGAGAGTTAAAAAAAAAAAAAAAAGATTACAATTTGTTTAAATCTCTAAAAGTTTAGGGCCAGTGAGTTAAAAAACTTTTTGAAACTTTTTTTCAGCAAGGATTAGGGCTGCACAACGATTAATCGCGATTAATCATTTGCAAAATGAAAGTCTGTGTTATGTAATATATGTGTGTGTTCTGTGTATAATAATAATGTATATATAAATACATGCACATACATGTATAAATTTAAGAAATATATACATATATAAATAAATATAAATATATATATATTTTATATTACATATAAATAGAAATATTTTATATATAAATATATATTTTTTCTTAAATATATACATGTATGTGCATGTATTTATGTATACATAATAATTATACACAGAACACACACATATATTACGTAACACAGACTTTTATTTTGCAAACGATTAATCGTGATTAATCGTTGTGCAGCCCTAGCAAGGATGCATTAAATTGATCAAAAGTGTCAGTAAAGATATTTATAATGTTACAAAAAATTTCTGTTTCAAATAAATGCTGTTCTTTTGGACCAGCTATTCATCAAGGAATCCTAAAAAATGTATTGTAGTTTCCACATTTTTCAACATTGATAATAATAAATGTTTCTTGAGCACCAAATCAGCAAATCAGAATGATTTCTGAAGGATCATGTGACACTGAAGACTAAAAATTCAGCTTTGTCATCACAGGAATAAATTACATTTTAAAATATATTCAAATAGAAAATAATAATAATATTTCACACACACAAAAAAATGTTTATACTGTATTTTTGATCAAATAAATGCAGCCTCGGTGAGCATAAGAGAAATACCCCAAGCTTTTAAGTGATGGTGTATTTTTTCACATAACACATTTTCTTATCAGAGTTTTGAATACAGATCAGTGCTATCAACAGTTACGTACATTTTCACAACGCAAGTAGATTTCATTCATGCCTTCTGGTGCAGGAATGAGGAGTTTGATACAGAACTTCTGACCTGCTACATTGACATCAGGGGCAACCTCACAGCCTGGAGAGATGCAGATGGGTTTCAGTTAACACAGCCTCACTACACTGATGAGTGTGTCTGCTTAGGTTTCAGCCTCAACTGAGGTGTGAAAACATATTCACATGTTGCACAAGCACAGTGTGGGGAGTTGCGCACAGAAATGACTCAACTGACGGTAAAGCATACATGACACAATGACCTCTTTATTAAGGGATTGGGTCTAAATCTTTTTTTTTTTTTTTTTTTTTTGCATAACACTTCATGAGGCCAGGAGATTTAAATACTGTATCTATGAGTTTTCCTTCTCTTTTTCTAATGCAGTGTGTTAATTCGCACAATCACTTTCATTAGTTTCTTTCAGGTAGCGAAAGTGCAACTTATGTTGTGCCCAAAATTATAATAATAATAATAGTAATAAAATAAAAGAATGACCTTTCAGGTTCAATTGTTGAATAGGTTCTCCAAAGCGGTCCTCGCTGCTTTTATAATAAGAGATTGATGTGTCCTGAAAGTTGCACCAGTACTGCTTGTAACCCTTTAGAGTGAGTCTCTTTGGCCTACAGGGTGGAAAATCATAGATATAGGTCAGATGTTTATGCGACTGACAGTAAGATTTAGCCAAAGGAAAGAGCCTTACCGAAATATTTTCAAATAGTCATTCAGCACTGGAGCAGTCATGTTGTCCTGTGAAAGTAAATCAAACGTTCACTGATGTCAGATTGCATCTCCATGTCGCTTTGTTGCTTTTCTCTTAATAAAGAGAATTTATTCTAAGCATCTCTCACCAGTATGTCTGTGCTGTTGCCATCTCCCACCATCTTGACCTCCAGGGATTTCAGGGCAGACTCTAAGTCATCCATCCCTTGACAGGTAGAGACCACGTCCTGAGACAAGGACAGTTTCCCTATGTGGTACTGCATAAGAGAGTGAGAAAGGGAGGGAGATGTAAGCATGCTATTGCTTACCGTCAAGTTTTTGTTTATTCCTTTAATGCTAACATGAGTTTTATAGTTGCCGTGGCAGTGTTATTTCTCTGTTGTACCTGCAGGGCTCCAAACAGCATCATTTCCTCTTCTGTGCAGTCTATGTCCTCCAAGAGAATGGCCCAGCGAGCTTGCTCATACAACTGCGTCAAACGCACTGCATCGTACTGCAACAGAGAGAGAATCGATTTCAGTTTCATGGCTCTTAGAAAAAAATGTTATACTGTACATAGTGTAACCACACTCCTACCTTGGGATCCATATCATGGAAAGTGTAGTATTTGAAACGAAGCCATATTCTGTCATTCTCTTGTATTCCCTGCTGCATTAGTGAACGAGATGAATCCAACCACCTCCAGGGAACAGAGGAGCATTAATATTAAGGGCGAAAGGTGGAATATTACTTTTTTAATGTGCGTCTTTGTTTCTTAGCTGTACCTGGTGTGAATATGTGTTTTGTCCACCACACTGGCCGGCCGGTAGAGTTTGGCAATGGCTTCAGGAGCAGGCGAGGGCAGACTGACGGACAGCATTTTATACACCGCCTCAGTCTTAGGAGAGTCAGCAAAATGAGCCGGCATGCCATTGTACAGAGCTTGAACAGAACCTAAGTCAAGATAAAATCCACTTTAAACTAGAATACTGTGATCAAAGTGATTACTACTTGTTATTCTTACTAAATGTAGGCCTTGTTTTCTCTTTTTTTAAATTTAAATGAGTACTTTTATTCAGAAAGGACACATTAAATTGATCAAAAAATCTTAAAAAAAAAAAAATCTCTAATAAATGCTGCTCTTTTGAACTTTCTATTCATTAAAGAATCCAAATATATATATATATATATATATATATATATCAGTTTCTAAAAAAATAATAATAATGAAAAAAAAATAATTGATAATAATAAGAAATGTTTCTTGAATACCAAATTTCTGAAGAATCATGTGACACTGAAGACTGGAGTAATATACATTAAAACAGAAATAAAATTTATTGTAATAATATTTCTGAATATAACTGTTTTACTCTATTTTTGATCAAGTAAATGCAGCCTTCCAGCATAAGAGGATTCAAAAACATTTAAAAAATCGTGCCGACCCCAAACTTTTGAATAGTAGTGTAGCAAAAACTTGTTTAATATGTTATTTTTTTTTGCACCTGCGGTTAGAGGAACATCTGTAAGATCATACAGCTCTTCTGAGGAATCTTTGTCTTTCTTTTTCTTTTTTTCCTCAACAGGACGGAGCAAGGAGAGCTCCTCTGGGTGACGAATATCTGAAGAAAGATTCATTTTGGAAATGGTAACCTGACACTTGGTAAAATGATAACAGATTGCTTATAGAAGGGACGTTGGATCCAAGCTGGATCCTTCACTTACTGAGAACCCTGCAGATGCCCATGACAGTGCGAAACACAGAGCTGGAGAAACAGGCTCGCATCTTCAGAGTCGCACCGTTTGGCAAGCACAGTCGCAGAGGCTTGTGCTGTGGAGTGAAGATGAGGCGAGCGTCTGCGTGGACCCCACATTTGTCCAGTGTCCAGCCGGTCCGCAGCAACCACTGCTGCTTCTGCTCCCACCACAGGGCATGATCGGACCAGTCCTTCTTCAGCTCTAGAAATAAGACACAAGAACATCTTACGGGGTAATGTACATCTTATCTTGTAATCATTTACTCACATTCAAGTTGTTCCAAACCAGTTCCTTTCTTCTGCTGAACACAAAAGAAGATGTTTTGATGAATCTCAGTCACCAGACAGTTGACAGTACCCATTGACTTCCATTGTATTTTTTCTACTATGGAACTGTCTGGTGACTGAGATTCATCAAAACATCTTATTTTGTTTTCAACAGAAGAAAGAAACGTTTTGATGACAGAATTTTCATTTTTGGATGAACTATCCCTTTAATTAATATAATAGCCCATTTTTGAAGCATCTATAGAACACAACTCACCGGTCTGCTCAACTAATTTGAGAATAACTCCACCAATGTGCAGGTCAGAGGTCACACTGATTTGGAGAGGTGGGGCATCAGGACCAAGATCCTCCACTGTGACTGTAAGATCCCACGCTGCCATTCTGCTGCCAAGAAACCCCCCAAAAAAGCTGAAAGCAATGAGGTTTGATCACACATAAGCTATTCTGTACAGTACATTCTTCTATTTCAGTGCATTGCATAAGAAGGTAGAATAAGTGTTGAGCATTGACCCAAAAGTGAACTTTAAAAGACATGATGAGCAGCTGTAAATCACATGGTTAGCATGATCATACTGATGGTAACGGACACATCACCAGCACATGCTTCATCTACCTTGTGAGTGTAATCATGCTATTTTGATCTAAATTATGTTTACCGTGGCAGATACTTCCCGTTTACACACGAATCACATGGAACCACATTTCCTCTTTTGGTCGAGAATCTAATCCACAACTAGATGTTATAGGGTGTGTTGGTGTATGTGTATTTGTCTGCGTGTGGGTTTGTGTGTGATAATTTTGAATATAGCTTACTGAAACTGAAAACTGAAATAGACCCATACATTTCACACATATGTGGCGTATTTAACAGCTCAACCTTAATCTGTAACATAAATGTCTTTTAAACTCTACATTAAAATATATTAATAGAGACACTTAGAAATGGCAACATGCTTAGTTGTGTAGTTATTAATTGTTTTAGATGTCATTTAATCAGTTTTATACTGTATTATACAATACATTTATTTTCATATTCATACTATTAAATTACTACTAATATTTCTAAACGATTAACTGTTTGTGAATGATGTGAAATAAATTGACTACAGAAATGTCTCACTGTTGTTGTTTTAAATCACTCACTGTTATTAGCTCAAAATATGAGTCAAATATTGAATAATGTTTCGTTACCTTTTCTATTGTGTTCTGGATTTGCCGATAGAGTCTCCCTCTTGTGCAGCCAATTAAAAGCTGGTAAGTCTCTTTATGAGATACACAGACAAACACACACTCATATGGGCAAGACCACTCTGCTGTTTAAAAACTTGTGGTTTTGTCAGAGCTGACAAAATAGGGTGTTCCTCTTTTCTTAGCTTCCGTGTAACGGAACTGTGTATGACCATGTTTTTTCACACTGAATGTGCTCATACACAAAAAACAAGAACTCAGACACTTGAATGTTCATATATATAAAATTCATATTTTTTGATCTCCCTAATGGTCATTAAGAGAGCATTTTAGAAGATTAGAGACTTGTTTAGTGTTTAATTTGGCCTATATTGCAAAAAGATATGTAAAAGGGTTCATGGGGTATGTAAAATGACATTTCAATGCTATAGTTCCACTTCAACTATATACAAATGTTATGACCTCATATCAAAGTTACATGCAATATTTGTACTTTTAAAAAATTATCTGTCCCACAACTCACTTTATATATGGTGACCAGTTATAGCACTTAAATTCATATAATGTTTAATCTAAAATTACGATGTTCAAAACACTTGACAAATCAAAATTATCAGTGGCGGACCAGGTAGACTAAATATTGCGCTTACACCGTCTTGCCGCTAGATGTCAGTAAAGAATGAATGATGTTGATTCGGGACAGTCCATGATTTAATTCATGGACCCCTACATATTGGTATAGTCCAATATGCTTTCATTGTATCAGAGAATTGACTTTCAATTTCACTTGTTATTTTATTAACAGTTTGTTACAAGTCGAAACCAGGATAAAATCGAGTCGCAGACGGGAGTCATTCAAGCTTTAAACATTAAATTCGCCAGCTGTCAAGACAGACCAGAGTATGGCGTTTCAGATGTCAAAACTTGCTGCTCGTGTTTCACTTTCAAAAAGTGTTGGGTTCATTTCCAGCGCTGAAAACAGATGGCCGAGTCATCTCAATTTCATCAGCAGACTTGCACATCGCTCCTTTCATGCACTCTGCAGCGAAGGCAGAGGTTCTGTCAAATTGCTGCCCTCCTGGGGGGTCTTACGTAAAGCAGACAGGTGGGAGAAGGTTTCCACAGCCTCAAAGTCACTCCACTGGCAGAGTGGAGGGGTCGTTAAGCCACGGCGAGCCACCATGGTAGTCGTAGGTGCCGTGGGGGTCTCGGCTGCGTTGGTGGCGTCTCTGCGCACGAGAACGCTGCACGCTATGAGCTCGCGGCCCGACCTGAACCTGGACTCGGAGAACAGTGACTGGAAAGAGGCAAAGAGTGAGTCTCTCCCTCGAGAGTGTGCTGATGTCAGACAGCAGTCCAACACACCCTTCATTAACAGAGAACCAGAAAGAAATATTACTTAACTAACATAATTAAGAAATATAATAACGCGATCTAGGTGATCCAAAGGGGTCTAATTTGCGCTAATGATTCTATATTAAAGGGTTAGTTCACCCAAAAATGAAATTTCTGTCATTAATTATTCACCCTCATGTCGTTCCACACCCGTAAGACCTCTGTTCATCTTCGGAACACAAATTAAGATATTTTTGAGGAAGTCCTATGCTTTTGACATAGTGAATGCAGTGCAGCGCTTCCGGGTTCTACATCAGAACGCCTACTCGGCATCCCAAATTGTATAGGATATTACTAATTTTCACATACTGTTTAGGATGGATAGTATGCACAGTGAGACCTTGCAGGCCTACTCTGCATCAGCATCACGCATATGTCGTGCTCACATGTACAGCTTCTTCGGCCAAAATTGAGCAGGCATTCGGACATAAACACGAGGCACTGCACTGTGTTCACTGTGTCAACAGCGCAGGAGAATAACGGGAGAGAAGAAATTGTTGAATAAAGTCATTATTTTTGTTTTGTTTTTGTGCACAAAAAGTATACTCGTCGCTTTATAACATTAAGGTTGAATCATTGTAGTCACATGGACTATTTTAACAATGTCTTTAATACCTTTCTGAACCTCAAAAGGTGCAATGATGTTGTGTGGTTCAGAAACCCTCAGATTTCATCAAAAAATATCTTACATTGTGTTCAGAAGATTAACTAAAGTCTTATGGGTGTGTACTTAATGACAGAAATTTCATTTTTGGGTGAACTAACCCTTTAACCTGATTTTAGGAATATCTATCATTTCTCTGTGTCTGTCTGTCTATCTATCAAAATTTCAGAAGGCTTTCTCATGCTAACATCAACGTTTGTTTACAAACTTTACTCATCTAGTTATTATTTTGCAATACAAGTTAACTATTCTGTAAGGTTTTATGCTCACCATCATATATAGATCTATATTTAATTTAATACACATGTGTCCGATGTCATTTTTATTACAATTGGTAATCATAGCCACTTTAACCCTCTACCGCACGTATTATGATAGACCCATAGAAATTTTTTTTTTTTTTCTTTTCTTAGAATGGCTGAACTTGAAGTGCTGTAATAAAAAAATAAAAAAATAAATAAATAAATAAATATATATATATATTAAGGTAATTTATGATATGTTGCCATACGGTAACAACATACAATAGTGGAAAAATTTAGAATAAGTGTATAGAATAAGTTTTAGATTACGTAAAGTTTTTTTTTTTTCTCAGAAATGTTGTTGATTCAAGTGATGCTATTATAAGCTTTAACACAGTAATTATAAACATTATACACCTTATATATACTTTCCAACAACTTGTGCTTTTATTCCATTATTTTTTGCAGATTAATGCTTTATATTCTTTGAATTTCATTACATTTTTCATGAATATTATTTAAATTGCAAATTTATACAGTTAAATATAATCCTCTTCATCATGTATCATAAAACATTGACATAAAACCAAAAACATTGCAGTTCATGAAAATTCAACATTATGCTATCTTATGAGAGGAAGATTATGAACATGAACCCCCATAATACTTAGAACTTCCTTTTTTCCATATGAAACTTCACGAAGCAGTTTTTTTCAGAGGTGAGGCACAGGTACACATTTGGTGCACTTTACTCTACCAATACCTTTATAGCCAGGATACTTGCACCGGCCTTTTTGAGACACAATGGTAGGCCAGTGGTTGGTCTGGTCCAGTAGTACTGGCTGTGGTGGCAGGTGTCCCATGTGATTTTATCCATGATACAAATGCCATGGCAGTCCTTAACATACGACTAACCAACATTATATCACTAGCATTAATGCTGTTATTGTTACTGCTTAACTGACTGCAGCTGACCTTGCTAGCTAGCTAAACTATTACAATAATGTCATTCCACTATTGCACAGTGTTGCTGCTTGGCAACACAGACATTTGATCGATTTACCAAGAACTAATTTCATAAAAGCTTTTTTGAGTGGTGAATATGTCATCATAACTTACCTGAGGTGATATTACCGATTGTTTTGTGAATGTGACATGAGCTAGTCCTTGTTTGCATGAGACGGCAGTCTGTTAGAAATCGCACCACAAAAAAAAAAAAAAAAGCATGTTATCTGACTTAACTAAAGCACATTATTGGCTAAACTAAGGTCTTCTCTTACCAACAAAAAAACAAGAATGTTCTTAAAGACATAATGACAAGGAAATGAGCACAAAGAGTATTTTCCATATGGACACACCATGCAGTAGAGGGTTAAGTGCAGAGAAATATGATCTATATTAATGTGTGATTTCCAGTTCCACTCATAAACGGATAACCCTAAAATTTCTGAATAAAAATAATAACTTGCATTTTTGTTTTACATTTATGTTGGTATGATTTGGTTTAAATAATCATTTTCTGGTAGATAAGCTTTGCTCCCTGGATAAGGAGAAGAGGAGGGAAATGTACAGGATTGACTTCATTCCTCTGGAGAAAATTCCTGTCTGGAGTCCATCAGGTGAATAAAACAAGTATAATTATAGCAAAAGTAAATCTCTTTGTTTTGATCCTAGTACAATTTGATCTGTTTGTAGTGCAGAAATTGTTAGAAGGATAAAGACATACATTTATTGTATTGTGTGTAGACCTATATCTTGACAAACAGTTGATATTATGTTAACATAATGTTTGCTTCCTCTTAGGTGACTCCTCTTGTAAGCCTCAGTACAAAGTCGATGAAGAGTTGAATAATAAAATATCCCTCTTCAGTGGTGACATCACAAAACTGGAGATTGACGTGATTGCCAATGCAGGTGAGAGTCGAAGTACAGGAAAAATCATAGTCTTCATTTACCTGCTTGTGTTTGTCTGCCAAACTATTTTATTGTTTCCCAAAAACGCTTGTGACTGGCCATATATCATAACCGTAAAACAGAATCAGCAGTTTATTGTTTAAAGTTCTTTTTTCTTGGTCCGTTTTTATTTCATTTTTGTTAAATATACAATGCACAGGAAAATGTGCCATAGTTGAGCTTGTGGCCTTGTTTTGTCTGAATGAACACTGCTCTATATAATAAGGCAAGTGAACCATTGACTTTCTCAGTTGACAGCACTAAATGTCCATTTGAGTTTAGAGAGCGAATGCACTCAATACTTTTATAGAGGAAAACGACTACAAAAAAACTCTCTTCAGCCATGTCACTCTTTTCCAGTACGATTTTAATAAAGTACAACAGTAATTGTCAGCAGTCCTCATCAGTAGAGCTCATGTCACTAGGTGGAGATAGAGATTACTGTCTGACTGTGGTATCCAATCTGTCCCTTTGTTCCAAAACTCTCAGGTGTGTCTACATTCATCTGCATTTGCTTGTGTGTTCTTGGCAGTTGCAGAACAAAGTGACTTTCAGGAAGTTTTCACATTTGCATCCTTTAAATAGCTAAAGAGACAAGTCAAGTATTAAGATGACAGGCTAAAAACATCAGGGGTGTAGCCATCATTTCAGAAATTTGGGGGACAGAAATGTCAAGTGTATTACCAGGGCCTGTAAGTATAAAACTTCTCAGAAATGCTCTTAAGCTTTGACTTAAGTGTCAAAAAATCTTAGTAATAAGTAGGACTTTATAAATGTAGGAGACTTTTATAAAGAAGCTAAAAGCAACTTTCAGCAAAGTGCACTGAAGCAGCCAATAGTGAGCCTGCAAGGGTGAAGTCTTAGCAGCAGGAAACCAATCATGTAATGTAATTATAATAAAAATCATTTAATTAAGACACTTTTTTAAAATATTTATTTAAAAATGGATTGGCATTGTGCAATATTATTACACAAAATAGTTTTGATGCTACAGAATCCTTTTCTATTGGTATATGTCTCCTCATTTACAGTTATAGCAATGATCGAACATGACTTCCATCTACGGCATCAAGTCATACAGTAATGGCTAAAAGTGTTGACCAGCCTGGTTTATCCACCGTTTATCCAAACATTATTAAAAAGATTTTGCAAACTGAAAAAGAAATGTAATAACTTCTCCCACTCTACAAATCAATGCGCTGGCTGCAGTAATCAAAGTAATAATGACATTTTTTGGCAACTGTAAAAATGCAGCAATGCACCGGTGTTTTTGCAAGCATTATCGTATGACTTGGAGCTGTTGATGGAACTCATGTTTACATCATTGCTCTAACTATAAATGAGGAGAATATATAAATTCCGTAGCATCAACACTAATTTGTGATAATTTTGCGTAGTTGTGCTTAGAGTCAAATGTTTTATTTGAGATAACACAATGAAACATACCAAATCATGCACAGATATTATGAATGTGTAAAAACAAGAGAGAATCAGTGAAATATTAATAACTGTTATGTTGTTGTCAATGTTTTCTTTTTGCTGGAGCTTTTTTGTTTTTCTAACAACTGTAGTTGTAGTTTGCCTTTTTTGACAAATACTTTTGTCAGATAATTACCTGCACTAAGTGTAGTGTTTTGTTCTTCTTTCATATATTTTTGCGCATATTTTGAGGGTTTAAGAAAACTTGTAAGGTCATTAAAAACAAAAAACTTTGCACATCACTTTTGGCCACTACTATATGTTTGGTGTGGTCAGTGCCACAATAGTGTTATTTAAGACGCTGCTGGCTGTGGACTGATTGGCCCAAGTCATCACTGGTGGACTGCTGCATTTTTCTGTTTTTTATAGTTATATTTATGGGCCTTTTGTGCCTTTTTTTTTTAGAGAGGACAGTAGAGAGCAGACAGGAAAGCATTGGGCAAAGAGAGGGGGGGACAGGATCGGCAAAGGACCTCGAGACGGAATCGAGCTTGTGTTTCCGTGAACGCATTTGCGCCATATGTCGGTGCACTAACCACTAGGCTATCGGCGCAAACGACTGCTGCATTTTTACAGTTGCCAAAAAATGTCATTATTACTTTGATTACTGCAGTCAGAGCATTGATTTGTAGAGTGGGAGAACGAGAAGTTATTACATTTCTTACAAGGTCAGTTAAAAAAAGAATCCTGTATCTCCCCATCATCATAACATAATATACATGTACGTAACTCTAATATATTATGTCTTTGTTGGAAATGGTGTGGTCTAACTAGGTTAGGATACCTCTCCAGCACTCCTATATAATTTAGGACCTGAGACCTAATTTTAACTTTTATGAATCACACTTATTCTTAAAGGGATAGATCACCCAAAAATGAAAATTATGATTTACTCACCCTCAAGCCATCTTGAGTTGACTTACGCAGTATGCAGACGGTCATCTGCCGGAAGCTAGTTATTTTAGTTTAGTTTTAAATATGGATATTTTTCTTACAAAAACCCATCACTTTGCTTCAGGAGGACTTTATTAACCCCTTGGAGCCTTATGGATTATTTTTTATGATGGATGGATGCATTCACTACTACATTATAAAGTTTGGAAGAGCCAGGACATTTTTTTAAAAAGAAGATGGTCACATACACCTAGCATGGCTTGAGGGAGAGTAAATCATGGGCTAATTTTATTTTTGGGGTGAACTAATCCCTTTAAGTCTAGGAATAAGAGTGAAATTACATCATTCTTAGAATTTTGACACACTTAAGACTAAAATTTTACTCTGAGCAGCTTTATTTATACGGCCCATGTTTTTTTTTTTTTTTTTAATTGACAGGTTTTATCTTTTCCTTTCGCTTGCTTTTAATTTAAGAAGTCAAATACACTGCTGAACAATAACCACTAATTTATATTCTATAATATTTTTTCCTATATTTTCTTTGACAATTTTATGATTGGTTGACATCATGGATTTTATGCAGTGTGAAAAAAATTAACAGAATTTTTCTTCATAAAAGGATTTCCTAGAACATTATAAGTTATTATTTCAAGGTTATGAGGGACAGATTTACAGTATGTTCATTGAGTTATACTGTTGTGATGTCAGTTGTTCAGCATTGAAGTACATTTTTATGAAAGATGACTGTAAAAATTAGATGGAACTAAGATATTAGGATTGTACAGATCTATCCCTCACAGCCTTGTTTTCATTTGTGCTCAAATAAATATGCTGAACTAACCTGACTAGGGTCCGTTGTAGGTCAGGAAATGAAACTATTTCATAATTAATATACAGCTAATAGAGGCAGCATATTCCAGATATTTAGCATATTGACATTAGCATATTCATTCAGCATTAGTAGAGTGCTCAGGTTTATTATTTCTCCATCATCATCTCTAAGCTGCCATAAAGCAAAGCAATGACTGGTTAATGTTTTAGCAATCGTATTACCACATAGGACTTTATGCATGCTGCTAGTCGGCCTAATGGATCTCATTTAAACAGGTGTGCATGAGCAGAAAGAAAGGAAGTGGGCGAGGAGAAAAAGAAGCTGAAAAGGCAAAGGACTAAGAGTGGGCATGAAGAGAGAGAGATAGAGGAGTTTGTCTGACAGTGCATTGATTCATCTCTCCCAGTTGACATATTGATCGGCTGGCCGTAGGTCTCGGTGTAAAAGCGTGAGGATTAACAGACTGTCCAGTGGTCATTAATTTGGAGGTTGGAATGAACTTCCCAGGACTGCTAAGTATGCATCTCACTCACCAAAGTACCCAAGTGAGCGAAGCACACACTTTTTGTATCTGGTATTTTTTTTATAGCATGTTAATTTTGCAGGTTTAATATAACGTAATTGGTGTTTTTTTTAAAGTCAACTTGAAATGGCATTTACAACTTATTGTGACATTTCAGATTGAAGTAGAAAAAAGCGAGGCACTTGATTTTACCCATTGGGATTTGACTGGATCTTGAAAATCCTAAATGACAGGTAAAAAAAAATAAGAGGGCTTGGTGACATCAAGTCTAAGAAAAGAAAAGAGAAGAAAAGTAGTTTCAGAGGTGGGACATGTTATTACGTTTGATGAAGGATAAAATTTTTATATTTTTGGAAAAACCTGCAGGAACTGTTCACATCAAAGATGTTGTGTATCCACCTGATTTTGAAAGTAAAAGTGGGCACAGCCTTTTGTAAATTGAATGCGCTTGGCTTCCGGTGTTATCCACTTCGAGTTATTTTTTTAACTGTAGAAAACCGCCTGTTGTTTTGCTTGATATTGCAATCTGGTATTTCTTACTGCCTGTAGTATTGCTTGTAGCTTGTACCATTTACTGCACTTTGTTATTCTTCTAAATATTTACATATAACTTATAACTAATGAATAGGAAGTCTCACTGTTTCACTGAAAATTGCTTACATCCACATTGCAAAATAAGTACATTTTTGGTGTCCAGTCCGGTAGCACATTAAAGGATTGGTTCACTTTCAGATTTATTTTTTTTTCTGATAATTTACTCACCCCCATGTTATCCAAGATGTTCATGTCTTTCTTTCTTCAGTCGAAAAGAAATTAAGTTTTTTGATGAAAACATTCCAGGATGTTTCTCCATATAGTTGACTTCAATGGCCTCCAAACGGTTGAAGGTCAAAATTACAGTTTCAGTGCAGCTTCAAAATGTTCTACACGATCCCAGTAGAGGAATAAGGGTCTTATCTAGAGAAACCATCGCACATTTTCTAAAAAAATGTACAATAGACCTTTTTCACACTTCCGGGTTTTTGGCTTCCGGAATGAGCCACGCAGTGTAAAAGATTTTCCGGTTACAGTGATAGATAGCCTCGATCAGAACCAGTTCGTGAATCAAAGTCGTTTTACGAATTAAATTTCTTGAAAATGTTTGAACGGCCTTGGTGAATTATTGGTGAGACTACAGAGCTCGCATTAAGAGCTAAATTTAATAAATAATTTGAAGTGATTGCGGTTAAACTGGTTATATTCTTCGTGTATGTTTGGCGCGGCTGTGCATTATCGCGCTCCATGTGCTGTAAAGACAGTGTCTGTGTCTAAACGTGCATACTATGTGACATTATTAATATTCAGTACTATTTAGGGTGGATAGTATGCACATAATGAGATGTATAGAGTGTTTTTAGCGACGTGCTGGGGAAATGATCGACTGGTAGATCCCTTAATTATCACACAAGCCTGATCCTCTGATTCGTGAAGCAGGACTGCTCGCACCATGATATTTCTGGATATAAACACTTCAGTCATCTCTCACTCATTTTCCTGTCATCATCATCTTAAAGTGTGTATTATGCGCAGCATTGTTGTGCTATTGCAACATGCAAAGACTGATAGTTGTGTACAGTGTGGTTTTGGAAATTGTCTTAGTTTAATCATTTTAATCGATCAGGATTAATGATAACATATGCTTTAATGTGGGATGTGATGCCATATGAGACATGCTATATATTTTTTAAAACGTAGCTATTAAACTCACGACAATATTATGTATCTCACGACTTTATATCCCACATTAAAGTATATATTGGGAGTTAATTTTTTAAATTAATAAATTATATAAATGTTCGTAGTACGTAATACGATCTGGGAAATTGCTGAATGCGTAGCTGCATAGCCTTTGCTGTATGACAGCTGGTGATATAAATCCATCTTCCGGTAAATTCGATCAACGGTCTGAGTGGCTGTATAAGCTACAAACAAGTAGAAAATAATTTATTTGTAGATTATACAAAAGCTATTTGGAAAACAGACAAAACAGAAAAGGTAAGAAGCGATATTTGAGAAAAGAGCATATCAATGTAATAGCCGTAGACGCATAGCGGAACTAACTTTACCCTGCGTCACGTGATTTCCGATTTTTGTGAAAAAGGTCTATTATATACATTTTAACCATAAATGCTCATCTTGAACTAGCTCTCTTCCTCTTTCTTAGAATTCTGGCAGTGTAGACACTGCTAAGTGTATTACTGCCCTCCACAGGTCAAAGTTTGAACTAATTGATATATACTTGCACTAGCATATTGTATATGACAATTAGTTCAAACTTTGACCTGAGGAGGGCAGTAATACACTTACAAGTGTCTACACTGCTGGAATTCTAATAGAGTAGAAGAAGAGAGCTAGTTCAAGATGAGCATTTATGGTTAAAATGAATAAAATTAAAAAAAATTTTTAGAAAATGAGTGATGGTTTCTCTAGATAATACCCTTATTCCTCATCTGGGATCGTGTAGAACGCTTTGAAGCTGCACTGAAACTGTAATTTTGACCTTCAACTGTTTGGAGGCCACTGAAGTCCACTATATGGAGAAAAATCCTGATATGTTTTCATCAAAAAACATAATTTCCTTTCGACTGAAGAAAGAAAGACAAGAACATCTTGGATGACATGGGGGTGAGTAAATTATCAGGACATTTTTATTTGAAAGTGAACTAATCCTTTAATGTGGAAAAACTTTGAAAAAAAAATTAAGTGATCATGCCTTTGACCAGTCAGCATACAAATGTTACAGTGCAGTGATTATTTTATATATCTTTTAGCTTTTCATCCAGGAGTGGGCAAGATTTTTGGCACATGGCCCACATATATGAATAAAATTACCTTTGAGATACAATGTTCTTCTTGATTAGTACTTGTATTCTTAAAGGGATAGTTCACCCAAAAATGAAAATTCTGTCATCATTTACTCACCTTGAATTGGTTCCAGACCTGTATTAATTTCTTTCTTCTGCTGAACACAAAAGAAGATATTTTGAAGAATGTCGGTAACAGTTGAATCCCATTGAATTTAATAGTAAGGGGAAAAAAAACTATGGAAGTCAGTGGGGTCCATCAACTATTTGGTTACCCATGTTCTTCAAAATATCTTCTTTTGTGTTCAGCAGAAGAAAGAAATTCACACAGGTTTGAAACAACTTCAATTTTCATATTTAGATGAACTATCCCTTTAAAGCCGAGAGACGTTAATGTATTTCTAGTACATGACGCACAGTTTTCTGAAGTATATCTGTGACTGATTGGGCCACTCATTTCTAATATACTTGAAGTAGTTCAAATAATGAACTATTTCAATACTGAAAGTAGTTTAATTAAACAAACAATTTGTTCATGTAAAAGTTTAATGTAGTACCCATTTCAGGTCTTGGAGTCTGTACTAAAGAGCAGATGAATTGAATCAGGTGTGTTTGATTTGGGAGACATCCAAATTGTGCAGTATTGGAGGTACTCCAGGACCAGGGTTGGGAAACAGATCTGTATTTTATTAAAGTTTATCTCCGAGATGTAGGTAGCACCAAGCAGTGACTTTCCTTTGAACAGAAAATAGCTTTGGAGATCGATAATCTCCAACATGCAGTTTGGTACCACCTTTCGCAGTGGAAAAATGAAAGAGAGAACTTGCTCATGGTTGCCATGTCAGACAAATTCAGTCAAATATTGGGTGGAATGTTGACAAATTAGCAACCAGGTGCTACTGAGCTATATCAAATGTGTTTTGTCATTTGATATAGCTCAGTAGCACCTGGTTGCTAATTTGTTTTAGGATAATTGACCCGTGGGCTTAATTAAACCACATTGAGGGTTGTAGTTTAGTGTCTGTGCTAGGCTGTTATGAAGGTCAGGTTTAAACAACAGTTGAACTGAGCAAAAATGGACAAAAGCAACACGAGTCTTTGAAACTTTGAGAACTCAATCAGTCAATAGGGAGAGTGATGGAGAATTGGGCTGGAGTGGGGAGGACTGTTTGTCTGTTGTTCTCCATAAAGATTGGATTTACAATAACATTGCCTCCACCCCCTGTCCTCTCTCTCCTCCCTCTCACAACATTTTTACAGCTCTTGGCTCCTGGATCTGCCCTATAAAACACCGTAAACATAAAATCCACAAGCACTTAAGAACTGTCCTTCCGAGAGCAGGGGTGGAGGGAGGGATAAACATCCTTTTTACGCCACTAGCCATCCATCGCTCTGTCAATCCACCCATCCATCTAGTTAGTGGGAGAGGATATACTGTCCTGTATTGGTTTATTAAGATGCATTACATTGTGAATAGTGTATTGTGATTGGGTTTGTGAGAGAAACCACTTGCCCTTGCTGGCTATATGACTGAAAAGTAAACAGAAAAAAAAAAAAGTATTATTAGGGGAAGGTTGTAGGATTATAACCTCGAAATAGAATCAACAGTGTTGTTTAATGAAGATTGTGTTACTGCACCATGTTTGCTCATGGGAGAAATTGCATTTGCCCTCCATGTTTATTCATATTCTGCTGGGAATTAAGGATGAGTGTCAGTATTCTGAGTCACTGATAAGAGATATTCCAGACATGGATACAGAAACGATCCCAGATAAGAGTGACGCCATGCTGTATAGATTAAAATGGAACTAAGAGATTTTATTGAATTTCTTAAAAATAGAAAAAATAAATAAATAAATTGGATGGATTTGATTTGAATTTTTGTATTATAAAAAGCAGCAAAAGAAACTGGAAGGCGCTGTAAACGAGCTGAAGGCTACTATTTTTAAAAAAAAAAATTTTTTTATTTCTACTTTTGACTGACAGCAGAATAATCTAGAAAGCCCCAAGATGTGTTGTGCAGAACTCTATCTTTACCCTCAGCTGGAAAAATAGCCCCACAGATAGAGTAGAGAGGCATGACAGAGGATGAGAATGAAGGGAGTAATGCTGCATTTCTGCCTGCGCCGTTTTAGACTTCACTGCCGGGTTAGACGGTATGCATAATTCACACTGATATGTCTTCCTTTCACAGAAAGCTTGTGATATTCACACAGTTTTAGCAGGGAGTGTGGATAGCGCCACACAGGCGTATGTAAAATGTGTAGACATCTCTAAATAGGTCTGAAAATGCAGCTTATTTGTCAAAGAGCATAAGCCATTAAATCTGTTATCTGTTGCAAATGAAGCTCAGCATCCTTAGCTGGTGGTTCAGACCCCTCTCACCAGCGTAGGCGAATTTAAAATGAGTTCACACTGAGAAATCTCACATCTCTCAGCATATGCCACATTGTTGCTAATTGGAAACCAAGCTTGTTGGAGGGAATTGGTTGTCACACACACAACCCTAATAAATTCATTCTGTCTGCGTCGCTTAGAAAATTTCATTTCATTGAAATGGCTTTTCTTTTATGTAGTGTTTTAGCCAATTTAGTTTGTTTTGTTGAAAACGAAGAAGAAAAAAAAGGATTCAATCATGTATGTGAACAATGAATATGAACTGAATGAGAATATAATTGTTTAGATATTTTCGAACATCCAGAAATTCCCAAACGTAGTGCCGTGAGTGAATTCTGTTTGATGCCTGAGGCTTTGTAATCATCTCTCTGTTACGGAACCTTTAAAAATATTAATTGGGATTTTACTGTAAATTAATGATTTTTTAAATGAATGATTTAGGATAAAAAAAAAAAAATGTTTTGCAGAATGACAGCCCCATAGCAATTATTTCAGGCCTCGTTAAAAGCCTCCCACCTATTCCATTCTGTAACAATCAATCGCCACTTTAGCTCCAATGAAGGAATGTGAATTTGTTGGTCTCCTCTCTAGTTTAATTAGCTTAATTGACCCAATGTGGTAAATGCAGGGAAAAGAGGCATGCGGTTCATCAGGGACAACTTCTGAGAGTTTCTTCTGCTGTTTGGATCGGTGCAATTGCTCGCAGTAATTGTAATTCTCAGTTTGGTTGCACTAGGTAGAATGTGAGAGGCACTGTGAAGCCACTAGGTGTAGCTTCTTGGGAGTTTGATTTACCAGTAATTGGGACTTGTCAAACTCTCAAGTTAATTGTTGGGTATTGTCAAGTTGGCCTTTTAACTGGTGATTTGAGCGGCAAAAGCTACTTAAAGTTCGTTATAGATGCTGTACCTGTGCCTTCTTCCATATGTCAGTGTCTACAACTGTCTTCGCCAGTCATTTGGTTTAATAACACTCAATAATTTGATGTTGCTCTGAATTGTAAATCGCTATAGAAGAAGGTTTTCCAATTATCTAGAATTACGTTCATTAGAGAAATGGGTTGGGGAACAGGTGCAAATAACTAATTGAACTTTACGTTGTCCGAGAAACCACACTGAGGACATGGCATGTTCTTTTACGTACACATTAAGCTATCGAAGAGCTTGTCCTTAAAACCCATTCTTTCTTGGATACTGTATACTGCACTTCCCCCTTCTCATTATATTGATTTCTGCATTGCTTACACAGGCATTACCACACTCTCCAGATTGGAGGCATGTTTGCGCTTAAACAGACACTATCCAATTGGCCACTCTTTTCTTTATTCACTCTTCCAGCGGATGAGCGTGTGCCATATATGCCTATCAATGCCATCGTGGAGATTTTCTCTAAACTGTTCAAATTTATAAGGCCCTTAGGGAACTGACAAAGGGAATTATGTCTCACACATGATGGGTGCATTGGTTATTATTTTAAAGCACAGGGGGAAAAATTATAGACCCTTTTCACAGACTGTGATCTGTGAAAAATATTTTATGTACATTTATAACACTATACTTAGTATTATATTACCTTTGTATCAAATTACAAAAAAAATGTGAGGGTGTTTCCAATACAGCGAAAGCTGTGAAAACACTATTGTTGAATTTTTCTCTTGCTAATTGTGCAAATGGAAACACAAAAATATATTTAAAGGGTTAGTTCACCCAAAAATTCTGTCATTAATTACTCAGCCTTATATCGTTCCACACACACATAAGACCTTCGTTCATCTTCAGAACACAAATTAAGATATTTTTGATAAAATCCACTGGCTCAGTGAGGCCTGCATTGCCAGCAAGATCATTTCCTTTTCCAATGCCCAGAAAGGTACTAAAAACATACTTAAAACAGTTAATGTGAATACAGTGGTTCAACCTTAATATTATAAAGTGAAGAAAATACTTTTTGTGCGCCAAAAAACCCAAAATAACGAACTTTTTTCAACAATATCTAGTGATGGGTGATTTCAAAACACTGCTTCATGAAGCTTTGAAGTTTTATGAATATTTTGTTTCGAATCAGTGGTTCAGAGCGCCAAAATCAAGTGCAGGCATGAAAATGAGTCAGGGGTGAAAAAGGTGAAAAGGATATTACCCCTCTAGGGGGGTCCGGGGGAATGCTTCCCCGGAAGAAAAATTTTAATATTCCATATTATAAAGCATCAATCTGATGCATTTTGAGATGCTTTTTTTGCCAACCTGGGGAGAGCTGGAGAAACTTAACTTCAGCCATGAGTCAAAAATTATTATGGCCTCCTTACTAAGTATTATGAAGGGGGATTGAGCAGGAATCTTTATTGGTGTTTATTTTCAGTCTCTTTTTAATGATAGGCTTTACGCATCTGTCAATCACCCCCACTTGCTATTTGGGGGAAGGACCTAGCGCTATGATTGGTCGAACTCTTCTTCTTTTGCTGTTGCTTGATTTGAGGACTGCGCGTGCACAGATGCGTCAACAGGTTTTTGCGTAGTTTAGAGTGACAAATCGTACCAACGTACTAGGGCTGCACGATATATCGCATGAGATTGTCACGCGCATTTCGTCAGTAAAGCCGGTTCCCTGATTACAGCTAAATCGCCATCACCTGCTTTCATTTAATAAACACAGCCGTAGTTCACTGACAAGCCACTCAATATTGCGTTCATTATCGAAGGCGATTCATCTGCGATACGAACTCGATATTGTGTAGCTTATCAGTGATCTACGGTTCTGTCTATTAAATGCCGCTCCATTTAAAAGCAGGTGATGGCGATTTAGCGGTAATCAGGGAACCGGCTTTACTGACGAAATGCGCGTGACAATCTCATGCGATATATCGTGTCAAAATGCATATCCGCTACACAAATTGTGTACAGGTTGGCAGGTCTGCTTATTGATAGAACGGTGGACCACTTTACCTTCTGCCTTGTCAGTCCACTCACCTCAAAATCTACCTCCTCAAAAACGGTAGCGTTAGCAAATAATTTTCCACCGGAGCTTTAGCTAGCTGGCTAACGTTGCGTTCTCTCCTGCTGTGTTCAATGACTCAATTCATCAAGCTGTAGCTAACGTTAGCTACATCTATGTCAACAGAGCTCCTGGGTAACTTAACTTAGATATACTATAAAATATTAAAATTATTGAAACCATCACTCACCAAATTCAGTCAGGTAAATCACCGAGGCCAGGCGTGCTTTCAGCTTCTGATTGTGGTCTGCACTGGCGATGCAAGGCCCTTCGCGTTAATATTTCCATGCACTTGTGCTCCCTTCTGGCACGCGCACCTGTTCGCAATTCACTGAATCGCAGTTCACAGTTCACTGAATCTTGCATTCCCTTCTGGCACGCGCACCTGTTCGCAGTTCACTGAATATGAATACCCTCCCCCCCCAAAAAAAATTCTCATTGAATCTACACGATTCACGTAGGTCGCCTATATTGGTTTCAAAACGACGAATTTCGCAGAAAGGTGAGGGATTTTCATGTATGCAAGTGATTTCAGTAAACAAGGCTTCAATACATCATAAGTGTTTTGGAAAAGTTCACATGACTTTGGCAGTTTGATATGCACTGATAAGCACTGAATCAAAACAAAAGATTTAAAAGCTTCATGAAGCAGTGTTTTGAAATCGCCCATCACTAGATATTGTTGAATAAAGTCGCTATTTTGTTTTGTTTTTTTTGGCGCACAAAAAGTATTCTCGTTGCTTCATAATATTAAGGTTGAACCACTGTACTCACATGAATTGTTTTAAATATGTCTTTAGTAGCTTTCTGGGCATTGAGAAAGGAAATAATCTTGCTGGCAATGCAGGCCTCACTGAGCCATCAGATTTTTATCAAAAATATCTTAATTTGTGTTCCGAAGATGAACGAAGGTACAGGTGTGGAACAACATGAGGGTGAGTAATAAATGACATAATTTCATTTTTGGGTGAACAAACCCTTTAATGAAGTCTCTCATTTACCGCTATAAAAGTTTACCCAACTATGATGACTTCCATTTCTGAAAAACCCAGAAATGTGAAAAGGGTCTGTTGCTTGGATAGATCATATATTATGATAGATCAGATTGTGTATTTCTATAGCTTCTCATTAACTACGTACACATCAACAAAGTGTTTCATCACAACTTTTAATGATACATATGTCAATGAAAAAGATAACAAGCTTTATTTACTATTCATCATGATGATATTCCATATCTATAACGAGAGAAAGAAGTGATTTACATGTACTACTTGTTTGAATAGTTCACTTTTAAAATGCATCAAAAAAGGCTGGAAAATTGCAGATCCGGTACGGATATCCTTTTTGTGTTCCTACCTTTCTACTCTCCCGGCTAATGCTGCATTTAAGTCACACAAAGTCAGACTGTGGAAAAAAAGTGGATTGTCTTTAATCAGTTAAAGACCTTTGTTCTCTCTCTTCCTTCTTAGCCCACACACACAAGATGCTGAGGTTCACAGTGTTACATATTTTATTAATCCCTGATTTCTGTTTTTCCTGCACCTCAGCATTTCACACACAAGGATTGTAATGAGCTGACACATGTAAATGTTGTCTGATCATTCATCATCTGCTTAAATAGATTTGGTGTCCATGATATTCTCTGGTTTGTTCTGTATCAACAAGCCCTGCCCTTTAGTTAGCTTTTCTTTCTTTTCTTTTTTTTTTTTACATGCTAAATTGACTGTGTTATCTATGTCAGCCTGCCAGTTTGGGTTAATTCATCAATTAGGGTTTTCCCCTATTCATGATTGTCTTTAAGTGCCTCTTTCTATTAAGTATAAATTGCCTCAGATTTTAAGTCATACCTTCCATCATAATTTAAAAGCGGATGACTTTTTGTGAGCTTTGTAAATTTCATTTGACTGTACTTGAAACTATGTGGTGAATGGACATTCCCCCCCCCCCTTTTTTCAGACATAAGATATCCACTTTTTCAGATATCCACTTTTTGCAGTGTCTTATTTTCTATAGACACATTTCCTTTGTGAGCATGAAACCTTTTTCTGTGCCTTCGTCTCTTTCCTTCTCTTTCCTTTTGTCTCCTTCTACCCCACTTTTCTCACTCTCATTAAAAGAAAAGAAACCCAGTAGCAATTTGAGGTCTTTCATTGTCAAATCCATTATCACCACTGTCAGCTCCCTGTGTTGGGAACAAAGTCCTCGTGCTGCGTGCAAAAGAAATAGAGAGAATAAAGGAAAAGCCCATAAAAGGAGGGAGAGAGAACTTAGAATTCAAATTTGAATAACACCCCCCAAAAAGTTTTTTTTTTTTTTTTTTTTTTTTTTTTCATCAGTATCCCCCAGAGCGGAAAGGCATCAGTTTTCCCAGTGCATATGTACACAGTAAAGTCCAGGTAGTAAAACTATATCTAAATTAACCTGGTCCCAGATCTCATCATCATCATCATGCTAACCCTTATTATGAGTTAGTTTTAGGACACTGATAATCATTGGTACTAAGATGCAAAAACAGCTTCAATTATCATCTGAATATTGGATAACATCAACACCAAGAGTGGTATCCCTGGCACTTTCTGACTATTATAGGTATTTTAAGCATGTTCCAAAGGGCTTTTTTTCCCATTAAGAACAATGTTTTGAAAACTGACTAAAGGAGGCACAAAGGGTACTTTGGAATAGGGGTGTGCCGAATGAAAACCTGTTTTATTCACATATGACAAGTTGTTCCACTCTAAACAAATTTATGTAACCATGTTAATGTTTTGCATCATTTATGTAAAGTGTCTGCAGGACACTGTCCATTTAGCTTTTTTACATCCTGACTTTGAACAGTGAATCGTTTTCTTTCCTGTATGTGGAGTAACATCACTTAATGTCCCAAAAGATGCAATCCAAATGGCAGAATCCTGATTTTTGTTACACCAATGCTCCAATGATATGAAAACTATGCCATTTTAAATATAAATATTTTCATTTAAAAAAAATCTATTTGAAATCTTCTATCCAGGAATAACATTTTGTGTATGGTAAATGGGGATAAATGTTCCCCTTAGAATCGGCACACCCCTACTTTAGAACCAAGGGAAAAGAACCCTCACCCAACTGCTTTACCTGAAGACAGGAACAGAATAGGCAGGGGGTTATAAAAAAGGCTATCACGTGTATGAATAATCTATGTCTGGTATTCCCCCTTCTCTGTACCCTCGATTTGTTCCATAGCCTGGATTTCCTGTGTGGTTCAGGGTGCTCCTATATAGAGTTGCATTATTAGAGGGAAAGATAGTATGGATGTATGTCATATCCTCAACTTTTGCCTTGGGCTGCAATGGCTGTTGGGCAGACATTGGTGTCATCTGAAAGCCATGAGCCCTGATTTCTAAGATTGATGTGTCTTTTATGGTTCCAGACTCGACATAGTCATCATAATGTTTGCTGGCACCTCTTGATCCAACTACATCTCTACCGTATATAGAATGATCACCTGGTGTAAGGTACCCTGCACGGTGTCCATACCAGCAGAAAATGCCAAAAATTAAGAACAAAGACACCAGTGCTGTTGCACCTCCAATAATCCCAGCAAGCGGTAGCGCTGACAGTTGGTCAGTTCCTCGATCGCTGTCCTGGTCTGAAATAGGCTGCTCTAGGGGATCCGTCTCTGTTTTGGCACAAGCAGGATGCTCATGCTCAGAGTTTGTGTTTATGTTTAACCCCCCAGTTGCTGTAAAAGAGGTTCTTTTACCGTCGTTTCCAGAGAGAGGCACCAAGCAGATGATATAACTTGACTGGGGCTGTAGTTGCGTAAGTAAATACTCACGGCGATCCCCTGGCACAAGTGTTTCTGTGATTGAGCCCATTGCAGGACTGTTCCCTAGTCGCAACCAGGAAAGTCTGAAGGAGGGAACTGGCTGTGCAGCCTGCCAGGTAATGTGGACTGTCTCTGGTGTGAGAGGTTTTACACTGATTAGTAATGATTTACCAGTAACCCCATTTCCGCCTCCAAGACTGTCCTGGCCCATATCAGAATACTTGTGTCCTGGTCGTTTGGATCTGAGGGTAAAGAGGGAACCCTGTGGAAGTGGAGGGGTTGTTGTAACCGGTGGCTGTGTCGGAAAATAGCCTTTCTCTTTTTTTGCTCCATCATTTCCAACCATTCCTCCCGCAGTATCTACACTGATCTCACAGTCTGCTAATTGACTGGTAAGGTCCCTTAGTGCCATGCCTCTTAGTCTCTCTGGTCCATGGCAAGTTAAACCTCTCACGGTCACTGATGAACCTCGATCATGCAACCAGTCATGAAGCCAGCGGAGGTTACAGCCACAATACCAGGGATTTCCTCGGACGAGTAATTGTGAAAGGCTGTCTAGATCCTTGAATAAACCCCTCGGAAGAGTCGTTAAGTTGTTACCTGATATATCCAGTTTCTGTAGTCTTCGCATGCCATCCAGGGAGCCTCGTGGTATGTGGGCTATGGCATTGTCCTGTAGATAGAGTCGAAGGAGGTGCATACTAGGAAGGTTCAATGGTGGTGCCTGGAGCGAGTTACGAACCAGAGAAAGCTCTGTGAGGTTAGACAGCCGTGAGAATGTGTCATCTGCGATTCGTTGATTTGCCAGCAGATTTCCATCGAGGAAGAGGCGTCTTAGAGAGGAGAGACCTCGAAATGCATGCGTTGGAATAGTTGAAATCCGATTGTCATCTAGTCGGAGTTCCTCAAGTGATGCAGGCAGTCCTGATGGTATACTTGAGAGGTGGTTGCGTGACAAAAAAAGAAGACGAAGCCTCGGATTGTTGGCGAATGCTTTGTCTTCTATACTTACGGTTGAAACTGAATTGTCATCCATGTGAAGCTTCTCCAGCAGGGGGAGCCGTGCAAGAGCGGAACGGGGTAAAGTTCGTATATTATTGTCCTGTAGGTGAAGTTCCCGTAGCGATGGAGGCAGATGTGTTGGAAAATCATCAAGTTCATTATCATAAAGGTATACTACTCTCACAGTCAGTCGTCGCTCCAAAGATGTTGGTAGCCCGGCATTGTCTATGCGGTTGTTTTGCAAATAGAGCACAGCTGCCGTTAATGGTAATGGAGGGATGATGCTCAAGCCACGGTCATTGCAGTAAATAAAGCCATCATCGCACCTGCAAGCTGAGGGGCATGGCACATCTCCCTGAAGCTCCGCCTCCCCGAGAGCTGCCTCAGCGGCGGCAGCAGTTGCTGCAGCAAACTCGAGGACTTCAACCAATAATGTCAGGCATAGAAGAAGTAGGAACAACCAATCGCGGAGTTCAACAAGGCTCTCTGTGGCCATAATTCCAGGCAAAGTACCCCACTCTCTCTGCAGACTTAGTTTAACCCAATGTCTCAAGTCAGTATTCTTGGTCACTGTAGTTGGGTCTTTCTTGCCCTTCTTTGCTTCCAATCACAAGCCCTGTGGGAAATATAGAAAATACTTCTTTGCTAAGAGTCTTAATAAAACTGATGTTACATTTGGTTTAGAGTTCAATGCAATTATAAGTCCACATATGTTATAAAGTATGCTGTCTGACTTTTACAGGACTTTTGCTTAAATGTGAAAAACATTGCAAGGTGGTAAGAGGTTAGTACGCAAGTGTAAAGAAAATCAGTCAAGCTGAACGGCTTTCTAGGTAACCTTAAGAGCAACTGACAGATAGGGAGCATTAGTCAGAAACATTAGAATAAAAAAGGACTGCAAGAAAAAGGCAAATGGCTTGAGGTTGAGTTAAATAAATGAGTAGTATGGAAAGAGTTTAATGTAACTTTACATTGCTACATTATACACTGAAAATTGTAGGTTTGAAGTGGTCGTTCTGAATTTATATTAAAATGTGAATGACATTTGAGTTCCTGGAAAAACAATTACAGGTTTATTCCTGGATTGACCTCAAGTCATATTACAATTCAAATGTTACAGGGAACAGTGTTTGAATAAATCACTAGTTTAATTTTAGCTCAGTTTTTTGAAAGTTCACCGAAGGGTCAGATAGAGCTCTCATTTTCCGTCTGATTTGCAATTGAGATTTAGATGAAAACCACAGACGTTTACAACAAATTGACATGCATAATGGATGCTGTTTCTTGGTTGTTATTGTTTTCAAAATAGCATGAATTATTCAGAGGGACTACATGGAATACCCAACAGAGATTTCACTCTGCGTTTAACCAGTCATTGACTAGATGGCTGGGGATTGTGAATTTCCTGTGTATGTATTCTCTACAAGACTCTTGTCAATGTTAAATAGTGGAAGGAAAGCAAAGAATATCAATTCAACATCCCCTTAGGTCTAAAATGTATCAAAGTGAAAAAGTATACATTCAACATTATTTTTACAGCCAGATGTAATTTTTAAATCGGCAATACATTTTTGCATCAGGGTTAGGGCTAGGGGATATATCACATGTGATTGTCACGCGCATTTCGTCAGTAAAGCCGGTTCCCTGATTACCGCTAAATCGCCATCACCTGCTTTCAAATGGAGCGGCATTTAATAGACAGAGCCATAGTTCACTGATAAGCCACGCAATATCGTGTTCATTATCGAAGGCGATTCATCTGCGATATGAACGCGATATTGCGTGGCTTATCAGTGAACTACGGCTCTGTCTATTAAATGCTGCTCCATTTGAAAGCAGGTGATGGCGATTTAGCGGTAATCAGGGAACCGGCTTTACTGACAAAATGCGCGTGACAATCACATGCGATATATCCCCTAGCCCTAATCAGGGTTCATCAATAAGAATGGCCACTGCACAGTAAAATCATGTTAATTTTGGACCAGTGCTGTTACAACTAAATATTTTACATTCATTGATCTGGTACATCCATGTTTCTGCTATATGTTCTACAGTGTTGTGAGTTTTGATAATTTGTCACCAAAATCATTTGATCTATCTGGACAACAAGGATGATGCTTTATCGAAATTGAAAAAATTACTTGTTTTTTTGAGTATTTGTGTGTGAAGGGTTAGTATGCATCATTCTCTGCTGGGGCCTCATTCTTTTTGCTGCCTTCCATCCTATGGGATTGGACTTGTTTGTGTTTCAGACCGGGCCAGATGGGAGATGGTTGGCTGTCTCTTGGTTACAAACAATGTTACCTAAGACAGCAACTACATGCAAAACAAACCCTTAAACTGTGCAAGTAGCCATGTTAAACTGATCAATAGAGCTTGGAGATAGAGAAACAATGAGGAATTTCGGAAGAAAATAGCTTGCTTGTATTGGAAATTATTCTATTTTATTTGAAACACTTTCATCTTGTTTGCTATGATTAAAGACAACATTTATAACATTCTAAGAAAACAATTAGCAAGAATATGGTTTTTTTATAATCAGATATTATTGTTGTCAGTTTGACTGTCTCTCTTTCAAGACTGTCTCTCCTTTTTAAATGAGGCGTGCTGCATGAAAATGGAAGCAATTTAAATGTCATATTTAATGGCTCGCCCAGTGTGTATACATTTGGGTATTTTTAGAAATAAAAGAATCGGCTGTCTCTCAGGCCTGACATTGTATTCTCACAAAGAGGGGTGGAAGCTTGAGGATGGAGAGAAAAAAATATTCTGAACAGAAACACTTATTTGAAATTGCCATTAGCCAGTTAATAACATTATTGTATCGTTCTGTTTAATATTTAAATTACAAAATGCCACAGGCATTTCACTGACATCGGATACTCAACTTCACATTTGCTCAGCTGTGTAGTCATAAAAGGTAAATCGCAATGGCATTAGAGGTAATATGCAGCATGGTGTGCATTTTGAAACTAGTGAAAATTGCAGGATAGTGTAGAACCTAGAAATGTTCATTTCTTTTTCTATTTTTACTTGACCTACAGTCGACACCCGTTAACCAATCATTAACCATTAACCGGCAAGATTGTTAAATTAGGATTAAATTAAATTAGAATGGATAAGTGTCTGTAACACTTAAAAGATTAACAAAACAAAAAACTGTGCTGAGTTTCGGTTCATTTTTGTGATGCGCTCCACAAACAAGTTCACGGAAAAAAAAGACCAAGATGGCAGAAAGCAGCATCCTATTTGTCTTCTTTATTTTACAAAAGCACAATTTTGTTTTTATTGTGAGGGTATGCAAATAAAAGTAGACAGTTTCTACATTTTCCTTTACAGTTTCGAATTATGTTTTGCTCTTATCTGTATGACCATAAATGGAGTATTTTAAGTTGTTAGCTGTTAATAGGAAAAAATAGGCATGTTTCTGTTTCAGTTTGATTTTAAATGAATTTGTTTTAGCTTGAGGTTTATATAGCTACTTATATTTTTCATTCTTATTCTGTTCCGAAAGGATTTGTTGTGGAGTGAGGGGAACTAAAATAGCCTATAGCTATGTTTATAGTGTATATAATGTTTGTAAACATTCTGCTTTATTTACAGGCATTTTACATTATTTCTGAATGTAATTGTAAGTGCTACTTACATGTGACTTATCTTTTTTTTCCCTCTCAGAAACGCAATTTTAAATTCATGCAGCAAATGTTTGAAAATATCTTAAATTACTTTAATAGTTCTTTAAACTCTTTTATCTGACAGTTTTTCCTGTCATTTACATTTGGCCAAAATCTTGTCATAAAAGATGATGCTGTATTGGCTATGACTAGACAGCAAATACCAGACTAAGACTCTTTTTGTGTTTTTTTGAGTAAAGAAAACACTGTACCTGTTATTATTAAAGGATAGGCAAATAAAAAATAAATTAAAATAGTAATGTCATTAACCATTTTTTTTAATCTAACCACTTTCGGAATGTTAATGTTACAGAAGAAACGTTAGACAACTGATAAAACTATTGAAGCCCTGAAAACACTGTAGGGGTTGATGTGTAAAACAACTAGCAAGTTTGCCTTTAGATGGCAGAGTGACCATGTCAAACTCTGTCTCTAACTTACTGCACAGTTTGAAACATTTGTATGTAGGCAGGTTACCTTTACCTTCTCTCTGTTCTGTTTCTCTATCCTTCATTCAAATGTTTCTCTGCTCTGAAAAAGGTTTTCATCCCGGCCATCTCTGTAACCGCCCACTGTGCGTCTGTAATCTCTTATAATCTCTTCTTATACTCTTCTTTAATCGTACTGTTTTTTTTCTTTTCTGTATATCCTGCTGATCCTCTTGTGTCAATCTTGCATTTTCATTCTGCCTAAATCTGCTTTTTTGATCCTTCTCTTTCTTTTTGGTTTCTACTTCAGTTCTGTCGACAAAATAAAAGGGTATATTTCTGCTGCACAATTGTTTTTATCTAGGCTCACAGCCCTTTACACATTTCATATTGTATTAGGACAGGAGGTAAGCATTCAAGAATTCCTAAAATCCAATATTTTTTAAGTTGGCTATTTTAAAAAAACAAAAAAAACAACTGTCCTTACCATCTAGCGGGTATCTCACATTGTCCTTTGGCTGGTAGGTTTGAGTGGTGTCACTCGTCCTCTTGATTTAAGATAGGAAATTGATAAAGAGCTCAAGGTCTTTCTTCTGGATCCTCTGTCCTTTGAACTCAGTGACTAATGAAAATTGCAGCCCTTTATTGTTGGATTTCTATGAATTGCAGGCACTGAAATAAGCATAACGTCAACCAGGAAATTTTTTCCAGTGTCATTCAATAGAAGCAGCCAAAATTTTCATCACTTCCGTACAGCAAGAAAATATCCGAGCCGATGATGTGTATTTCAGTTGCAGTGTGTCCATCAAAGTTGACATCATGTTGATTGTGTTTTCTTGAATGAGAATAGATAGAACAGAGGGATGTTGTGGCCCCTCATCTTTGACACCGTGTTACCTGTGAAGAAAAGATTTTTTTTGTGAATTAGAGTGGAAAGACAGGAAAGAAGACTTTTATATTCACAGTGTGTCATTTTCTCTTTAAACTTGGCTTGACCTAAAAAGAACTGTATTTCAAAGAATATCAACTCTGAAAATGGTGAAGTCAAGTTCAGTGTGCAGAATTAAGTGGAAAATCTCTTTTACAGGCTGCTGTAAGCCATAGCCAGGACCAAAAACGCAAAAATCAAGGCACACACGTATTGTTGCAAACTGGGTCACACTGTTGACAAGACTGAGGAAAGGCAACAAATGATGGATGTCTTTTTCGACTCAATCCTCTGTTTTCAGATAAAGGCATACCAAGATTTTTCCTGCCAGAGTTCGGAGACTAATTACGTTTTTTTTTTTTTTTTTTTTTTTTTTTTTTAAGGTGAGTCTGAAATTATGCATAGTGTATTTTCATGTTTAGATTTCCGCTGTGAGTGTTTGTTGTTTATGTTTACTAGAACGGCCGCTTTGGGATTGAGCCTCTGAACCAGCAACTGTTAACTCTCTTTGTATCGTAGTGTGCTGAATCTGTTTAAATTCCCAGGCCTGACGTGGTTGATTTGTGTTTGTGATGTTGAAAGTCTCCTCTGGGTCCCACTGACTCCCAGTCTAATTGCTTTTTCATGGTCCAGTCAGAGATTGGGAGTGATCAAAAACGTTATTGCAGAAATTTAATGCACCATGTGGACGTAGCAGCCTGGTGAAGATGGATCAGCAGAGGCCCATAGTACCACATGTGAGAGGAGACAGGGAGCGTTTCCAAGGCACACAGCTAGTGTAAAGGGAATTGAGCAGAGGAGGAGTAATAAGGACAAACAACGCTAATTAAAATCAATAAACGTATTGGGGAATTTTCGCTGATCAGTGCTCGTAGATAGTGAAAAAAACATAAGGGCTGTTCAGGCAGATGCCTTAAAATGTCTAGCGGGTGTAAAACCAGACAAATGCTCAGCCCGCTGCCCTTCTCTGTTCACCTTTCTCACTCTGCCACTCTGTCTGTCGTACGCTATAATGGGGCAGTCACATTAGGAAAGAGATTATGATGGGAGATGATAAGAGGTTATATCAGTGCTGCTGTCATGCTCGCACTGACCTCCATCCCCAGACGTGCTTGAGTAAATGCTGAAAATGGACAGTAATAATGTTCACCTGAGTAGGGGGTGCAGTTCCAGTGCTCCAGGGTTGATAATATTGCTGATGGTACAGATGCCCTCCATTCTTTAAGTTATTAGAATGGCGATACATCTGTGCTTTAATTTGAATGTCCTTGCATGTTTGAGGGTGAGTGTGTCTTTGTATATGTGTTCGTGTGCATGCATATGTGTATGAGCCCATGTCAGACATTTTTGCCATCCTGTGCACGTAAGCTACCCATCTCTGCCTTTCAATTTCTCATTTGCTGTGCGAGGGAGAGAGAATGGAAAAGAGAGAGAGGGGCAGATGGAGGAGTAAAGGAAAGAAGGAAGATTGATGAACCTATTGGAATCAAATTTGGTGGCAGAAATGACTGTCAGGCCCAGTATCCACAACAACACATATTCACAGCACTGACGCAAAGACAGACAAACTGAGACTCACTGGGCTTTGTCTTAGGATCATGAAGGAGCATGAAATCTTAATGGTCTATCTCATTCCTCACACAGCTTTGTCATAAAATATTACTCAAGTACATCATGAAATAATTACTCCCCAGCAAATCCAGTTCATTATTAATTCACAACAAGCACTGATGTATAACGTTATTGTATTGGATGGCTACTAGCAATGTAAACAACTGGAGAGCTTTGTGTTACTGTCTGGTCCCTTGCACATAAGAGCAGGAAACTCAGTTAATATGAAATGATTGGTATAGGGCCCTCAGGAATTGTGGTATTTTACTGAACAGTGAGTGACTGTATGTGTGTGTGTGGCTTACATTGGGGATATGAAGATAGACGCCATAATAGCAGAGCACTGGCCGGAGGGCATACTTGTGTGTCAGGATATTTTTCAGTTCCCATATCAGCACATGCCTGTGAAACTAGTGCTCTAGGCCTCCAGGCTACAATGTTGTAGTGATAGTCCACAGCGCAGTTCTGTTTTAAAATGGTTTCGTCAATTGGACTCTGCGTTCTAGAATTATAAGTGATCTAGGATGTTCTACAGTTGTCACATTCACGAAACGACAGATCTGTCTTATGCTAATGACACTTTAAAAGTTCTTTTCAGAAAGCGGACTGATTCATTGCTCAGTCTACTCGGTGTAATTACCTACTATTCAGTGAAGAAAAGAAAAAAATATATAATTGCTACACAGGGATGTTTTGACAGTGGAGTACAAACACCTTGATGAGATGAGCCTAGGTACCGTTCTCTCTCTCTCTCTAATTTTTTTTTTTTTTTTGCAGTCCAGTGATGTCTCAGATCTTTAACTGCCAGTGGCACTGCAGCGGTGAATAGTAATATGTGTGTGTGTGTGTGTGTGTGTGTGTGTGTGTATTTCACTCTCTAAGATCTGATGATAATTAGCTAAAGGTAATCAGGGGTAATTCAGCAACGGGAGTGAAAATGGCAGGAGACGCAGGGATGTGACCAGCCTCTCAACACACACCCACACACTGCAGCCTTTTAGCATGAACAACCAGGAGCAAAGAGAGGGAGAAGCAGAGATGAGGGGGTAAGTGTGACAGGGATGCGTGGATGAGCAGAGAGGGGAGCGCACCTTATTTTTCCCATATCCCCATTTTTCTGTATTATTCCTGTGCTTCCTCCCTTCTTTCTGTTGGCTTCCATCCTCTTGGATGTTCACCAGTGCATTTACTGTAATCTGTGAACCATTAATGCATAAATGCCTATACTGATTTATGTCCTTATTATATTCAGTGTTTGTGCACTGAACAGAGCCAGTGGCTTGTGAATGTGATAAAGATGCACTGAAGTGGCACAGGGTGAGAGAAAGAGAGAGAGGCCTAATGCATTGAAGTAACACAGAACTCTTGACTGTATATGCAAAAAAAAAAGTAAAAAAATCAAGGCTTATTGGTATTTTAAAAGGCATACAAGAATACTTTAGTCTTAAGGCTGATTGCATTATAGGCAAAGTATAACTGGGATGCAAGGACAAGGACAGATAGTGAAAGTCGGACTGAGACATTCATCCTTTCTGTTGTGGATTTTTCTTTGTGATACAAAATCTATGACTTTCTTATTTTGGTGTTTTGAGTGACATGCCACAATATTCATGATTCAGTTTTCAATATTCTTTGACTTTCTTTATGTCTGATGCCAAGATGTCAGCGTGACGGTACTCGTAATTCAGAAGTTGCAAAGAAGATAGATGAATGGACTTGAATGCCTACAGAAAGTGGAGAATGAATTAGCTTTATTTACCTTTTCTTAATCATGAAAGATGGAGTCAAATGCAGCAGCAGGATGGTGGTGCATTTGGAGATGTACATCTGCACCTGCAACATGCGAATGCAACTCTACCCCTCATAACTCTTGACAGTGCTAGCTGCACATCTCATCTGTCTATAAAATTGTGAACTAAGCAGTCATCTCCTGTAAAATCATTTTAATGGACAAGAATTAATGTTCTTGACCCTGAGGTTTAACAGAGCGTTTTAAGGTCTTTGGTTTGATGAGAAATACACTCTTGTATTGAGTTTGTTTTTCATTGTTGTCTGGATAAAGAAAACAAGATGTTATGAGTCACCTCGTAGATTAAATGCTTTTAGACATTTCCAGGGATAACACATTCTCTCTCTTTTACTTTTAGAGATACCTGAATCTAGGATAAATACAGACCATTAAATTTTATGCAGTATTTTGCTACTGAAATAATTTATACTTTTTCATCCTCTCTCTAAACTCCACCTTTAATCTTTTTCCTCCACCAGTCTTTTAGTGAAATTTTCCTCTTTCAAATTCATCCTCCTTATTAATGCTAACACATTTCTAATATTGTCTTGTATTATGTTTACTTTTCTTCAGGTATCTCATCAATGTTGTAAATATATGACAGACATTTGTCACTGTCACTACTTCCAGCAATTTTCCTTTCTTCACTTGTCTTCTGATTCGTTTACATTTATTCATTTATTTTGCTTTCCCATCTCCCTTCCCATTTGTGATCCCAATATTTTTGTTCCAATATACCATCCACCCTTCCAGCTGGATGACTTGGGCTTTTATTAGAATTACACATGAACACTGACATATACGTAAATGACTTTCTGGTGATGCATTTCAACTCTCTTTGTCTCTTTTCAAATAATATCCCTCCCTTGCATTACCATTCCAGTCCTATTTCTCTTTTGCCCTTTTCTACTCTTTCTTGTGCTCCCAGTTTCTTTGTAAATGATGCAGTCACTGGAAATAAGCAGACAATTTAAGTGCTGAATACTTCAATGCTCACTTTCTCTCTGTTTTCAAGCGCACGCACCACAATCACATACAAACAACCAATCATACCTCTTGCTGTCCCTCAGCCAGTGCTTATGAACATCAAACACAAACACTCAAAAGCAGAGCGTGCACACAGGAAGAAAAATAATTAGGTTTGTCTGAATTTGACTTAATGTGGGTAAATTTCTCTTATCAGCATTTCACATAACAAGAAAGAGCAAAATGTCATAATAAACAACCCCCACTGTGTGGTGTATAAAAAGTGGCACTTTTTATATAAATACAATTCATGCATTTAGGTCAGTGAACAAAGTTGCCCACATGTTCGACAAACCCCACTCACAGAGCGGAGAGTGAAACGAACCATGTTCAGAAGCGAGCGTTGTTTGGCTTCCTATGGGAGGCCTGTGCATTTGTTTTTTTGTATTTTGTTTTTATAGCTCATTTAGAGCCAAACTGCAAGGCACCATGCTGTGCGAAAAACATGCATTTTTGCGTTCTTCCCACACTACACCGTATCACTTTAAGTAACTGAGCCCAAATAAAATAAGTTGCAGCTCTGCTTGAATGGATCTCTCTGCATGTAAATTATAAATGAGCTGTAATGATTTAACAAGCATGTGTTTGATAAGCTATGTAATTTCAATAAAGACTGCAGGGTTTAATAGGATGTGCTTTCAGTCTATATGCATGCTTTATGTCAGTTTTGACATAAAATGCAAGTGATTTTGTATGTCCGGACTCACTCTATTAACCTGCCACATTCTAAAATTAGCAGCACTTCAAAACTAGTTGCATTATCAAAGCCTAGTTCAGAGCTTGCAGCTGGTTTTTGCATGGAATATTAAAATCCATCGATTCAGACTCTTCCGGGCCCCTTTCAGACCTTTTCCAATTATCTAGAGCCACATTCACTTAATTCATATCGCCTCCATTTCATCGATTCTAGAGCTATACAGGCAACTCTTTGAGACCCATTTTACCTATAAACTCTGCCTGCCCGAGACACAATCTCCTCTATCATACTTTCTTTCAGACAACGCTGTCTTTTCTTGACTGGTTCACGGCAGGCGAGGCACATCTAGAGATCTTTGTGTAACAGAAGAGCATTTGATTCAGGCGAAATAAAAAATTACTTTGTGTCAATGACCAAACGGCCACATTGATTAATAAATGACTCTGACGTAGGTCCTGTGTCTATGACAACCCTGTCCTGGCAGAGGATAAGACAAAACACTCATTGTTGTGTGGGTGCTGTTCCCTCTCCAGAGAGCAAGACTAGTCTGTCTGCATTTCCGCCCCTTAAAAAGGACATTAATAAGAGCTCAGAGCTCTCTCAAGTTGTGCATCAATCTCCTTACTGTAATATATAATGAATCAATAACTTACAAATTATGATTCAGTTGGAGTATTTTATAAGATTAGAGTAAGTGGATTAAAAGAAGAGTATTGGTGTCATAACCTTGTTCAGCTTTCTCAGATTTTCCAGAAGTAGTTTTGATTGTGGTCACTGGTGTTGTGTAAACACTCACTTTCTAGGAGTAGGAAATAAAATTGCTTAATGAATGAAAAAATAATGATAATAATGAATTCATGTAATGCCATGCGTTTGCCATGTTTTGTTCATGTTGCCCATGATTAAAAGGGATTTTGGGGGAAGATTTGCTAGTGTCTCTTATTCTCTTTAGCGTACAATGTGAAGTATTTCATTCATTTCCCTGATTATTCCGATTCAGAGAGTGAAGAACAAATTTATACCCGTATGCGTAATGTATTATGCACGTTATCGTCTCTAACAAGACAGCATGTTGAAGCATTTGGGCTGACATTTTTTTCCTGTTCTTGGAAAGCGGTGATGCATTCAAAACATCCAGAAGTGTGGAAATGTTTTCAAGGAAATGTGTGTACTCGCTGGTCCTGCTTCTCATAAATAATACCATGTATTGTGCACGTCATTTTTTGACAGACATTGATGTCGTGATTTTCAAATGATGTGGATTTGAAAAACAATGGATTGTAAGGTAATAATTATTTATTTCTTAGCCGGAAAATTTTCGGTGAAGTGATAGATGCCCATGAGTGTGTTATGTCGATTATTTTTTGTTCTAAAAGTCCAACTGACAGTCAGCCTAAGTTTTTGATGGATGTGATAATGTGCATTGAGGGGTGAACTATGTTTGGTTTTTGGTAATTATAAAATGTGCTGGAGAAAAAAAAACAGCCGTGGATTATACAGGTAATGACACACAGTATTAAGAATCAAGGGTACATACACTTTTGAGCAGGGTCATTTTTATAAATTCAGCATTTATTTATTTATTTATTTTTTCTTGTGGATTATATTTAAACATCTTTTATGTAAAATGTCTTATTCAGGACAGTACTAAATAAGAAACAACATTAATTTTGTATCATCTCCCTTATTTTGTTAAAATAATTAACATTTTGCAGATTCATAATGATGCTATTACCCACCCCTAACTGCTGGTATGATTTAGTTACATGGTTATTGAACAGAACCATTCTTATCCAAAAATGTACAGAGATTCTGTTCAACTGAGTCAGATCACCACCATGGTTGTATTTACACATTGCAAGCAGCAATCATTTTCAAAAACTGTGATACACATTTTTTTAATGACATTGTTCAGAGCACTGAGGTAAAGGCTCCAGAATACTGTGTTTGGTAATGCTAGGGAGTCTGGGAAATCAAGTGTGAGATTATTACAGCTGCCAGCCTAGAAAATATGAGCTAGCACTGTATTATGGTAGTTTTAGAAGTACTGGCATATTCATTGGACACTTGAACGTCATACCAAAAGGCTGAGTGATTGTTCCATTTTTGAATGTAGTGCCAGGAAAAGAGGTGTATGACAAGGTGTTATTTGTGTGTGTTGTTTGCCATTTTGTACTACAAACAACAAAAAACCTTTCCATTACCCAATATCGAATAGAATATGAGTTGCTCTAGCAACAGTGGTGATAGTTAGATCATGAAATGCTCAGTCTGTCTGCCAGCCTCTAACCATTAACTATCTCACTTCTTCCTCTATTTATTCCTCTATTTTGTGTGCAAAGTACATTAGTAAATGTTTTCATACAAACCACAGTGGCTTTGACAAAACAATTCATTAGAAACAAATGCTACTGTCAATAATTTATAGTGAACTAGCAGTAATAATAGTGAGTGTGTAGAAGGCTCATTGTGTTTGTCTGTTTGTGCACTAGGTTTCTGCTACTACTAAGTCTTTTTACTGTAGGTGCTGAAAGTGGTGACTTAAACCTGTTAGCTATCTGTTTGTATTTTTTCCTCTGATATCTGTAAAGATATATGGAAAATAGTCATGTGTGAAGCTGCTTTATCTATATTGTAATCTGTAGTGCTGTTTTTATAATGCAGTCCACTGCAGAGTGACCCCACTGACACACACATCACTCTCACAGGCCAAACTTTGAATTATAAAATGACTAAAGCTGCCGTCTAGATATCTACAGTTTGAAATAAAATCACTGAAAACATAAAAAACAATCATTATAGGGTCATTCTGTGTCAAATCAACCAAATTTCAGAAACATCCCCGGCTCAAGTTTTTTATTTTTTATGTACAAAGACAAACACAAATAGTGATGAAAGCCAAAATATTCAATGTCACAGATGCATATTTACTGAATAATCCACTATTTTGTAGAGGGGGTCATAAATGACAATTTTCACCTGAGATTTGGAGCCAGTTTACAGGGGTGTAAAAAAATGACTTTAGAAAGTTGGCATCATAATGATTTTTGCATGCCTGTAACTCAAGAAGTATTAAAGATATCTCAACATCCTTTTAGAGTCTGGTTCTTCACAAACTTTCCTTTTGGTATCTTCATTTTAAGGGCCCTCAATGTTTTAATCCCAGAGATATGGAGATCTTAATCCAGCTTCATGTGTAAATTGGTAAATTGTACAAATTTTCAGTGGTCAGAAACCAAATGTGGGAAACCAATTTTGCATACAGCTGATACTTTTTTCTTCTGAAGAACAAATAATGTTAAAACTAGAAATGCATCTGTATTCAGTATATCTTAATATCCTTCTAGATTCTCATTCTTAATAAATTCCTTTTGAAATCTTTTTTTTCCAATGCCCTACATAGTTCAGTTACATAGATATGAGGATCTTTAAGTAGCTTCATGTTCAATTTGTTGATTTTTAATTTTTTTTAACCCATTTTCAATGGTCGAGAACCAAATGTGGTTCACTTTGCACACAGATGATACTTATTGCATTTAAAGAGGAATGTCTGAAGAATACATAATATTTAAACTACAAATGTATCTTGTTTCGCTCTATTAGAAGATTTGCATAAAATGTAACTGAGTACCAAAAATCCACTGAAAATTGTTGTTGAGGCACATTAACTTCCTCTCAAAAGTATATTTATAAGAATCTATATTTGAATTTGGATTCGATCAGTTTAAGGGATATTTGGGAGATGGGATTTTGTTCATTTTATCTGCTTCTAAAGCTACCAAGAGTTCAAATATGCCAGTGTTGGGGAGTAGCTACATGTAGCAACACTACTAACTGTACATGTTTTTCAGCTCCTTTTAAAACAGTGTAGCTTTTTCAGCAGCTAACTAGTTTTTACAGCAAGTAGTGGCGTAGTGTGACCAAAAGCTACATTCCGGGTTGCGATTTGACGAGCCTGCAATGCATTGAAGCAGCGTCTTATTATTAGATCACAAACTAAAATCAAGTGTTACTGCCATCTGTTGTTATATCATGCATCTTGCAGATTTACAGTTCACCGAGAAGAGATTATCTGATGATTATATAAAGGACGTACAGGAGTGGGTTGAAACTTAACACAAATCAACTACTTAAGGTTACACTTACTTTATACAAACAAAACGTCTGCATTGAAGACTTCAGGCACATACAGGTGTATAATAGCCTTTTTAAATTGATTATCCTGATTTATTGCACTCTATATCAAATGTCTGCTTCTAATTTTATTAAAGTGACCCGCCATAGTTTAACTTGTCCCACCACAGTATTATAATGAACCTGAAAGATCACCAACTTGGTGTTTTGCGTCATTGCATTGGCAAAGCATGTCAATTGAATAAAAAACAAAATCGCGATATAGCTTTGTGCGCTTGTCACACAGCAAATGCTGTGATCTAATTAAATGGATTGTGGCGCCTTTCAATCAAGCAGCGCACGATTCGCATCTCAGAGCGGCATGTGCTGTGCATTTAACCTTAATTTTTGTCTACTCCTGTGTATCCAATTTAAGTTACATATATTTTGTTCTTGCATTGATGTGACATTTGTAGCAATTTTGCACTTTGACAGTCAGTGTGAGATAAGCTACATTTGAGTATTGTATCTTTGGATTATTTACAAAATGAACAAACATTCTACTTAAACATTCTTCATTAACAATTATTCAGTTATTTGAATATACAATGTCATTGTAGAAAAATTTATTCAATGTAGCTACTATCTTACTAATATGTTTTATTTTTTTGATAGTAACTTGTAGTGTAGCTAACTACTTTTTCAGAAAGGTAGCTTGACTGTAGTTTTACTTTAATTCACTTGTAGCTTATCAAACTACAGTTTCAGAGTAGCTTCCCCAACACGGAAATACGCAGTATCGTAACTACACGTTACCGCATTGGCATCTCTAGAGTGAACTATATAGGGCCTTAAAAATGAAGATTCCAAAAGAAAAGTTTCATATGAACAAGAATCTAAAATTAAATTAAGATATCTTTAACCCTTCTTGAATTGAAGACATGTAAACTTCGAAAAAATGTTTGTTTTTGGCACTTAGAGAGGTGTGTTGTATTCAATTGTCTTGATAGAGGAGAACACGATACATTTCTTGTTTCAGTGTTATTTGTTCTTCAGACATTATACTTTAAACACAATAACTATCAACTGTTTAAAAAGTTACCTACATTTGGTTTTTGACCATTGAAAATAGGTAAAATTCAACAATTTGGACATGGAGTCACATTGTGGTTCCATTATCTGTGGGACTGAACTATATGGCCTTAAAAATGAAGATTCCAAAAGAAAAGTTTATTAAAGGGTTAGTTTACCCAAAAATGAAAATAATGTCATTTATTACATTAAGACCTTCGTTCATCTTCAGAACACAAATTAAGATTAAAAATTTTTATTAAATCCGATGGCTCAGTGAGGCCTCCATTGCCAGCAATTTTATTGCACCTCTCAAGATCCATAAAGGTACTAAAAACATATTTGAAACAGTTCATGTGACTTCAGTGGTTCTATCTTTATATTATAAAGCGATAAGAATACCTTTTGTGTGGCAAAAAAACAAAATAACGAATTTTCAACAATATCTGTATGGGCCGATTTCAAAACACTGTTTCATGAAGCTTCCGAGCTTTATGAATCTTTTGTTTTGAATTAGTGATTCGGATCTTCTATCAAAAGGATAAACTTCTGAAATCACGTGACTTTGGCGCTTCGATTTACTGATTTGATTCATAAAGCTCTGAAGCAGTGTTTTGAACTCAGCCCATATAGATATTGTTGAAAAGTCGTTATTTTGATTTTTGGCTCACAAAAAGTACTCTTGTCGCTTTATAATATTAAGATAGATAGATTATTTTCATTTTTGGGTGAACTAACCCTTTAAGAATGAGAATCTAGAAAGATATTAAGATATCTTAAATACTTTTAGAGTTACAGGCATGACAACTAAATATAATATTTATGGAATCCAGACAGGTATGTTCTATGAAATTGAGCTGATAGAAAAAAATGAGATACATTTCTAGTTTTAACATTATTTGTTATTTAGATATTCTTTAAAAGAAAAAAAGTATCAGCTGTATTCATTGCAAAGTGAACCAGATTTGGTTTTTGACCACTGAAAATGTGTACATTTTACTCATGGAGCTGCATTAACATGTCCATATCTCTGGGATTGAACCATCGAGGGCCTTTAAAATGGAGATACCAAAAGGAACGTTTAAGAACCAGAATTTGTTAAGATATCTTTAATACTTATTGAGTTACAGGCATGCAAAAAAACAAGAAGTGCTTTTTGCCATTATGTCATTTTTTGCCAGCTGTCACTGTTGGCATATAATGCAACAAAGATAGCTAAAGTCAACAGATTTTACTAGCAGACCTACAAATCTCTGTGTAAAAATAAAATAATGATGCTGCTATCTTTCTAAAGTCATTTTATATCCCTCTAATTTGGCTCCAAATCTCAGGTGAAAACTGTCATTTTGACCCTCCTCTACAAAATATACATTTGTGACATTTAAAGGTGCCCTCAATCAAAAATTTAATTTATCTTGGCATAGTTGAATAACAAGAGTTCAGTACATGAAAATGACATACAGTGAGTCTCAAACACCATTGTTTCCTCCTCCTTTTGTAAATATCATTTGTTTAAAAGACCTCCGAAGAACAGGCGAATCTCAACATAACACCGACTGTTACGTAACAGTCGGGATCATTAATATGTATGACCCCAATATTTGCATATGCCAGCTCATGTTCTAGGCATTACACAAGGGCAGCCAGTATTAACGTCTGGATCTGTGCACAGCTGAATCATCAGACTAGGTAAGCAAGCAAGAACAATAGCGAAAAATGGCAGATGGAGCAATATTAACTGACATGATCCATGATATCATGATATTTTTAGTGATATTTTTAAATTGTCTTTCTAAATGTTTCGTTAGCATGTTGCTAATGTACTGTTAAATGTGGTTAAAGTTACCATCGTTTCTTACTGCATTCACGGAGACAAGAGCCGTTGCTATTTTCATTTTTAAACACTTGCAGTCTGTATAATTCATAAACACAACTTCATTCTTTATAAATCTCTCCAACAGTGTGTAATGTTAGCTTTAGCCACGGAGTACTATCAAACTCGTTCAGAATCAAATATAAACATCCAAAAAAATTCTATACTCACATGATCCGAAGCATGCATGCAGCATACATGACGAACATCTTGTAAAGATCCATTTGAGGTTTATATTAGCTGTGTGAACTTTGTAAATGTAGTGTATTATAGTCGAGAGCTCGAGAGGGCAGGGAGCGTGCGATTTTAAAGGGGCCGCAGCCTGAATCGGTGCATAGTTAATGATGCCCCAAAATAGGCAGTTAAAAAAATTTATTAAAAAAAATCTATGGGATATTTTGAGCTGAAACTTCACAGACACATTCAGGGGACACCTTAGACTTATATTACATCTTGTAAAAACTGGTTCTAGGGCACCTTTAATATTTTGGCTTTCATCACTATTTACAGTATGTTTGTTTTTCTGGAGAAAACAATATATAGAATTTGTATATTGTAAACTTTGCATTTGGTTTCTTAAAGGGTTAGTTCACCCAAAAATGAAAATTCTGTGATTAAATACTCACCCTCATGTCGTTTCACACCTGTAAGGCTTTCAATTTCAGAAGACAAATGAAGATATTTTTGATAAATTCTGATAGCCTGCTGTCCCTCTATTGACAGCTACACAATTACCACTTTCAAGCCCCAGAAATGTAGTAAAGGCATCCTGAAATTAATCCATGTAACCCAAATGGTTTAACCTCAATTTTGTGAAGGTATGCTGCGAGTGCTTTGTTTTGCGCAAAAAAAAAACATAATTTACCACTTTATTTACAAAATATTTATCTCCAGTGCGTGTTCCCGAGAGCACCATGACGCATATGTGTTGTGTTGATGCAAAGGCAGACATTGTTGCGTGAATGTATGTTAATAAAGTGGTAAATTTAGTTGTGGCCTAAGGTTTAGAGAATCAGGCTTGTAACCCAAAGGTTGCAGCATGATTCTCAATACCGGCAGAAAAATGTAGTAGGGGGAGTGAATGAACAGTGCTCTCTTCCACTCTCACCCATGACCAAGTTCACACTACAGGATTTTAAGCCAGATTTAAGTCCAATTTGCAAGTTAGTGAGCTCTCCCGAAAAAAAAAAAGTTTAAACCTGGGCCAAGTTTAAACCAGTAACCAGGCATCACAGCTGGCAAAGGGGCATGTCTGACTTTGACATGGGTATATTGCCATTATTATGTAATCAAAATGAAAATTATTATTGCTGGTCTTCAATGATAATGTCAAGTTACTTTAATGTATTTGCACCAAAAAAATGATAAGGAATTATGCTGATATCGTCCAAAACCACACTTTGCCAGGGGTGTTTCCAAACTTTTGGAGGCCAGTGTATGTGTGAAAGGGTTAATTTAATTTTAATTAAAATATAATTACATTTTCAATCTAATTTCTTCCCAACGTCGTTTTTCAAATAAAGTTGTTGGGTGACAGATTTGTTGTCAGCTCCTGTAGTGTGTGACCCCCTGTTGCGGATCAGTTACGTAGTGTCACATGGTGTGAACACCACGACTTAAAGACTCCACAGCAAGTCATGTAGTCTGAACAGCACAGCGATCTGCTGATGTTTAAAGTCCTGTAGTGTGATCTTAGCATGAGGTGCCCTTGAGCAAGGCACCTAACCCCCAATTGCTCCCCAGAAGCCACATGGCTCCCCAGTGCTCAGAGGATATGTGTCCAGCACGGCTTGCAGGTGTGTGTTAACTACTCACTGCTCCTAATGTGTGTGCACTAACTTGGATGGGTGAAATGCAGAGGACAAATTTCGAGGATGGGTTACCATACTTGGCCTTCATGTCACACAAATTAAGGGTTTTTTTGTACAGACAAAGCTCTCGCGTCACTTCAGAAAATTGAGATTAAACCACTGGAGTCACATGGATTATTTTAATGATGTCTTTACTAACTTTTTCGGGGATTGAAAGTGGTAGTTGCGTAGGCTGTCCATAGAGGGACAGAATGCTCTCAGATGCCATTAAAAAGATCTTCATTTGTGTTCCAAAGATGGATGAAGGTCTTACGAGTTTGGAACGACACAAGGGTGAGTAATTCATGATAGAATTTTCATTTTTGGGTGAACTATCCCTTTAAATGTAGTGATTAATTATGGTATCACATTTTCTCAGTTGTTTTGTATATTTTAAGATAGCTGCTACAGATGGAGGTAATTACTCTTTCAAAAAGTTAGGCCATAACCAGATTTAATTTTCTCTTCCTGAGCAGTGTTGCTCTCAGCCTTTTGCTCTCTTTCTCATCGCTCATCTGCATTTGACCACCATCTTAATCTGTGTTAGAGATGATGTACTCTAAATCTGTGTAATCTGCTGTGTGTGAGTCGAGTTGGGTCTGAAGTACTGTGCTAATCCCAAATGTCTCACTCTTGACGTAGTTCATGTAGTGTTTTTGTGACCACAAGATGGGCTTTGGTAGAATGTCTGATGGAAAGTTTTTTTTGTGTTTTTTTTTAATTGCTGTATAGAATATTTTTATGCAATAAAAATGACAATAATGCATAGCTCAAAGTTGCTTAAGTTAAAAAAAAAAAAAAAACAGTAAAAGTAGTTGTGGTGGTACTCATAATTAAAGTGGGTTTGTTTGAAGGGGTATGTGTGTGTGTGCATGATGCAGGCCTTTGTGTACTTCTTTCATGCAGTGTAAAGCGTGTTTGTTACATACTGGCCCCACTGTTTTGGCATGGCTATGAACTCATGCTGGCGACTCTACAAAACCCCCACTGTTTCATGGCTGTTACCAACTGGGCAAGAAAAAAAAGATGAGAAATAAATAAGGAAATATGATAAAATATAGAAGGGTTGCCACCATGTTAACACACACACTCTCGCTCTCCCTTTTTACTTATTGCACCTTCAGAAAGCAAGATGATTTCCCTGAAGATTTACAGAGGAGTGCCTATGGCTTTCATAAATAAGATGCAACCCAAAACTCCAATTCTTTCTTTCTCTTTCTTTCTTTCTTTCTTTCTTTCTTTCTTTCTTTTACTACACAGATGTATCTTATTGAAAAACCTAGATAGGTGTAAAAAGGAGAACTTTACATTGATTTTGAACATTAATAAACAGGATATATCCATAGAAAAAATATTGTTAAATATAAAAGTCATAACTCAATCATGTTCTCATTTACAACCACTATAAAATACATATAAATTGTGTGCTTCCATTGAAATCACATTACAGTGTAGGACATGTCTGTAATCTTTGCCATAAAAAGTGTCATTTAATATCCAATGATGTTATTAGCTGTTCCTATATCGTCAGTTCGCACTGTACACTCTCTCATAATCTGTATATTATGAGAGAGAGTACAGTGCAAAAACACATGTTCTCCTGTCTAAACTCTGCACCAGGTTTGAAAGTACAAAACAAATGCAAATCTTCAACAAATTGTGTAGCTACCAGTATTTAAATATCCATCATGAGCAAACAAGCGCAATTAGGCACTATACACAGTCACACGCCTTTAATAACAGGTCATTAGAATAAATGAGTGAGAGTCGCATTCCTGGATCTTAATTCCAAGCGCCTGCATTTAAATCCTATGTGACTGCCGCTTCAGACTGATTAAATAGGTGCTTAAGAGCAAACAAATGAAAGGAAAATTAGAGCTACGCATTCAGCCAGAATATATCAGTATTCTCGAAACAGCGCTAAAACATATTTACACCTCCTTTCAGCTGAAGTGAGAGTTTAGTGTACCAGAACATAAATGTTGGCTTCCTCAGCCGCCTCAGACTGACCATTGGTAACAAGTAGCTTATATGAAGAAGTAACATACCTCAGTCTGGGTAAACGGCATCTTTCCTTCGATTAAATTCAGAAAACATGTTTGTTTTCTTCTTTTCTATATCGTCTTTTTTCAGTGGGTTTGAATTTCCCCGTTCTGTGTGTTTTAGCCGTCTCAATCTTCAGTCAGTCAGACTCGCTGTGACCGTCGCGCGCGCACAGAATCTCTCTCTCTCTCCTGTCACTCAGAGCGATGCGCCTCGCGCTTTCTCTCTTTCGCGGCACTCCACCCCTTCATCTCCTTAGCGGAGTAACGGATTTTAACATCACTTTACGAACAAAACATCTATCTTTGAAGTGAATATATGTATGTGGCATGTATTAAATTACTCTTACATTTTATATCATGCGTTTGAGTTTGAATGGATTTTATAAAAAATATATAATTTAGACAACAGTAGTCTATATACGTGTGTGTTTGATTATATGAATAGACATTCATATTCATAATTAATTAAATAAATAATTAGGCTACAATAATAACCCTATCAGCAAAGTTCAGACTTAAATGTTCACAACATCTGCCATACACTGATCAATTTTCCAGGTTAAATGTTATTCCACTCCAAGCATTCGCTTTAGGCGTCTTGGTTTTTGATTACTTATACATAAACCACAAAACCTTGCATTTCCAAATAGTATTAGCAGCTGACTTTTCTCAAAGAATTTTATTTAGTCTCTAAAGCCAATTTTATCCCCTCTTGCAGAGTATTGTCAATGTAGAATGAATGGAATATTTACCTTTTCATTAAGACTTTGATTTGAATAATGTGATTGTGTACAGCATTATCAGCGTTGTTTTTTTGTGGTTATGTCATATTAAATTTTAATGCATGGCATGTAGTTTGCTGTTAGGGCCTCCCTCTAGGACTGCATGTGACTGTGAGGCAGTGTGCATGTCCTGAGCTATCAGCGCACTGAACTGTGATAGACTTTGACTTGGATGTAATTGTTGCCCTGCACATATAGTGAAGTAAATGTTTATGAAGCTATCTTGAGAGGAGGTGTGTGTAATGTACAGTGCATGTGTGTTTGTGTGTTTATGAATGTGATTGTGCACACAAGCCAAGGTGTCTGCAGGGTTCTGGAGTGTCAGACATTAAGGACATCTGTTCAGACATACACACGACTTCTCTCTCTCACTGGTTTCTCCCCCTCTCCCTGGTGGCAGGCTATTTCAGAAACACAAACTTCCGTTCCAAACACTTGACCAGTACCTTTTCTGCACAACCACACTTGATGTTGTATCTGTATGACTACCATAGCACAGGCTATATATGTATGTGTATATATATATATATATATATATATATATATATATATATATATATATATATATATATATATATATATATATATATATAATGTTAGGGCTGTCAAAATAACGCATTAATTTCGATTAATTAATCTGAGAAAAAATATTGCGTTTAAAAAAAAATATCGCAGATTAATCCATTCTGTATTGACCTTTGAACCTGGAGCCGTTCTAGCCACCATTCGACTGTAAAATGAAGGAGGGAGACGACTGCTGCGCTGATGGACAGAACGAGCAGAGCTCCTCCCTCACGCGCGCGAGCTCTCTCTGTCTTCAAAGTAAGCACCGTCTTTGCACTCTCTCTACATCACACATAATAATCTAAATCAACTGACACAATGCTAAAAGTTCGTAAGACCGAATCCATGTTTCACGAGGCGCATTCAGAGAATGTTTTTCCTGAATAACCGCTGGGTGTGAATAGTGCTCAAAAGAACGCCACCTCATCTTCTCTGACAGGCGCCCTGCACGTGCAGCTGACATAAACCACATTTTCAGTAAACAAAAAGAAAATCCTATCCAGTGGTGAAGTGTTTTCTGTGTTGACAAATCTTTTGTGATGTTCTAATAACAGTCGCGATTCGCACCCAACACGTCAACGTCCGCTAATGTCCAATTCGTGACCTAATGACTCATTTGAACAGATTCATTTTAATGAATCATGACAACAACTGATCTGTCCACACGGTCTATAATGAATCATTTACTCGAACAACTCTGAAATGAGAACATAAGTGTGCTTACCCCATTTAGCAAGACTGGTTAGTAAAATTAGCCTTAATAATCCACAATATTTTCAGGTTATTTAAAAGACAATGTGTAGTAAATTAGGCCTACCTATAAAATCAGTTAGTTTACACTAGAGTGAGGTGAAACCAGATCAAAGCAAGTTGTTGTTAGCTAGGTGCATTCAATTTTATATGGTAGAAAATTATATTATTAGTTATTATAACTTCTAAATGCAACTTTTTAATACTTTTCAGGTTTAGAAAAAAAGCATCTTCTCTTACAAAGCTATAAAATCACTTTTTTTTTTTTTTTGCAAAGAGGGCAAGAAAGAATTACAGTGAGAGTGACGGGTACTTTATTGTCAGTATCGGGCTCGCAGATCACGTGGGTAGGGCACTTTTTACTGTTTGTGTGGATGACCATGTCTGTCACCACCGAAGACCATTTTTGACCCAGGAAAAACCCTGCATTGATTCATTTGAATTGAAATATTTAATACTTTCACAGTAAAAATTATGTATGCGATTAATTTAGATTAATAAATCACAGAGTATGTAATTAATTAGATAAAAAAATTTAATCGATTGACCGCCCTAATATATCTATATATACACATACATACATACATATATATGTACATATATATAATATATACATATGCACACATGATATGTGAAATGTGAGATACATACGTGTGTGTGTATACTTTTCTGTCAAGTTTTCTTATTAATGCATTTAGTATAAAATACAAAAAACACTCAGTTGCTCTGTTTTGTTTATGATGCAAACTCATGCTGTGCTGTTTTCTTAAAGAAAAAAAAGACTTTTTCTCTTTTGTTATTTTCATCTCTTCATTTATGGAGTTTTTTTTTACCTGTGTTGATCCATAATATACCTTCCAGCTTTTATCTCTGTCTCTCGCTGCCTCTCATCCATGTCCGTCCCTCCTCTCACCCCCCAACCTTCTGTGGAACTTTTTATTTTCAACTATTCATTCTTTTGTTTTTCTTTTTTCTAATCCCTCTCTGTGATCCTAATCCTACCATAAACTTTCGTCATTGCCGTATATCTTCTCTTGCTGTGTAGAGTCAAATTGACACTAAGAATCAGGGCAATATTTTTGTTTACAATCCCAACCTCTGTATTGATGTTTGTGCATTGTTTTCATCGCATATCCATTTCATCCTGCCTGAAAGGAATTGTTACAGTTCTGAATAAGAAGATTGCATTTTGTGAACACATTCCCGCATACAATCTCATCATGTCAATATGCCTCACAGAGCTGTATGAGTGTGTGTGGTGTGTGCGAACATCATCATCTCTATGGTACTACTGTCACCCTTCCCCTGGGTAAGACACTGCACACAGGGTTTAAGCAGATGGCAAATCTCTCTCCCTGGGGAATCATCAACTTACAGCCTTCGCTCATTCTCTCTCCCACTGTTTTGCTCTCTGTCCTTCCTTGTGCATATCTGATCCCTTTTTTTTTTTTTTCTCACTAGTAATTTTTTTTTTCTCTGACAGACAGGAACGAAGGGGCCTCCACTTGCAAATTACATCTTTCCTGCTTCGTCTCTTCTGTCTCTCTCATCTCGTCTGTCTCCATCTCTCCTCCTTTGCCCTCCCTGTGTAATTAACTAGGTTTCAGTAACAAACCTTTGGGCTTTGGGGTTGCTATGGTTACCTCTCTCTCCATACTGTTTTCTGTTTGTCAGTCTATCTCTGTTGCTAAATTGTGCATGTGTGTGTGTTTGTGCTTTTTTTCTGTGGCTGTGTGTCTATTAATTTGAAAAAATGTGTTTGTCTGGGCTTACATTAACTCCATCTGGTAAATTATTTGTTGGCTCATAAGCTTGTCACTTATCATGCAGTTTAATGTCCATGTGCAGAGGTGTAATGAATTTTAAATGGGGAAAATAATCAGCAATCTTATTGCTCATTTGTGTTTTAGCTTCACTGTCTGATCATGAAACAATGATGTTTTACTTCTGCTTTGTTGTGCGACAGCCTCATACTTGAACTCAAATGCACAACCCTATTTGATGCGAACAGAGGCAACTTTTCCTTTTTATTGACATCAAAACTGGTAGACAAAAATATTTTGTAATATATTTTCTATCATTCAGGTCTCATAATGAAAAAGCAGCTCTACATCTATAAGATTAATTTGTAAAATTGGATAAAAGCTTTCCTTTCACCTATGACACAGGTTCAGGACCCTGCTTTTTACTGTATTGATGCAAATGTCAATTAGCACATTGGATGACCAGACTCAAGATTGAAGTTTACTTACTAAGCAGGCAGAGAAATGAATGGGCCATATAAGGCACATCTGACAAAAGAAAATTAATTAATTTGTTTTTATTATATTTTTACTATATTTTATATTTATATTTTATTTTACTTAAGGTTATAATTTCATAGTCCGCTGAGCTCTTTAAAAAAAAAAAAAAAAAGTCAAGTAATATTTCTCATTATGACCCGTTTAAATGGACTTTATTATATTATATTATATTATATTATATTATATTATATTATATTATATTATATTATATTATATTATATTATATTTTTAAAGAAATAATTTTTTAACATATTTGACATATTTATACTATTTTATTTTATTTATTTATTTATTTTTACTTTACTTTCTATTGATCAAATAAACCTGGAAAAAAATGTATCACGGTTTCCACAAAAATATTAATCAGCAAAACATTGCTAAAAATAAGCATTGAACATTGATAATAATAAGAAATATTTATTGAGCGCCATATTAGAATGATTTCTGAAGGATCATGTGACACTGAAGACTGGAGTAATGATGCTGAAAATTCAGCTTTGTCATCACAGGAATAAATTACATTTTAAAATATATTAAAATAAATTTTAAATTGTAATAATATTTTACATTATTACTTTTTTACTGTATTTTTGATTAAATAAAGATGATGATCATAAAAGTATATTCAAAAACAATAAAGAATCTTACCGGCCCCAAAATTTTGAACGGTAGTGTAATTTTTAAATTGAGAATTGAGTTGAAATTCTTTGAATTATTCTTGTCCTTGAACTTCTCCCCTCTGATTGAATTTGTATTGTCAGTTACCATTAAGGTATTACTTCCTTTTAAGTCACTGTTTGTAATGTCTCTTGACATCTTCCCTGAAGAGTCCCCTGTTTTCTTTTTGTCGTTTCAGCTAACAAGACACTTCTGGGTGGAGGAGGAGGTGAGTCAATTCTTTTCTCCCCCTCTTTTTCAGAGACTGAATGAGACAAATGTAGAGACCGCTCAAGAGGGAAAATATATTAAAGGAGAGAAACATCAGCGAGGTGAGAGGAATTAGAAGGTGAAAGAGAGCAAGTGAGAATCAGCAGGTGGAAACAAAGGTGAGAGAGTGAGAACGTATGTGTGTGATGGGAGCTGTTGTCAGCCTGAGGCTTTGCACTTTTCTGAATTTGAACAGACGATCTCTGATAGCCCCGTGAGTGAGAACAGAGACGCTATTTGAGGAGCAAAAGAGCGATTAGAGACCCAGTGAGATGAAATGAGCGGTAAACTCTTAACCCATCTCTGATAGAGCTGCCCTTCCTTCCCAACACACACACATGCCCACAAACATCGACAAGAGGAAAAACAATTCATCAGCAGATTCAGAATAAAATGGAAAAATTAAAGAGAGACTGTGCTTTTTCAAAACTGTTTGCCCTACTGTGATGTATTAAAAAGTACTTAGATCTGACAAGACGGTAGATCTTTTCAGAAATACAGTAAAGCCTTCAGATTCCTCCCTTCTATCTGTACGTTCAAATAATCATCAAACAGTGAGCTCTTTGGCATTGCAGCTGCAAAAACAGTTAAGTCTTATCTAATATTTAAGGGGACTTTAACAAAGACCCTGTTTACATCTGGCATTAAAATGCATTTTGATACACAAGTGGACGATGCTAAATTACGGGCGTAAACGGGGTCTAAAACATTTTGAGCTTGTCCACTTTTTACCACTGCCAGAGGTAGTCGAAAATGCATTCAACCGGATTTTATTTCTTTATTGTAGTGTAAACACTCCTGTGGTCAAATGCATTCAAACAGCCACTAAAGACCACCTACTCTCCACCTACCAACTTGATGCGCAAACATTATGGGAAGCACACTAGCCAGACGGGATTTAAAGTTTGTCAGCTGAAGACCCAAGTTTGTTTGAAGATGAAAAACGTACCAAGCACAATGTTGTCTCACCATTCCTGATTTCTAACAGGCACTCACACCGTTCGGCATGGTCTTGCGGCTATCAGAGCAGAAACGAAAGCTGCTGCTGCTGTCCATATGTTTTCCGTTGTCTCCATGCACATTCATATGTAAATTGCGCAAGCTTATTTTGTCCATTCAATCGAAAGATCTGAAAAAGCCCTTACATTTACCCGACCATAGACCCATTCCTTCAAAGAAATCAGGACAGAAGTGGTTGAAAGTGGACAAAAGAAGTGAATTAAAATACCAGGTGTAAAAGGCAATGTGATCCGATCGAACAAAACGCATCTTAATACCAGGTGGAAACAGGGCATAAAAGTTCCAAACTGCAAGGGTGATCAGGATATGGTACCATGGTAATTCTGTGTATTTTTTAACATGTTTCATGAAAGTACTGTGGTATTTTTGTAAGAGGAAACAGGACGATATTGACATTGTTTAACATCCAACATATAAACTACAGCCCATCACATAAGTAGGTTTCTCCTGAGGATTAGTAACTACATCTGCAATTATCCCAGAGTTGCACTTTTAGTCATTAGTTACGGGTCTGTAATGTTCCTGCTCCCAGGAGGTTCTAAATAACGAGTGTGTAACATGTAACAACTGTTTTTTTCCAATAGACACTGCAACTGTACACTGTGTGAAACCACCTCTAACCTGAAATAGCAACAGTAGCGATCTAATATCAGCACACCCGCTTTCACCAGACTGGCTGCTAAACCGTCATGACAGAATTAAAGAGAGAGTTCACCCAAGTGAAAATTCGCTCATCATTTACTCACCCTCATGTTGTTCCAAACTTGTATTCATTTCTTTCTTCTGTGGAACACAAACATGTCTTTTTTTCCATTCAATACCATGAAAATCAATGAGGTCCAATGTTGTTCAGACCCCAGCTCTCTTTAAATTATCTTATTATGTGCTTCTCAGAAAAAAGAAAGTCACAAAGGTCTGGAAAGACTTGAGCGTGAGTGAATGATGGCAGAATTTTCATCTTTGGGTGAATCTCTTCTGGACCGCATTTAAAACACTTCTCCAGTGTACTTGTTTTTAATTGGTAAATCTTTGGTCAAATAATTTTATATAATGACTGTTAAACCATATAATTGAGAGTTGTCCTTGGCAACCAATTTCCTTGTGCTATTTTCATATCTCCTTGATAACCTTATGGTGTTTTTCCTCTCACATAAATAAAATGGCCTATTATGTCATAAATAAATAAATGAATGTAAGATATTACATTGAGTTACATTTTTTTGGTATGTATTTATTCATTTATTTGATAGCGGGATAATGTACACTCACAATCACTAAGAAATCCACCTTTTTGAAAATTACTTTCAACAAATTATGAACCATTAAAATAAAAACAGGCTAGTTGCCATGTGTGACTATAAATGAGCACTGAAAATTGGATTTTGAAAATGCAAACACTGTCAATAGCTGTGATTACAGTTGGAGGCTACATATCTTATTTTGTGCTTGAAAATCCTTACTACAAAACTAACTACGAACTTGAAATGGTTTATGTTAAATCTGATCTATACTACTGTTCAACAGTTTGGGTTTAGTACGATTTTTTTTTTTAAGAATCAAGAAAAGTGACAGTAAAGCCATTTATAATGTTAAAAATTTAGAATTTCAAATAAATGCTGTACTTTCTGAACATTCTATTTATAAAATAACCCTGTGGGAAATTGGATAACAGTTTCCACAAAAAATATTAAGTAGCACAACATGTTTTCAACATTGATAATAAGAAATGTTTCTTGAGCATCAAATTATATTAGAATGATTTCTGAGTAATGATGCTGAAAATTAATTCACATTATAAAATATATTAAAGTAGAAAACATTATTTTAAATTGTAATAATATTTCACAATATTAGCCTACTGTTGTTTCTGTTTTTGATTAGATAAATGCAGCCTTGGTGAGAATAAGAACATTATTTCAAGAACATTAAAAATGTTCCACTTTATATTAAGGTTTAATTTGTTAACATTAGTTAACTACGTTAATGAATATAGACAAAAAACTTCTACAGCATTTATTAATTGGTTAATGTTAATCTCCACATGCACTGTGAACATGAACATGTTAAATTAATAAACATTAACAATTGTTAATAAATGCTGCAAAAATATATTGCTCATGTTAGTCTATATAAGTTAATGCAATGTTAACAAATGAGAACTTTATTGTAAAGAGTTACCAAAAAAATCTTATCAACCCCAAACTTTTGAATGGGTGTATGCATACCGGTAGTGTACAGTCTGTGTAAGAGGTGTGTGTGCATTTTGAAAGTGCATTGCGAGATCTTAGGTATATAATTTACGATAGTAGAGTGCTATGCAAATGAACAGAAATGTCCAACTGTTGACTCAGTATTTGCGCATATGCATGTGTCGATTGTAAGCGTGCGTCGCTCTCGCTCTCTGCCCGTGTTAAGTGCCTGCCCGTTAGCTAATCAATACTAGTGATAAATCTGCACTTGAGAATCCTACTCATCAGAACCACGTCTCACACACACACAAACACAAATTCAGAAGTGCGCACTGCTGTATATTGACCTGGGTTTTTTTCTATAGTTACTCAAACACAAATGGCAAAAGCGACTGATTTAGACCCGACCTTCACCTCCCTCGATTTAAACCTCACTGTCAATTCGTGCCTCTGCATGTCTTCCATCTCCCTTTCTCTCTGTTTTACTCTGCACCCATCCTTGTGTCTCTCTGCCCTATCCCATCACCTCTTCTACTCACTCCCTAACACTCAAACACCTCTTTTCTCTGTATTTCTGTCACCAGTACGCAAACACATCGGCTTCCTCAGGATCACACTCTCTCCCTCTCTTTTTTTTTTTTTTTTGGCTCCACTCCTGAGGTTTGTTAAGGCAAACCTGGGTGATAATTAGGCAGGGACAAACTATACATCAGGGAGGACACAGCCTCAGAGCATTGCATGCAGAGAGAGATGAGGGGTGAGTCTCTGCCTGTTGGTGTTTAAAGCAGGAAAAGCACTAAAGCTGAGAGGGCAAAAACAAGAGGATGTGTTTAAAACAACAAAAGAGAGAATAAAGAAAAGCAGGGATGAGTTAAGACGTGTCGTATAGTGGTATATAATTTGTTCCGGATACTGTTTCTCAAACTCTAGCACCATCTATTCTTAGTCAGCATTGCAAAAATCTATTAAGTATTTTGGTGTTTTCTTTTTTCAGTAATAATATAAAAATTCTTAAAATAAAATGTTCTTAGAGCAATATTACAAGACCAGAATAGAACATTTTTATTCTATAACAAGAAGAAAAAAATTCTAAGTTAAATAAGCCTAAATTCAAGATATAGTCTCTGAAAACTAGTTTTAAGGAGCAAAACAATAGTATAGCATAATGTAATATGATAATGTGTATGATAAGGCTGGTTTTCTAAGAATATGTCTTGAATTAGGCTTATTTTTCTTACTGCATTTATCTTTATTCTTTGTTCTTTTTTTCTTTATTCTTTAAATACTTTGCTATTGTGGTAAGAATATTTTTAACTTCATTCACTGTTTTCTAAAAACATTTATCATTTTATATTAAATATGCAAATATTTATGTATCTATGAATGGATCATTTTTACAGTGATTATTAGTCTCTAGACTCTTAAATATTTGCATATATATACAGTGGGTACGGAAAGTATTCAGACCCCCTTAAATTTTTCACTCTTTGTTATATTGCAGCCATTTGCTAAAATCTTTTGTTCATTTTTTTCCCTCATTAATGTACACACAGCACCCCATATTGACAGAAAAACACAGAATTGTTGACATTTTTGCAGATTTATTAAAAAAGAAAAACTGAAATATCACATGGTCCTAAGCATTCAGACCCTTTGCTCAGTATTTAGTAGAAGCACCCTTTTGATCCATTACAGCCATGAGTCTTTTTGGGAAAGATGCAACAAGTTTTTCACACCTGGATTTGGGGATCCTCTGCCATTCCTCCTTGCAGATCCTCTCCAATTTCTGTCAGGTTGGATGGTAAACGTTGGTGGACAGCCATTTTTAGGTCTATCCAGAGATGCTCAATTGGGTTTCATTATTTTAGATGTGTACTTAGGGTCATTGTCTTGTTGAAAGGTAAACCTTCGGCCCAGTCTGAGGTCCTGACCACTCTGGAGAAGGTTTTCATCCAGGATATCCCTGTACTTTGCCGCATTCATCTTTCCCTCAATTGCAACCAGTCATCCTGTTCCTGCAGCTGAAAAACACCCCCACAGCATGATGCTGCCACCACCTTGATTGGGACTGTATTGGACAGGTGATGAGCAGTGCCTGGTTTTCTCCACACATACCACTTAGAATTAAGGCCAAAAAGTTCTATCTTGGTCTCATCAGACCAGAGAGTCTTATTTCTCACCATCTTGGAGTCCTTCAGGTGTTCACTCTGCCATAAAGCCCTGACTGGGGGAGGGCTGCAGTGATGGTTGACTTTCTACAACTTTCTCCCATCTCCCGACTGCATCTCTGGAGCTCAGCCACAGTGATCTTTGGGTTCTTCTTTACCTCTCTCACCAAGGCTCTTCTCCACCGATAGCCCAGTTTGGCCGACGGCCAGCTCTAGGAAGGGTTCTGGTCGTCCCAAACGTCTTCCATTTAAGGATTATGGAGGCCACTGTGCTCTTAGGAACCTAAGAGCACAGTGGCAGAAATGTTTTTGTAACCTTGGCCAGTTCAGAATCAGCCACAATTCTGTCTCTGAGCTCTTCAGGAAGTTCCTTTGACCTCATGATTCTCATTTGCTCTGACATGCACTGTGAGCTGTAAGGTCTTATATAGACAGGTGTGTGGCTGTCCTAATCAAGTCCAATCCGTATAATCAAACACAGCTGGACTCAAATGAAGGTGTAGAACCATCTCAAGAATGATCACCTGAGTTAAATATATGAGTGTCACAGCAAAGGGTCTGAATACTGACCATGTGATATTTCAGTTTTTCTTTTTTAATAAATCTGCAAAAATGTCAACAATTCTGTGTTTTTCTGTCAATATGGGGTGCTGTGTGTACATTAATGAGGAAAAAAAATGAACTTAAATGTTTTTAGCAAATGGCTGCAATATAACAAAGAGTGAGTACCCACTGTATGTATATTTTTTTTGGCCGGGCAGTGTTGTGTATGTGTGTGTGTGTGTGTGTGTGTGTGTGTGTGTATAATAAGTTATAAGTTGTATTAAAGTTGTTAATATATATGTTTATATATATATTAGTGCTGTCAATCAATTAAAAAAATGACAAATTAATCACACATTTCTTTTCTGTAATTAATTGCGATTAATCATCAAAACATTTGTAAGAGTTTGTTATATTTTATATTGTACTAATTTCACAGTTACTCTCCAAATTAATATTAAAGCAACTTAAGGACAGTATTTTAAATATGTTTAATGGCATCTTTTTATGAATGAAGGCCAGTATCACTGATACTAATACTGGTACTGATGTCTCTATGAAATTAATTTCTTTTAAACAATTATGGACATTCAACATTACAGTATAACTGAATGCTATCAATTTAATTTATTAGGCTTTAAAAAAACAACAACTTTTAATTCAAGTGAACTTAAAACAATCTTCACATAAACCCATTATAATAAATATCAGATTTACCTGTGACAATTTACCTGTGTGTTACCTGTGTGCATTTTCACTTGAAAACAAGTTAATTAGTTAAAATTAATTAAAAAATTCTTTACTGTGTACTAGACAGGAAGTCAAAGGAAGAAACATATTGAAAAAGAAGTGAGTAAGGAAATAGGAAAGAGAGGCTGCGAGTGAGTGATTAAAATATTTCATGCTGGATTTCCTAGTTTCACGGTCAGATGGATCATACTTGGAAATGGCATATATAACTATAGGCGATCAAAATGTTCTGTTCATTACAGTAGGTGACATCAGTCCTGAAGCTCAGAGCTGAGAAAGCTCCAGATTGTACAAAAGGACACAGTGACATTAGAGTCTCTTTTGGGGTTTGTTGTGTTTGTGGTGTAACGTTGCATTTTTGGCATATGGCTCCCCTTTAAAACTCAGTATAGTCTGTTTGTGAAATTTCTTTACGCTTTTTAGCAACCTGGAAAGCTACACATGGATAAGTATTGATTGTTTTATTTTTTTGAGTGAAAATGTGTGTGTTCTGTTCTCCACTTGGCACTGAGTGGAATGTTGGTATTCTGGTTGAAAACCCAGAACGGCGGGCAAGTGTTTAGAGAGAGATGGTGCTTTGGTGTCGAGGGATTTGTGACATGGGCAAGCAGATGTGCCAGATCCAATCAAATGCTCTTACTAATGGCTGCCATGGTGACCAGCTCAGCCAGTAAAGGGGTGTGTTTCGATAACACTTGCTGACCAGTCCAGGCCAAACTGATTTGATGGAAAATTGAGAACAACTGTTAATGAATGCTTTTGTATAGAGAAATTGTGTGTGTGCAGTAGATGCCTGCATGTTTGTGTGCATATAGTTGGGTGTTGCGTGGGAATACATGCGAGGGGCACATATGAATGAGGGCTGAAAAAAAACTGTATGCAATATAGGAAAATATAATATGTTTTTTTCCATGTCACAAACCCTGTCAGGTAAGCAAAAGCCAATTAGCACCTGCTAACAAGATGTCTGTGTAATATAAAAAGTGTGTGTGCATGCATGTTGCAATTACACAGGAAGGCAAGCTATTCCCAACAGGCGTACCTCGTCACCACATTCACATCTTTTCCCCTATTCCTTCCTCTCATCCTCCTTTCCTCCACTCTAAAGCCCTGAGTACAACTTCCCTCCATCTGTCCCTCTATCTCTCCATTTTTTTCCTCATCTTTCTCTCCACTTCACTCTCTCTGTGGTATTTCTCAGTATATATTCCCTATCTTTCTATCTTTTTATCACTCTATCTCTGGCTCCTGCAGATTCTGAACACATATCAGCTAAAGTGCTAGGGTGCTGAAAACCTTTGAGTAAAACTGTTATGGCCCTTAAATTGCTGCCCTCAGTGCTATGAGAAATCCGATTTTTCCTCTGTTGTCAAATGATAAATGGGGGTTGGGTTTGTCAGCATTAAAGTGGGGTAAGATGTGTCACTGGGTAAGCTGTGTCACCCCCAAATTGCACAACTTTTGTCACGTGACAATTTTTAGAAAGGGCCCATCATATACAGCTGCGTTTTAGGGGTGGCAGGTGGTTGGGTAACACTTTGTAATAAGGTCTCATTTGTTAACATTAATTAATGCATTAAAAAAATGAACTAACAATGAGCTATATATTTTTACAGCATTTATTAATCTTTGTTAATGTTAGTTAATAAAAATGTTATGTTATGAATGGGCCATTGAATCATTGGATCACCCGAGTGATTCATTCAAAACGCAGATTCATTCAGAAAAGAAACACTGGTGTATGTTGCTCGGAGATGCACGATTGTTCTTCTATGGCTTTTTTAGGTTAATGCAAAATGCAGCAAAAGCAGACAATATTGTGTCTAAAATATAGCACAATATATTAACTTCTTATTTATTGAACTGTTGTATAAAATCAATATCACATTTGCACTCGTGCTCTTGGAGACAAAAATAGCACTCGTGTTTATTGCTTAACTATATTATGATATACACCGATCAGGCATAACATTATGACCTCTGACAAGTGAAGTAAATAACACTGATTATCTCTTCATCATGGCACCTGTTAGTAGGTTGGATATATAATAGGAAGCAAGCGAACATTGTTATGCGTTAGAAGCAGGAAAAATGGGTAAGCGTAAAGATTTGAGTGAGATTGACAAGGGTCAAATTGTGATGGCTAGATGACTGGGTCAGAGTATCTCCAAAACTGCAGCTCTTGTGGGCTGTTCCCAGTCTGCAGTGGTCAGTATCTATCAAAATTGGTCCAAGGAAGGAACAGTGGTGAACCGGCGACAGGGTCATGGGTGGCCAAGGCCCACAGATGCACGTCAAGGCCGTGTGGTCCGATCCAACAGACGAGCTTCTGTAGCTCAAATTGCTCAAGAAGTTAATGCTGGTTCTGATAGAAAGGTGTCAGAATACACAGTGCATCACAGTTTGTTGCATATGGGGCTGCATATCCACAGACCAGTCAGGGTGCCCATGCTGACCCCTGTCCACCGCCGAAAGAGCCAACAGTGGGCACGTGAGCATCAGAACTGGACCATGGAGCAATGGAAGAAGGTGGCCTGGTCTGATGAATCACGCTTTCTTTTACATCATGTGGATGACACATGGCACCAGGATGCAGTATGGGAAGAAGGCAAGCCGGCGGAGGCAGTGTGATGCTTTGGGCAATGTTCTGCTGGGAAACCTTGGGTCCTGCCATCCATGTGGATGATACTTTGAAACGTACCACCTACTTAAACATTGTTGCAGACCATGTACACCCTTTCATTGAAACAGTATTCCCTGGTTCAGGAATGGTTTGAGGAGCACAACACAGAGTTTGAGGTGTTGACTTGGCCTCAAAATTTCCCAGATCTCAATCCAATCGAGCATCTGTGGCACGTGCTGAACAAACAAGTCCGATTCATGGAGGCCCCACCTCGCAACTTACAGGACTTAAAGGATCTGCTGCTAACATCTTGGTGCCAGATATCACAGCACACCTTCAGGGGTCTAGTGGAGTCCATGCCTCGACGGGTCAGGGCTGTTTTGGCAGCAAAAGGGGGACCAATACAATATTAGGAAAGTGGTCATAATGTTATGTCTGATCAGTGGAAATATGAGACAAAAACTCATACAGGGGCATTTTTGCCCTGATATCTTGAATTTTAGGGGCATTCTAGTTGTTGTCCTGCCTCATGTTCATCATCAATCAAAATCATGAAATGTAAGACAAACTACTGTATGTAGGTCTGGGCAGGGCGAGTGTGTTAAATGTGTTAATAATTTTAACTCATTATTTTTCCCATAACTAATTCATTAAGTTAAGGCATTACATCGACAGCCCTAATATAAATGTCTCTCAGTAATTCTTTAAAATAAATGTTAGAATTCGTTCAAATAAGTGTAATAATGTTACTGCACTGCTTCATCTGTGTCTGTTTAAAAATGTGCAGAATGCTAGATCTTCATAGATGACATAATAACCATTGTGCATGTATGTGTGTGTAATATGTGTGTGTGTGTGTGTATATATATATATATATATATATATATTTAATATATATAATATATATGATGATTTGATGCTCAAGAAACATTTATGATTATTATCAATGTTGAAAACCGTTATTTACATTTTTATTTCATGATGCTATGATGAATAGAAAGTTCAAAAGAACAGCATTTATCTGAAATCTAAATCTTTTGTAACATTAAACGCTACCGTTCAAAAGTTTGGAGTCAGTAAGAATTTTAATTTTATTTTTGGGGGATAGAAAACAAATTAATTAATACTTTTATTTATCAAGGATGAGTTAAACTGATCAAAAGTTACAGTAAAGACAATTATAATGTTAGAAAATATTTTATTTTAAATAAATGCTGTTCTTTTGAACTTTCTATTCATCGGAGAATTTTGAAAAAAAAATTGTACACAACTGTTTTCAACATTGATAATAATAATGAACGTTCTTGAGCATCAAATCATCATATTAGATTGATTTTGGAAGGATCATGTGACACTGAAGACTGGAGTAATGATGCTGAAAATTCAGCTTTGATCACAGGAGTAAATTACACTTTACTGTATATTGACATAGAAAACAGCTGTTTTAAATTGGAATAATATTTCACAATATAACTGTTTTTGTTTGTATTTTTAATCAAATAAATGCAGGCTTGGTGAGCAGAAGATACTTCTTTTAAAACATTAAAAAATCTTACTGACCCCAAACATTTGAACGGTATTGTGTGTGTGTATATATATATGAATGTGTGTGTGTGTGTATATATTCCCCCTTCAGTGGATGGTGCCATTCATCGTGGGGCTGGTCCTCTGTTGAGGAAGGAATGTGCCACTCTGAACGGCTGCGAAACGGGAGAGGCCAAGATCACCGGAGCCTACGGCCTGCCTGCAAAATGTGAGTCGCTGATGAAACACACTGATCATCATACAAATGCCATATAAATATCAGTCTGAAATGGTTTGAGCTCTTTAGTGTAGGATGATGAATTCAGAATCATTTGTTAGAATTAAACATGAGCATTTCTTCCAGTATTCCAAATGGATAAGGCGAAGAGCAAACCTTGCTCGTGTTTACGCTTGATCAAATCAAAGTCTGCGCAGTACTTTTGTAGAAACTAAATTAATCTTGATAAATGTCATAAAGTGCATTTTTTTGCATGGTTTTTCATTTCCCGTCTAAGCAGGTGTTGTGCAACCTCTCTAGCAAAAAGTCAAACGGTTGCGTACATGTTGCACACTGCCGTATGAATAAATGAATAAACCATCAACACAAACCTTTTTGCCTATCACTCTCCCTCCCTCCCCCATCCATCTCCCTCCCTCTCTTTCACTCTTCTAAAGAGTGTTCAGTAATTATGTAGTCAGACAGTGTTTACAGAAGCAAGCGCACTTTAATTTATTCGCACACTTAGCAGTAATTTCCTTGTCTAATTTATGATCCCCTCCATCGTACCTTGCTGTTCAGAGACAGAGATGCACACGCTGCTGATTCTCCAGCCACCCCCAACACACATATACACACAGATACACATCAGTGATTTGCCTCACACTTCAGGCTATGCTTTCTGTTAGATTTTATACGTCTTTAGTTGATTTTTCTCTCCAACTTTTTGTTTTTCCTTCTCGTCTCTTTCTCTCTTTGTACTGTACCGAACTGCGGGGAGTAAAACAGTAAATATCAGCAGTAATTATAGGACTGAAATTAGTGTCTGTGTCTGACTACGTGCACCGCACACAGATTATAATTTATGTACGAACAGGTGTTTGGACTATTTGTGATTTGTGAGCTGTTAAAATGTAAAAGTTTCAGGGTTCTGTCTGTGGGTAGAGAGCATCATGGCATAGAGAGCAACACCCCCCCTCTATTTTTTAAATCTCTGAAATGTGTCTATGCAAAACTTGCTGCTTGGGTGTTCAGCCAATCCCCAAGTCTAACTCCTTCAGTTTAAATCTATGGTATTTTTTCACCTATTATATCATCCACTAAATTGTAAAGCCTCTGATTGTTTGAAAAAGTAATAGCAAAGCTCTTCTCAACATGCTAGAAGATTTAAGATGTCAGTCATGTCCATAGCAAAAGTGCAAACGTTTAATGCTTGAAGCTGAAGTATGTACGTTTTTCAGTATTTAAAAACTTTTTTTATCCTATCTTAATATGCAGAAACAACTATAAGTAAGCTATTCATATTATATCTCTGTGGTGCTAAAAAAAATCATCTGTTGTTTTGAGAGACCCGTCTAGTCGCACACAACAATACTGACTCGACCAATGGCATGAGTTGGGGCGGTGCCATCAGTTCAATCAATGACTGATGTGGGCGTATTTGGAAACCTTTTTTGAAAACAAGAATTGTTTTTGCAGTTCCGTTCGGTGGTGGAGAAATTGCATACTTCAGCTTGAACCTCAAGTATATGTGATAGTAATAGAAAGCATCTATAATTACAGGCTAAAGCCCCTAAATAAAATCTGAGATTTGTGTGTTTGTATAGAGTATTGTCATGTTTTGACTGCCTGAGCTGCAGTTTGCACATGTGCTCGCACATCTGTTGCTTGTTGAATGAGGATAGGGGAGTGAATGTTTGTGTCTTATAGTAAAACAGAAGTATAGTAATAATACATACTCTGCCAGGGTTGAGGGGGTGAACTAGAAACCCAGTGGATCTCATTGGTGCATGAAAGGCAGAATGTGCTACTCCTGTCAGTCCCTAAGTCCACCTGTGTACCAATGCAGCCTTGACTAGGGACGCAACCATACAAAACAACCATTGCTAGGGGGGAGAAAGAGAAGAGAGAAGCATATTTATCAATACACACACATACACATACTCTCTCTGAGCCTTCATTTCCCTCTGTGGCCAATTAACACTAATTAAAATCCACACAGGCCAATCGAACACCCACCCTTCTCTCCTGTTATTTAACTAATCCCTTTCTCTCTCTCTCTCCCCTCATCCGTCTTTTGCTCATTGACTGGATGAATAACAAGGTTCAATTATTTAATTATATTTATTAAACACTCCAATGAAATGCACTGTACTTTTACAATGACCTCAAGTTCCAGGCTGTTATCTCAAATCAATTTTGAGCTGAAACTTTCTTGAAATCACAGCCTTTTCTTGTCAAAACCAGTCGCATGAAATCTAAGGTGAAAGGAGAGGGATCTATTGTACAGTCCGTCGTGCTTGATCGGCTGGTGACTGCTGGTATAACTCGGGTGTCAAGCTGATTTGAATTTGAGAAAAAGGGGGGAACACAAAAAAGTGAGTCGAACACCTTCAGACCTTTCAGATGATAAGCAGATCTCTTGTACCGTCTTAGCCAGCTGCCTTTTTTAAATCAATGCACCTGCTCCCATGCTGCAGAATGGGGATATTAGTTGTGCACAGTGACTTTTTCTCCAGGGACATTGGCGGGAAAGACCAGGGCCTCCTTTTGTGTATGAGACAGGAGACTTGGGTTTGGTCTGGATGAGTGAACAGTTAGACTTGGTAGCAGAAAGACAGACAACCTTTCAATGAGAGGGAGGGAGAAGAGGAAAGAGAAAGGCGAGCAAGCAGGAGGAAGGTGGGAAGGAGGGGGGAACAAACAGAGGAGTGATTTAGAGCCTGATAATAGCAAGTTTGGACTAGATTCATCGATACGTTATGGATCTTGTCAGGTTTTGGTTTGGGAGCTGCGTGGGGAGGAAGAGAACGGTATGATTTCTCATGAGCAGATCAGGAAGCTATGGTGAAATAAAATGGTTTAGAAGACATACGTGCTTCTACAGTAGAAGCTGTGTGACCACACTGTGATCCAGCATATATTAAAGCAAAAAAGTATTGACATACAGTGCATATAATCCTGAAACAAAATAATGGATTTATTTAAATATAAAAATGCTATTAATAAGTAACTGTAATTAATAAGGGGGAATAAAATATTAATATAACAAAATGTAATTTATCTCTCTATAAAATATCTATGTATCTAATTATACTTTATATACAAGTATTTCTGTTCATATGAATGTCAGGTTTCAAAACAAAATTATATATATATATATATATATATATATATATATATATATATATATATATATATATATATATATATATATATATATACATATATACATATACAGTATATGTGTGTGTATGTCATTTATTTATTTATTTTAATATATTCTTTAATTTTGTGTTGAAACCTGACATTCATATGAATAGACACAATACTTGTCACAGTGGACAGACTAAAACCATGAGAACTGTGGCAACGTCTCCAAGACACTTGAAGAAACCGATCTGCAAAACTACAGTACTGTGAAAAGTTTTAGGCACTTGTGTAAAAATGCTGCAAAGTGAGGATGTTTCATTTAACTTCTGTTAACTACATCAAATCAATATTTATTGCGACCTCCCTTTATGTTTAAAACTGCTTTTGTCCTAGGTACACTTGCACATAGTTTTTCAGGTAGCTTTGGTGGTAGGTTTCTTCAAGTGTTTTGGAGACATTTCCGCAATTCTTCTGGATTTATACTGTCTGTTTTTTTCTGGTTCTTCATGTAATCCCAGATGGACTCAATGATGGTGAGATCTGTGTGGAGAATACCGGCTGTTGTCAGACTCCCTGTTCCTACAAAAATCTCTGTGAATTATTACAAATAAGGGCAAATGGAATGTTTGGAAATGTAAAATGATATTTCCTACTGACACACTACAGCAAAATATATAAATAACTGGTTTAAAACCATTAAAACCATTTTTGGAGACTTTTGAACAGTATATATATAAAATGTAATGGATATATATATATATATATATATATATATATATTTTTATATATAGATATATATATATATGAGGGGTGTGACTAGACAGGTATCTGGCAAGACAAGACGAGACTCGAAATTGAGTTCACGAGACGAGACAAGATTTTTTACACACTATTTTTAAGAAATCCTCAATGGAGAAATACATGACTAGAAAAAAATAATCTGCAGGTGCATTTAAAATGTTTTAACTAATCATCTTGTAATGAATGCCATTTCAGTTCTACTTTCTGAGTATGAATTATCATATGCAGTAAAAGACAACAATACTAAAGCACAGTAAAAGGTTTTGCTACTAACTCAACTGACTGGCTTCTCTTCTGTATGATTTCAGTCTCTTCAGACCTTGCTGTACATGATTTATGAGCTTCTACAACTTTTGACCTCCTAACTGAACTCCTTTACACAAACTGATCATAGAAATAAACAGTATAAATAAAAATGTTAACACTTTACAATAAGGTCACATTTATTAACATTAATGTATTAACCAACATTAACTAACAATGAGCAATATATTTGCTACAGTATTTATTAATCTTTGTTAGTTAATAAAAATAGTCATTCATTGTTAGTTCATGATAGTTCACAGTGCATTAACTAATGTTAACAAATGAAACCTTATTGTTTGTGCTTAATAAGATTAAGAGAAAACTGTTATTCATTTTTATGGTAACACTTTACAATAAGTGCAACCATAATCGCACTCTGTCAATATTCAAAGTGCAAATAAGACCAATTTTTCTTTAATACAGAGCTAAGAGATGGTTACAACTACACTGCCTAGCCTAAAATAGCTTTTATATTGAGAGATATTTGTATTCATCAGGAAGGCGCTTTCAAAATGCAGGGTATTGAAAACACGTTTGAATGCGCGCTTGCGTTTACTTTCACTTTCGCGTGTACTCTGTAAATATGGAGCAGCAGCGACTGTTATCCAACTGAATTAAATGTTTTTTTATTTAAATACAAAGCAAAATGACAGTGGAGGCGTCGTGTAAACGTAGCAGTGGCATAATCTTTCCTAATCATCCTAACCACTGTGTCATAGCAACATCACAAGACTACTTATTCGACGAGAAATCTCATCACATTTTACGAGATCTCGTCACACCCCTAACATACATATATATATATATATATATATATATATATATATATATATATATATATATATATATATATATATATATATATATATATATATATATATATTAGGGTTTTATATATATATATATATATATATATATATATATATATATATATATATATATTAGGGTTTTATATATATATATATATATATATATATATATATATTAGGGTTTTATATATATATATATATATATATATATATATATATATATATATATATATATATATATATATATATATATATATATATATATATATATATATATATATACATATATACATATATATATATATATATATATATACATATATATATATATATATATATACATATATTAGGGTTTTATATATATATATATATATATAACCCTAATATATATATAAATATATAAAACCCTAACTTTTTGACTTTGTGAATAATTTTTTGAAGATGTTTTGACACAATGTTCACTTCAACTAAAAACAGTAAAATAGTGTTACCGTTCTGTCCTCTGTCTGTATATCAGTGGTTTAGTTTGTGAAAAAACATCTAGTAGCCTATAATTCGTCTAGCGTTTTGCACAATACAGTCTTTACTGTTTAAATTGTGTTCATTGAATTATGAATGTAATTTGAATTGTGATTGGGAACAACTTAATTGTTATTATTACCTAATCAGAAAAAAAAAAAAAAAAAATTTTTGCAGGCAGGTGTATCACGATGCCAGCTCAACACCGTGATGTCTGTCAGACATATTATATTATAGAAGATGACATTGTCTATTGGTCCAACCCATATATATATATATATATATAAAACAGCCTCAACTCTTCTGGGAAGGCTTTCCACAAGGTTTTAGAGTGTGTTTATGGGAATTTTTAGCCATTCTTCTAGAAGTGCATTTGTGAGGTCAGTGATGTTGGCGAGAAGGCCTGGCTCACAGTCTCCGCTCTAATTCATCCCAAAGGTGTTCTATCGGTTTGAGGTCATGATTCTGTGTAGGCCAGTCAAGTTCCTCCACACCAAACTCGCTCATCCATGTCTTTATGGACCTTGCTTTGTGCACTGGTGTGCAGTCATGTTGGAACAGGAAGGGGCCATCCCCAAACTGTTCTCACAATGTTGGGAGAATGAAATTGTCCAAAATGTTTTGGTATGCTGAAGCATTAAGAGTTCCTTTCACTGGAACTAAGGGGCCAAGCCCAACCCCTGAAAAACAACCCCACACCATAACCCCCCTCCACCAAACTTTACACTTGGCACAATGCAGTCAGGCAAGTACTGTTCTCCTGGTAACTAATATATATATATATATATATACTTTATAATTTAACATTTATTCACATTTAATAGCTATATGCAAATATATATTATATTTATTAGATTAGGCCAACAGCTTAAATGGTAATTTCAGAAACAATCTATTAGCTACAAGGTCTAAAAGAGCTACATCGTAACTCTGAACTCTGTAGAAAATGTTCATTTCTTCCCCTTGCACACTCTTTTGTAAGCGCACTTGTGTGTATTTGTTTTAGAGAGCAAACGGGAGCAACAGAGGGAGTTGAGCAGAGCGATATCTAAACCTCCCGGCAGTTTTCTGTAGTTTGCTTTAACCTCCAGTTGCACCTGTGTCTGCTGTGATTATGTCATCCTATCTCTCTTCCTCTCTTCCTTCTACACCCGCTTTAGCAGTTCATGCTGTGCCACAGAAATGACAACATTTTGTGACACTGTACTTCCAGTCAAACATATGCCCACTGTTCTCTGTTTTTTTCCTCCTGCCCATTGTTTTCCTTTGCACTTCATATGCAAGCGTCAGGGTGGTTGTGTATTTGTGTTTGTGTGTGAGTAATGTCTCTGCCTGACTTGATGTATGATGGTGCTGCTGGACTAAACAAACAGAGGTGGATCGATGCTGTAAACACTGCAGAGTGCAGCGGTAAATAAACGCAGCCGGACAGCACGCAGCGCAGAGGTGTCGGGGAGGGATGGGGGGGGGGTGGATGGATGAGGGAAAGAGGAGTGGGAGTGTAACTGACGGAGGGCTGCTGGACGTCCAAAGGACATGCGGGGCAAAGGGGAGAGATTGAGGATATGCCACAGACGTGACACACAAGGACACAAGACATTGAGAGGACAGATGGATGAATGTTTTAGACAGAAAGTAGACGGAAAAGGAGGACAAGGAAAATGGACCCGCCGTCTGGTTGAGCTGAGTGTCAATGGGAGGAGGAAACGGGAAATTGAGATGAGAGGGTGCAGGATGGAGATAAGCAGGACTTTAGTAATTGAGAAACAGACAGATGGTAGAAATGGGAACAACAAAAAGGAAGTGTCGTTGGTATAAGTGAATAAGAGAACTAATCAAAGACATTATTAAAGACACATCAGGGGTTCATCAACTTTCTCTTACAAAAGCATGTAAAAGCATGTAAGTGTCGCACTTGCTGTATTGACAATTGCCATACAGGCAATTTTTATATTATTATATGAATAACAATCATTATTTTGACAGACTTGGGAAACGGCATTTCAAATAAACATTTGGTTAACACTTTACAATAAGGTTTCATTAGCTAACACTAGTTAACAAATTTAGTTAAACTTCTGCAGCATTTATTAATATTAGTTAATGTTAATTTCAACATTTACTAATAATTAAATTCAAATGTTGTATTTGTGAACATTAGTTCACAAATTAGTTCAGTTTGTGAACATTGGTAACAAATATTGGTAACACATGTTACTACATGTACTTACTAGGTAATAACAGTAAATTATGCATAATTACAGGTAACTAACCCTAAACCTAACCCTAACTGTAACTCTATAGTAAGTATATGTAGTTAATTAATAGTACTCAGTACTTATTTGAGTAAGTACAATGTAACTACATCACCTTAAAATAGTGTAACCCAAATATTTTGCTCATTGTTAGTTAATGTTAGTTAATGCATTAACTAATGTTAACAAATGAGACCTTATTATAAAGTGTTACCAACATTTGAAAATGCACGCTCTCAATTTTTCAATTTAAAGCATACATTCTACTTTAGAACAAATAAAAGCAATAAAACTAGAATCAAATATTTATGATGCTTTCAGCTGTTTTCTGTTATGCTTATGAACATGTACCATAGAAACCATAGAATCTGCCAACAATTACTAGTTATTGCAGTAATCAGTGCTAGAAAAAGTATTGCGAAATCTTGCTAATTCCAAATGAATTTACTGTCTTAAACTACTTATTTATAACAATCGCTGTCACTATGGTATTTTGGCAGAAACTGTGGTTTCCATGGTAAATATGGGGTGTAGATATGATTAAAAACTCCCAATGTGTATCACCTCAGCTGGTGACAGCGCCTATCAGTACAGCAGTTACTGTGAAGAGATATTTCTATGTTGTGGAGTAATATATCATCATATGTCATCAGAAGAAGCAAGCCAAAAGACCCTTCCAATAACAGTCAGTTATTTCTTTAAGTCAGCCACATTGTGTTACAAAGGCCAAGTTCTGCCAAGGCCAGTATCACTGATACTGATATACCGACAATACCACTATTGAGTGGAACTGTTTTTCTATTTCTGAGGATAAAGTGTGTAACTAATAGCCCTGTAATATATTTGAAAGACATTTATTTTACATTTAATAGGACTAAATTCTAAATTATTAATTTTTGTTTACTGTAATTCCAGAATATGGTCAAATTTCCCACTTTTAATGCACTGTACATTTTTTCAAATCACTTAAATGGATAGTTCACCCAAAAATGAAAATTCTGTCATCACTTACTCCCCCTAAAGTTGTTCCAAACCTGTATGAATTTCTTTGTTCTGCTGAACACAAAGGTAGATATTTGGAAGAATGTTTGTAACCAAGCAGATTTCGCCCACCATTGACTACCATAGTAATCATATTTACTTCTATGGTAGTCAATCTTGTCAATTTAAGTCAATTTAAGAAAATAATTGCACATTTAAAATATAGGCTACTGTTCAAAAATTTGGAATCAATCAGATTTTTGAAAGAAGTCTCGTATGATCACCAAGGCAGTGTTTACGGTCACTTCTGATAAATTTAATGTGCCATTGCTCAATGAAAGCATTAATTTCTATCATTTTGAATGATAGTGTATCATGAGCATATCTGTGTTTTAGGAACATGGATAGATGAACGTTAGGGATCCAGACAGAAAGTTGAAATTATTAAACACATTCACATATTTTTGTGTGACTTCTGTCTGTCTTTGACTGTATCTCTCTATTTCACAGATGTTATTCACACCGTGGGGCCGATAGTCCACGGTTCAGTGGGGGAGAGAGAGGAACAAGCGCTGAGAAACTGTTATTATAACTGTCTGCACACAGCAACTAAGAACCACCTGCGGACTGTGGTGAGGGTCTCACCACACACACACACACAGAACTTCATGTCTTGGCAGCAATATAACTACTTGTATGCAATTTTTATGGCCTACCGCAGTCTCGATCCTAACACATTGCATGCACATAAACTCGGGTACATACCGTTAACATGTTAAACTCTCAACCTGTATCACTCACACCCACAGCTGCGTCACAGTATGAGAATCAAAATGCCAGCAGTCCTGTCATAACACAGCACATAACTCGCACTCCACTGGTGCCCTAAAAATTTTTATATGAATCTACTAAAACAGTCGAGAGCCGTTTCAGCTTTATTTCTTTCAGAGAATGATTTATTGAAGACAGGTTACTGCATATATAAAAGATTTTAACACAGTGCACCAGCAAGGATAAAAATACACACAGGCACAGCTGAGATCTATTGTTAAGGTTTTTGAGAAGGAGCAAGCAATTGTTGCAGCATCATAATGTCTTATGGGGTCTTCCTGTTTATCTTTATGTAACTGGTGTTTGCTTGGGAAAAGGTTATAAGTGAAGTAGTAGGAGTAGTTAATCTAAAAATTAAGTTCATTCATCATTTACTCACCCTTATGTCATTACCAGTGTTATTTATATTATATTATTTTTTATATTTATATTATAATATATTTTTTTATACTTTGTGTTCTTGTCATTTTTTTTATTTATAAATATTTCTATATATCTTTAGATACTTTTTTTTGTTTTAGTCATTTTAGTATTTAAATTTTTTTTTATATATAAATTATTTATTTTAGTTAGTTGCCAAGCCAACATTTCTTATTTTTGTTTCATTTTTCATCTATACTTATATACTTATATTTTTATTTCAGCTTTACTTCCATTACCAAAAACAAAAACAAAAAAAAAACATTATTGATGCAGTCAGTGACAACACTAGTCATTTTAACCCATAATTTTTCCATGGATCATAAAAGTTATTGTCGTGCTAAATAATCTGGTTGATCTTCCTTAAAAAAAAATCTATAAATGTGCATGGAGACAGATGATAATTTGGCTAAAAATAACCTTAAAAGTGCCATAGAATGAAACAAACTCAAAAGTCTTATTTTATTTTTATTTTTATTGTTTTGCTGAACATCCCCTATCTCCATTCACATAAATTGTATGGAAAAGTGGCAGCTAGGAGGTTCAGCAGTATAGCTCTATTTGTCTTCCATGAAAGTAATAAATTAATTCAAGGTTTGGAAGAAGATGAGGGTGAGTAAATGACATAATTTTCATTCCCTTAATTGATTTCAAAGAACTGTATCTGCACATGCTGGGGTTTGCAAGACATTCCTTAGCAGAATTTGCCTTTTAAAGCGGCAACAGTTGACTGTGATTCGGTCCATTTGCTTTAAAGTAAAGCTTTTGTTTTTAAGGTCCTTAATTCTGGGGCACAAGTGGCTCGTTGTCATTAGTAATGGATTGTATCTTTAATGGGTTGTAATTAATCAATTTACATTCACCCTCCCTTGTAAAAGCTGTTTTTGTTGTGGTTTTGTACTAATAGGTCCAACAGTAAGTGCTTTGTAAACATTAATTTCTTAATACAACACATTTGTTTAGAGAAGCATTTGGTAGTTTGAAGATAAGAAAACAATTTTTCACACTTTTAATTATATAACATTCAAGTTGTTATTTCTTTTTATGTCTCTTGATGTCTAGGCATTCCCCTGCATTTCTACTGGGGTATACGGTAGGTGCAAATCACAGCGCTTTTTCTTAATCAATATTTACATTTCATCTTTAATGTTTTGTCTAACACCAATTATTTATATTTATATGTCCTTTGTATTCATAGTCTATAAAGTACTGTGTGTAATTGATTACAGATTGGTTGATTTAGTTTTTAATAGACTAATTTAGTATTAAAACCAGTGTTCATTCATTAACCGCATTTATGAGCTAACATCAATAATACTACATTCCCTGTGTTTATGACGCTCTATCTAACCTAATCAATGGTACGTTTATGAACCTCGGCTATGATGTGACCTCTGCGCTCATGCATGTGTATTTATTTGTGGTTGTTTATTTAGTAGGAACCTCATTTTAGGAATTCCGAGAGTGGATATCACTTGCAGTGGTATGGGGGATTTCCAGATTAAGGGTGGGATTAGACGCTCAGATTAGGAGAGATTAGGTGCAAGAACATGTCACTGTGACTATAATCCCCCTTCTTAACCATACGTGTCGAGATTAAACTTGAAAATGAACCCAGCATACAGCTTCAGTTTGAAAACAACCATCATCAGTAAATCGTTTTCAAGTCTTCATGCAGAAAATATATTGTGCTGTGCATCGGCAGAATTGCGAAGTGCTGACAAGGTGTGAGCGTGTTGATGTCTGACGCCTCTGTTAATCATACAAATTACATCACTACAATCAGAGTAATGTGTGTGTCCGTGATAATATCAGGTTGTGTTGCTCTGTTGGATTTACTTTGCGTTAGGGCTGTCAGTTCAATGCATCAATTTATTAAAAAAAATAACTCAATTAAATAACATGAGACGCTGACAAAATTGCAAGATACAATGGCCAAATACATCTGTCTTTAGGTGTTTAGACCGAAATTTAAAGCTGCAGTCTGTAACTTTTTTGGGTTAAAAATAATCCAAAATCAATTTTGCCAGTGTTCGAAACTATCTCCTTACCTTAGCCCGATTCACAACGGTAAGCTTGTAATAATGGTTCATAATAAAATCGGAACTGGTGTGTTTCCCCATGAAATTCGAGCATGCAACCGTTCGTCTTTGCATCATTACCAAGCGGCAACCTCCCCCAGTTTCTCGTGAAGCCAATACGGAAGTGACCTAAACTGCGATTCATGGACTGGCCACTAGGGACAGGCTGCAGAAGAGAGCAGAATCTCATTGAGTCCCATGTTAAAAAGGCCAGAAAAGTTTACAGCAGAAAAAAACATGTTTACAGTCTTGTTCAAATTGTGGTTTTAGTCTATACTGCTAATTTTGCCCTTCATGACAAATCTGAGGGGGGTGAATTTTTTTATAACTCATCCGTTTAAATTATACTAAGCCTTAAAGTTCTGCATAATCAAGGGCACGGTCACTTGAGTGACGGGTAGATTGCTGCTGCTGTCTGTGAGCCGTCAACTAATTCCAGCCGCTGAATTTGGCATCTCAGCTGTATTTGTGCTTTTTTCTCTCTTTTTTTTATACAATTATAAAATATAGCTTGCTGCATTAATAGTCGAGACTGATGTGCGTCTGTGTAGATGCGCTCGCGTGCGGAAGATAAACAGAACACGCGTTGTTGGATCGTCTTGGCATTGGCTAAAAGTTCCTGAGATTTACTACAATGACAATAGCATGAGGATATGAAACTCCGACAGCACTGCTTGGATATTATAACAAAAACTGCTGCACTATTTTGAAAAATTATACTTTGGACACGTGCTCATTTGTTTGAGAGATATATATACGATCACAGACAGTTTTACAACATAAATGCTGCTCAGATTGGATTATTTCTTGAAGAACGATGATGGAGAGCAGATTCAGAAGAAATGTGATGCAAACAATGGATAATATATCAATATTTCACGGATTTAATGCTTTCGTGGACAAAAAGTACTGTTTTTTGTTTTCCAATGGACATTTTACCCAAGTGCCATGGATTGGATTCATCTCGCGATCTATATTTCATTATAAAGGTATTAAGTTCTGTTTGATTTTTCGTGTTTTTATTTGCACACCCGACACAAATTAATTACTGGTGTTGGAGCATCTATATCTTTAAAAAAAATAACAATGTAGATTGACAGTAAAGCTTTAGATCTTTCTAATGATATAACTTGTTATCTTTATTATTATTTTAGATAGTATCTAAGATAGATAGCTCTTGCTAACATGGTCACGTCGAGCTAAGCGGGCGTGGTTTCAGCAACCAGTCACATGGGCTACTACTACGTCCCGCCTCTTTGCCCATTTTCAGTTATCCGGGACTGACGTGTGGTGACGCGCTACTAAGATGGCAGCGGCCTCATTTTCGCTTCAAAAATGATCTTCAGAACTGTATGGGTGATGTCACAGACACTACGTCCATATTTTTTTTTACAGTCTATGGTCATTACGTTATGTCTGTAAAAAGAAAGGAGTCCCAGCTAGTAGGCTATATGGCATGTAAGGATGCTGCAGGTAGCAGATTATTTATGCTGTGTCGATGTTTCAAACAGAGGTGGCGACAAAGAGACAAAACTTACAGACTGCAGCTTCAAAATATATGAAACAAAAAATATTTTCATCCTTTTGTACTGTTTATTTATTGCTTTCATCTGCCACAATAATGAAATGTCTTTGAATAATCATATTTGGATACAGTGCATACACTCGATCAGCATATTGCAATTTAATTATTTTTAATAGTCGTAATTTAAACATTTGAATCGATTGAAAGCCCTGGTGTAAATCTAATGTGTATTGTGTTGGATGATTTGTGTGGTGCAGGATACCCGCCTGAGCAAGCAGTCAAAGTTGCCCTGAGAACAGTGAGAGAATACTTGGAGCAAAACCACGAGAAGGTGTGTATGTGTGTGTGTGTCTGTGTCATTTCCCTATTGGTGTTCTTTTCTTGCCATTGTTGTTATTGTTCGATGAGGAACACGCCGTGGCAAACAGATGGTGGCTGCATAGGGACTTACTTTTCTGAGTCAGCATACACACGCGCACACATATAACCTCACAGTTTTAATTGGTTCCTAGCGGAGCTTATAGGCTTTGCAGAACAGCACAAATACAAAAAAAAAAAAAAAATCCACAAATGCATTGACACAACCGCTGGCCCCTGTGAGTTAATGTGAGCCCAGAGTAAATTTAACAGGAAATGAGCCATCAGGATGTCTTTGACAAAACTTCTGCTCATCCCATACTGCGGCCACTCTCTCTCTCTCTATCGCTCGCTCTCGATTCTTCCTGGTCACATCTGTGTCTCCTTTCCCCTTCTCTCATCTCTCACTGATCTTTCTCTCCTGTCCTGAGCTTTCATCTCACTCTGCACTGCGTGCTTAGTCGCTCTCGCCTTCTTCTATGCTACAGACATACAAAATGACAGAGACACTCTAATTACGGCAGACTAATTAACCAGCGCTTTGCTGCTTGCTAACCCCTTCACTTTCCATACGCGTCAAGAGAATAGTAGAGAATGGAAGAGAGAGGGTACTTTTATTGTTTGGATTTTTTTTGTTATCTATTTTTTTTAAATTATATTTATATTTTTATTATTCTAAAAATGGCATAATGTGTATCAGAGCATTTTCTTTGAGCAGGTAAAAAATATTTGGATGAGAAAATAATCAACAGTACTTAAAATTAAAATTACACTTTATTTTAAGGTGTCTGTGTTACAGTATAATTATATATTTAGGTACTGAGTAATAATAATTAACTAAATGAACTTACTATAGGGTTAGGATTAGGGTTAGTTGCATATAATATTGCTACAGTAACTACATGTAACATAGGTAACAAGGACATTAAAGTAAAGTTACCAATTTATATATATACAAAACATGTCTACATATATAAAAGGCCTTGGTTTTTAACAGTGAATGTGAGGAGTAACGGAAAAAAATAATGACAAAAGGTCACATAAAAGAAGGCAGTGCCGCCACATCACTGTGATTGGCTGATTACTCTGTCAATATGATAACGCCCACCTATTTTGAGTGCAGTCGGTCTGAATATCGACATGAATGCATCAGGCCGGTGGAAGTGGGTGGACTAATTAATTACAGATTGGTCAACTTGCTCTCTTGGACCACTCATGTCTAAATCAAATTTAACTTGAAATGATGAAATGTGACTGAGCCGGTTTTTAGTAAACACTTAACTTAGTTAAATTAAATGTGCTCCTCCATGTCCGCAACCTTCATGACATCTGCAGTGACTCGTTGACTCGTGGTTCCAAAAGAAGGCTACTGTTAATAATAAAAATAACCCAAAACAGTTAGTAGTAACAAATAAAAGCTATTTTTTAAACTTAGAAAATTTGATATGATTTGGTTTTACATATGTAGTATGGTAATATAAATAAACAAATATATTATGCTAATATTATCTTGTTGATAGTGTTTGGTAAATGGTTTGCCATGTGCTTTTAACCCAAAAACCATGTAAACATCAAATGGAAAACTTAACCTCCTCTTTTTCTGTAGTTCGCTACATATGTGCATCTTAATAATGTTACAAATGCTTTGGCAATGTAAAGCTTCATTTTGAATCCGAATCAGACAGATAAAGCGACACAAGAAAAGTGAGCCAGAGAGAGAGACATTTGGCAAAGTGGAATGAAAAAAGACAATGCTAGGCAGCAAAGAGAGAAAAATGAGAGTGAGAGAGATTTCAATGGCAGAGTAGGAGTGCTAGCTGGATGCAATGATGTGTTACAGGAACATGATTAGAAGCAGGAACAGCCCACCTGCCCTCACCACTGTTGTCATGGAGATGGAGGTTCTAGGATGCTGGCACGGATCTCGATGTATTCTTTTTATGTTGTTGCTTGCCATGAAGCATTTGGGACTGGTGCTGGTGTTCTGTCAAGGACAGTTAGGTCATTGGCACTGCGCCTCTCTGGCTAGAAAGACTCAGACATTAGAATATGCTAACCGATAGCTCCCAAGTGGTCTTTTTCGGCAGACCCTCTATTCACACAAAACCGAGAGGCTACAAGTCAAAAATCTGTGAAGAGGATAAATTAACATATTTTTAAATCAGTTATATGGAATATTCAAAGTTAAATTCATTCCACAAAAAATAATTTTCATATCTCAGTTTGTAAAAACAAACAAAAACTCTTTCACAGAAATGGACTTGCAGTGGAAGATAAAGAGTTTCTTTTATTTTCTCTGGGAATCAACAAATGTTGTCTTTATTTCATTCTTTAACTCCATTCACAAGAATTCCTGCTATAGCTTTAGAGGGTGTAGTAAGAATAAATGAGTATATTTGTTTAATTTGGCTGAAGATCATTTGTGATATATTATTTTGACTATGTTCTTGTGAGTTGTGTCTGTGTGGTTCTGTCTGCGTCTGCAGTGCAGTAGCAAAATCAGCACAAAAGTAATATTCTCTGTGGTCATTTATTTTTTATTTCTTGTCTCTTTTCCTGCTGTTTTTATCTTCTGTCAGCTGGACCGGGTGATCTTCTGTGTGTTTCTGAAGTCTGACAAAGAGCTCTATGAAACAATGTTGTCTGCATACTTCCCACAAGGTATGTTACACACACACAGACAATGGGTTTCTGTTTTTTGGGGACTTTACATAGACATGATTATTTGTATACTGTACAAAGTGTATATTCTATCCCATAACCCTGCTACTAAACATAGCCTTCACATAAAACTTTCTGCATTTTACATTTTCAAAAAAAAACATAATTTCCTCATGAGGACCAAAAAATGTCTCCACAAAGTCAAAAACTGGTATTACTATCTTTGTGGGGACATTTTGTCCTCACAAGTTGGGTTTACCACAACACACACACAACACCTGCCTATGCTTAAAGTGATAGTTCACCCAAAAATGAAAATTATCCCATAATTTACTAACTCTCAAGCCATCCTAGGTGTATATGACTTTCTTCTTTCAGCCAAACACAATCAGAGTTATATTAATAAATATCCTGGCTCGTCCAAGCTTTATAATGGGAGTGAATGGAGGATGAGATTTTGAAGTCCAAAAAAGTGCATCCCTCTATCATAAAACATACTCCACACAGCTCCGGGGGGTTAATAAAGGCCTTCTGAAGTGAATCGGTGCATTTGTGTAAGTCAAACATCCTTATTTAAAACTTTATAAAGTAAAATAACAAGCTCCCGGCACGACAGCCATACACATTTGACTTAACTTCCGCGACGTAGTACACAATGACATGGCGTACTACGCGTTCTAACATAGGACATAGCGTAGTACATCATGTAGTAGTGTAGATCATCATTAGCCGCTTTTCCACTGTCGGGCCAGTGCGAGCCAGGGCTAACAGCGTGCCGGGCTGGGCCTGTGGCCACAGACCTTAGGCAACAAGGCCAAAATCAAGTTGCGTTTCCACTGCGGTCCGCTAGCTCCTCAGCGCTGATCTAAAAACCGCCCTTAAACACACCTCCCTTGATCAAAAGTCACACAACCCAACCCAACCCATTTCAGCGTGTAGACCATCACCTGACTACGATTAGCTCCGCCTTTCACCTCGGCCACGCCTCAAGCCCCAGCTGGCCCGCTTTGGACCAAGGTTTTCGGCGGGCCGAAGGAAGCACCGAAGAGGCATGATCAAGCCCCGGAAGTGACAGTGGAAACGCGACCGCCCCTGGCACACACTAGCACGCCCGCCTTTGGCCCGGCAGTGGAAACGCGGCTATTGATTCGCTTCAGAAGGCCTTTATTAACCCCCTGGAGCCACGTGGAGTATGTTTTATGATCGATGGATGCACTTTTTTGGACTTCAAAAACTCATCCTCCATTCACTCCCATTATAAAGCTTGGACGAGCCAGGATATTTTTAATATTACTCTGATTGTGTTTGGCACCCAGGATGGCTTGAGGGTGAGTAAAATTATGAGGTAATTTTCATTTTTCGGTGAACTAACCCTTTGAGGGTTTTTAAAGTGACTTCTTCCAAACATTATTCTTTACTGTGCCATTTTTATTTTGTTTTAACATCGATTTGATTTCATTCGGATGTTAGCTGATATTCACAATTATTAAATTTCATAATGACCCTTGATTATATTGATGCTTTCTAAACAAAGATTACACAGTTTACATATACATTTCAAAAACCTAAAGTATTTTCATCTCAGATCCTTCCAACAGTCCCTCCCTCAGTGAGAGGACAGGTAATTGTTATTCCTGACTGTGACGCCAGTGTATTTATGTCAGTTTTTTTTTCTGTGTTCTGAGACACAGAGTACAAACTAGTGCAGTTTAAAGTAATTCTTATGTGATAGCTCTACGTGTGTAGCCTGCACTGATAACAAACTAACACTGACTACATTAGCATTTTTAATAGATGCAGTGTTTACGTTGTTAAAAGAAATTAATTAAAAAGCAGCACACTGACTAATTTAGTATTACATACTACTAAATTTGATGCCCTTATTAAACATCCCCAAACATATTGACTGGTACTGTACTTTTTTTTTAAATGTAACATGTTGCATGACGAACCTTGCTCGAAAATTCACAGTTATGACATGATGTTATTGAGATCTCACACTGCGGCTGAACTCTCTAAGCATTATGTGTTCGTGTAGATGTCTGATGCTGTATATGTGTGTATGTGTGCTCTATTAGACCCTGTTTTTCACCTCCAGGCTCACCGCCAAAGAGCAAATTATGAGAGAATGTCATAGTTGCTGTGGAAACGCCACACAACCTGCAAACCCGCCACATCACTGTCTCACTTTTACCTGATGCAGCCCCTACAAGCAACAACAGCTGCCTGACACCACCTGATTTATTCATATCATCAAACCAGCGCTACATGGATTTCTGTGATTGGTATCAGCTTCAAGTTAGGAGTCATACTGCTTTTGGATTTGTGTTAATATTGTTAACAATGTATGCTTAGAAGTGGTAGATCACACAAAAATTAAAATTCTGTCATTTACTCACCCTCATGTATCCATTTTTTCCTTCTTTTTTCTGTCTATACAATAGAAATCAGTATTTTCTTTTCTGTTCAGCAGAAGAAATAAATGCATGCGTGTTTGGAAAGACATGAGGGTGAGTAAATGATTACTGAATTGTCATTTTTAGGTGAAACACACACACACACAAAAAAAACGCTTTCATAAATAATGTTTTTCTAGTTGATTTCAAAATTAGTATCATACCTATGTATAGCCATTTATGTCTCAAATATGCCGTAGTCTCATTATTAATCCTTCCAGGAACAATTTCCTGCAATTACTATATGATTTGCACGGCATTAACATTTAAATTATAGAAGATAACATACATGAATATTGTTTATAGAGTTGAATAAAAACTGAATTAAGGCAATCAAAGAAACCAAAAGAGTATGTCAACGGTTGTAACGCTTAACCTATAATGAAAGTGCACTATTTGTACTTCTTCAATGTACTTTCTGTCTTCCAGTATGATAAAAGACCCTCATTAAAGTCAACTCCTCTCTCTGAACTAATGGCTGGGGCGGCTCTTAATGCAACTTTCATTAATTACACCGTAAGCCTTCAAGTTAATAGTATAATGTCAGCAAATAGATTTAAAACAAATGAAATATTTTGAAATATTGATGCAGATTGATTTTGTGAAATTCCCTGTTAAAGGACAAGAACTCCTAATTGTTTTGCGACAATTTCATTTTTTTTCCCCCCACTCGGATCGTACGGTTTGAGCATCTTTCATAGCCCTTCTAAAAAAAGATGAGTCTCCTTTCATCTCAACATGCTGCTGTTTCTGTGAAAGAAAGGAGAGAGTGAGGGAGGCAGATGAAAAAGAAAGAGAGGGAGAGATGAGTTTAATAAACTCATCTGAAGCAATTTTCATTTTTTAATAAGCGACAGGCAGCTCAGATACTGTCATCAGGCAAGCTTCTTCAAATAATGAGAGCGGAGGAGAAAAAAAAGGGAGCACAAGAGAGAGAGGGAGGAAGAGCTCAGCAGAGTAATTATCCTAAATCCAGACTTCATCACCGTCCCATCAGCACTTCTCTCTTCCTTTCCTCCCTCTTGCAATCCAGCTCTGTGTCCCTCTCTCTAGCCCTCTTAGTAAAGTGTTATTTAATTTGCTGTACTGGCACAGCGAAAGCAGCCAATGTAGGGCTGTTGCTGAAATAGTAACCCTTCAGTGACGATTACACTGGAGTGCATCCTATACGCCAGCAGCAGAACCACAGAGGGATGAGAGCTCTCTTTTTTGCCGCTCTCTCCCCCTTATCTCTCTCTCCCATGCCCTCATGTGCTCGTTTTCAATGATCCTATCATGTCTCTCTCTCTCGTTCCCTCCAGCTGCGTTCCGTGTGTATCGTCAGGCTCATAACCCCAGATTCTGCCAGTCAAACGGAGCTTGCCATCACTGGCGGCCCTGCCATTTCATCCTGGTGTTCTGTCGCAGTCTGTAGTCACTTCAGTCTGGTTTAATCTTGTGGATGCAACCAGAAGGATCATGAGGTTTTTGGAGCCAAGTGGATTTTGAATGTGACTTCCCAAATAATTATTTTTATCTTTTGATTTTTAAGTTGCATTATTATTGTAGCTTAAAAAAAAAAAAAAAGTTCTATAACTGCTTCCTTTTTTTTTTTTCATCCTTCCTTTTTTTTCATCCTTGTGTCACTTAAAACACTTTTACTTTCTTCATTGAACACAGTAGGCGATCATCAAAATGTCAACGCTAATTATTTCCAGACAACGAAAAGTTGCACTTTTGTTCAGTTTAGAACTGAACAGAGCTGTATTAATGCATGCGTGAACAAGCAGTAGCCTACGCTCCATCCTTGCTCACTTTGTCCTCAGCCACTGGCCTGGCATTTACTATTTTTAAATATGTTCTTAAAATTAAATGTCCTTGTTTGGCTTCTATTTTGGGGTTTGAGAAAGTAGTGGAAGTTTTATACTTGGTTCAGCACCTTTGGTCCTGACAGCTCCCTGCTAAGGCTAATAACGAAGTTCTACTTAATAGAGCTGTTCGGTCATGACGTCAACTTGTAGGTCAAGCCAGAAGGCTAATTCACCATGAGTTCCCTCACGAATTTCTTAAAGGTTTTTATGAATACCAGTTTTTGATTTATGAGTAAAATAAGGTCTGTGGGTTAGCATTAAAGAGACTTTCACATTTCGTTCTACAACATAAATTACACACACCCTAAGTTGCTCGATAAGGATTGAAAATGATTAGAAAAGGTTCATTTTCTTCTGGTATTTAGGACTACAAACTGTGCAGCTCTACAACAAACAGCTGTTTTGGGACACAGGCTCCATCAAAATAAGGTAAGAACTAAATTAAAATCACCTTTTTTGCAGGTGTTTACATAGGAGGATTTAAATATTTTTCTGTTTTTCTTTTCTTTTTTCTTTTTTTTTTTGTGCCACACCCTACATTTTTCTCTTTCAAGAAATCATTTAACTCTTATAAGCCTGTAAGTCACAATAAGGAAGAAAAGACCATCTCAACTTCCATTTCATGCTGACTAAAAGGTGTAATGTAGGCTAATGACCCCACCAAAAGCAAAAATTGAAGATTAAATCTTCTAACCACCCTTAAAGGAAGGGTATCACACACAGTTTCTGCCAATCTCATGTTAATCTTGAGTACATCAACAGTAACAATGCATCCTTCATATCTCCGAAAAAGTCTTTAGTTTTATCATATTTATAAAAGATAGATACGCTAAACCGAGTCTTTCCGAAAAAAGCTGAGCTCCTGGAGTTGTGCCTGCTGTCAGTGCCGTGGGCGGAGCTAAAGAGTCACAAGCGCATGCAACTTTTGTGTAGAGTTCGTCTGCTAGCTACAACATCATTATAAATAAAACAGGGAACAAAAACGTTCATGGTGTTTACATTATATGCACTTGCGCGCCGATTGCCAACAAAACACAGACATCTGATGCAGCTTTACTCACCACCCGCGATCTGCAAATCCAGCGCCAAACTGGGACTTGTTTACAAAGTATTCATCACCGAAATCCCGGGAACAAACATACATGCACAACTCCGTTGCTGCTCCGGAAAAACAAACTTCTTCCACTGTTCCCTTGAAGCTGGGTTTTTTGGGAAGCTGAAAAAGGTAATCTTTCCCTCACAACCAAAAACACACTCCTTCGGTAAAAGGAGCTGCATCTCATTTCGAAGGCTGCGTCCTTCGGAGGTCGCATTTGAAGGCTGAATACTTCATCAAGGATGTCATATTTAAGAAAAGTAACCGTTAAAAAAAATAACATATTCATTGTAAGGTGTAAAATACTGTAATTTCTTTCTTACTTTGCAATCTAATGGTTATTTTTCTTAAATGAGACTGCCTCGATGATGTATGCAGCCTTCAAAGGGTGCAGCCCCTGAATTGGGACACAGCCATTATTGCAAAATCTCTCTGCTTAGCGCGTTGATGGGCGTGCTCTTGCTCTGGGTGATGTGTGTGCGCACGCTTATCAGGATAAAGTTCCTATACAAGGAATTCTGCTCTCTTTTGACGTCATACAGGCCATACTCGGGGAAAAAAAAAAAAAACTCTCCGAAACCGGAAGTAGTGTATTTGGCACAGAAATACTCCGTCATACGTCCAAACTCGTGTTTTGAAACTTTGTCCATGTTTAGCATGAGAATGCAACAGTGTAAATAAGTCACCCAATTACACAATTACAATTACACCCCCCCTTCTTTAAACAATATATACTACATTTCTGACAGGTTCTTATGATTCTATTGCATTTGTTCCCACATAAATAGAAAGACTGGCTCCTTGGTGTAAAATAAAGTGTGGTTGTGTGACTATAGCCCCCACAAGTTAAAGGCATCTGTTAGTCTGTATATATTAAGATAACCATGAACTCACCTATAGGAATCCCAAGGACTGCGAGATACCTCATCTCACTGAGGGAGCGGACGAGCCGGTAAATGAGTGTGAGTGTTGGAGTCGGATGGGGTTAGGAGTTGGTTGCTGATGTTTATGGATGCTGGAGGAGATGCTGGCGTGGGGGGCTGCTTGTGAAATGAAAATGGATCTTTAGCAGAACCCAGGACACTCTGCTGCCCCTCAAGATCAATTCACTGATTTACTAGCTGAAAGCCTGTCAGAGCCAGAAACACCAGCGTTGAGGGGAGTAGAGGAGGTGGGGGGGTGATGTAGGGTTGAAGGAGACATCAGAACTTTGAGTAGAGTTACATATGAGGAGAAAGTTCATCAAATATTTGGTGAATGTTTTATCATTATACAGTTAGACTTTTCAAATGTACCAGAATTTGCTTATCTTCTCTGAGGAGCAGAGTGTAGGTGGTTTTAGGTAACAGCCCTTCTGTGCATCAATTCGGTTCCTTTTAATTAAATACATCGTTTACTTGTTCTTCTCCAGTAAACACTGCAGCTGCACAACACATTGTGAGAGAATTATTTTTAGTGAAGCGTCAGAGAAGTTAAGCTGCAGCTCCTGCAGAGCATCTACCTACAGCCTGTGTGTGTCTCTTTGTTGGCGTCTACTGAAATATTAAAGATGTTTACTGTATTGTGTGAGAGGCGATATCGTCTCTTTCTGTCAGACAAATGCGTAGCGTATATCTAATTTAATATTTCTAATATAATATTTAACATTTGCAAAAGTCCCAGAACACATGGAGGCAGTTAAAATAACATTATAGTTTGTTTACCACATTACTCTGCAGCAACATGGTGCTGAACATTATTATCTCCGTAATATTCAATTCAAGGAATTGTTCTTAAGAATTGTTTTTCAACACAGAACGCATTGTTGTGTTTAAAAACGTGAGAAAAAAACAGCCTAACAATAGCTACACTCTAAAAAATGCTGTGTTAAAAACAACCCAAGTTGGGTTAAATATGGACAAACCCAGTGATTGGGTTGTTTTGACCAAGCAGTTGGGTTAAATGTTTGCCCAATGTGCTGGGTAGTTTTATTTAACTCAACTATTGTTTAAAAATGACTATATGGCTGGCTTAAAATGAGCGCAAAATATGTTGGAAATTAAAAATCAGACACATAATTACTAGAGGCAACAATAATAATCAAAAGATTAACATTTATTAATAAGCAATTTAATAAATGTTTATTATTTAATTATTATTAATTAAACATATTAATAAATGTTATTTTCCAACCTATTTTGGGTTCATTTTAAGTGATCAATAAAGTGATTTTTAAACATCAGTTGAGTTAAATAAAACTACCCAGCAGGTTGGGTTAAAGATTTTTTAGAGTGTAGGCTCTATTAGCATCCATACCAATGGACGAGGTGGATACTGATTGGTCGGTTATTGGCTGGGGGAAAAATCGAGTGGGGGTTCAATCTTCAACTGGCTGGCGGCAGCAGCCACTGGCAGGTCACGTGACCTGGTGGCAGCTGCCAGTCTGATTCTGGCAGGTCACGTGACCTGGCAGTGGCGCTGGTGGCAGCTGCCAGTCTGATTCTGGCCGGTCACGTGACCTGGCAGTGGCGCTGGTGGCAGCTGCCAGTCTTGATTCTGGCAGGTCTGTCAGCGGAGGCTGGCAGAGTGTAACGCGTTCCTTATTTCTATCGTTGCGTGGAAATACATAATTTTATAATTATTAATATAATATTATGACTCTATTCTTTTGTATGGTTGACGTTTTAGATGGGTTTATCTCAATTAAAGCAGTCAAATGACCGTGATCTCAACTGGTGGAAAATTACGCTCAGCCCAGCCAGCCACTGCTGAGACGCGAGTATAACGCGTTCTCTAATCACTCTCGCTGCATGGAAATACATAATTTTATCATTATTAATATAATATTATTACTCTGTTCTTTTGTATGGTTGACGTTTTAGATGGGTTTTTCTCAATTAAAGCAGTCAAATGACCGTGATCTCAACTGGTGGAAAATGACGCTCAGCCCAGCCAGCCACTGCTGAGACGCGAGTAGTATAACGCGTTCTCTAATCTCTCTCGCTGCATGGAAATACATAATGTTATTATTATTAATATAATATTATGACTCTTTTCTTTTGTATGGTTGACGTTTTAGATGGGTTTATCTCAATTAAAGCAGTCAAATGACCGTGATCTCAACTGGTGGAAAATGACGCTCAGCCCAGCCAGCCACTGCTGAGACGCGAGTAGCCTATAACGCGTTCTCTAATCTCTCTCGCTGCATGGAAATACATAATGTTATTATTATTAATATAATATTATGACTCTGTTCTTTTGTATGATTGACGTTTTAGATGGGTTTATCTCAATTAAAGCAGTCAAATGACCGTGATCTCAACTGGTGGAAAATGACGCTCAGCCCAGCCAGCCACTGCTGAGACGCGAGTAGCCTATAACGCGTTCTCTAATCACTCTCGCTGCATGGAAATACATAATGTTATTATTATTAATATAATATTATGACTCTGTTCTTTTGTATGGTTGACGTTTTAGATGGGTTTATCTCAATTAAAGCAGTCAAATGACCGTGATCTCAACTGGTGGAAAATGACGCTCAGCCCAGCCAGCCACTGCTGAGACGCGAGTAGTATAACGCGTTCTCTAATCACTCTCGCTGCATGGAAATACATAATTTTATTATTATTAATATAATATTATGACTCTGTTCTTTTGTATGGTTGACGTTTTAGATGGGTTTATCTCAATTAAAGCAGTCAAATGACCGTGATCTCAACTGGTGGAAAATGACGCTCAGCCCAGCCAGCCACTGCTGAGACGCGAGTAGTATAACGCGTTCTCTAATCACTCTCGCTGCATGGAAATACATAATTTTATCATTATTAATATAATATTATGACTCTGTTCTTTTGTATGGTTGACGTTTTAGATGGGTTTATCTCAATTAAAGCAGTCAAATGACCGTGATCTCAACTGGTGGAAAATTACGCTCAGCCCAGCCAGCCACTGCTGAGACGCGAGTAGTATAACGCGTTCTCTAATCACTCTCGCTGCATGGAAATACATAATTTTATTATTATTAATATAATATTATGACTCTGTTCTTTTGTATGGTTGACGTTTTAGATGGGTTTATCTCAATTAAAGCAGTCAAATGACCGTGATCTCAACTGGTGGAAAATTACGCTCAGCCCAGCCAGCCACTGCTGAGACGCGAGTATAACGTGTTCTCTAATCACTCTTGCAGCATGGAAATACATAATTTTATTATTATTAATACAATCTTATGACTCTGTTCTTTTGTATGATTCACGACCGTGATCCTGACTGGTTGCTACTGATGATGCTTCTCTGGATGCTCAACCAGCCGCTTCCTCTGTCATTAAGGATTTATTTATTTATTTATTTATTTATTTATTTTTAAGCTTGTGTTTTAAGTCTGTAATAGGCTACTACTAATAATGATAACATAATTTTTTTTTTTTTTTTTTTAAAAAGCTGCAAACTTTGTTATTAATTCCTTATAGGATGAGTCTTTCATTTTTTTATCTTTAAAATGAGTGTCACGTCATTTTGTTTAACTGAATAAAGATGTTGTTTGCAATTTTGTGTGTTAAGTCTTAGATTTCAAACTTACAGACTTGTCAGACTTATCTTGTTAGTAAAAAATTCCAACTTCACAGAAGATGGTATAAACAGGACAATAGTAGCCTAGCCTATACAATGGATCTAGCAGAAATCTTTATGGTAAAGCCAATAATTTTTAAGAGACTACAAAAACCCAACCCTTGGGATGTAGCCTACATATTGGGACGTTGTATTGTTTTTTTCTCATTTATGTTTTCTCTTTTTTTTTCTTTTTTTTTAGTTATAACCGAACTTTAACCCTTTAATGCATGGTGTTTACTACAACATGATCAAGGGTGACTGGGACATAAGGTCAAAAGGGACAGTATAATTAATTTTCTCACCTGATGAGTGAAAATAAAAACTTTTTTGCTGAGCATATCATGTAGGTGGGACGGGCATGCATCAAACAGGAAGTTGACCATGAAATGCATGAACTGAGGAAAATGACATAAGCTTTTGGTAGTTTTAATAACAGTGTCTTAAAATAATCATAGCTATATTGTACAAACTTTTGATGGAAACATGCACTACTGCTACAAAATCTGTAAACATGTTTTAATATCATGTCTCTATTTTCAGAATTAGGTTCTGTTTTGTTCTTTGTTTGTTTTTTTTTTGTTTTTTTTTTGTTTTGTTTTGTTTTGTTTTTTTTGTCATAATGGGACAGTAGAAATTTGTGTGATTGGGACAGTGCTTAAATGCTTTGCTAAGCAAGAAAATCATAAGCCTTGCAATATGCTCTATATGCTCTATCTATATCAGTGATCCCAACCATGTACAAGCTCTAATAAACCACTAATTAACTAAATATTCATGAGCTAGATTTTACTAAAGTAAAACAACCAAAATCTAAAAGAATAGAAATATCATAGTTAAACTATTTCAATTATTTATTTATTTATTACCGATTTTGTTGCAGTATAAGGTTTCTGAAGGTTAAATGTGTTCATCAAACTGTTAATTGGTGATGGGCCCACCCAACATCTCATACAAACACCCTAAAATAAAATAATAATAATTAAAAAAAAGTTTTTACTTGCTTACTTGATTTTTAAGAGTTTTAATGGATTCAAATTTCAAATGTTTTTTGGAAGTCAAGCCTTCTTTTGTGGATGCATTTAGAAAATAAAAAGTAAAATAAAGTTGAACAAAAGTAAATATGGACTCTTAATGAGGATGATGAGAAAAGGAAATATTGCATATACAATTATATTAAAGTATGAAATATGTTGTGCAATACAGTAGCTAAATATGCTTACACAACCTTAAATCAATGGAAAGATGTGCTCTCCCAATAACCCAAAAGTTCCAAAAGAGTCCAATCCCAACCACCTAAATGTGAGTTTTTGCTCAGTTTACAGAAAAGTGTATGCCACACATTCTTTATCATCTTCAAAAGTACATAAATGTATCATGTGTTTTTTTTTTTTAAATAATGTAATAATAATTTAGCAATTCATGCATAAAATGGTTAAATATTTTTCCCGCTCATCTCCGGTTCAAATTTTAACGGTCCAGTCAACGACTCAGCGGACATCTATTGGGACATGAGCGGCAGCCTGCTGATTATGAATGGTAAGTAAATGTAAATGTAATTTTATGATGTATAAAACTGTTAAACATTAAATAATATGAACTGAAGCGTTAATTAAACAGAAAACTATTAAAAAATGTAGTTGTGAGCCCAACCCATAGAATAGGATCGAGAATGAATGCTATTCCCGTTTGATTGCTATAGCAGACTCTAAAGGTATAACTTAACTGAAGATATTCCTTTTAGGCATGTTCCCTGAACTATAGTTTAGGAGGCTACTAAGGTATCTTGTTAAGTGCGACGTTATCAGGTGCTGTCCATGGTGGTGGTACCGTAGCAAGGGCTGTGCCAAGTGTGCGACTCACAGGGCCTCGCGCCAAAGTACAGTGACAGCTGACTTGATGATATAAAGCCATTCTTTTTTGTTGTTCGAAATACTATAATACTATAAAGACATAACGTTATCAAAAATGAACATGCGTGAATATTAGGCTATTCTTCTTGTTAAAAAATTTATTATGCAGTAACAAAATACTGTGTGCGTGTGAGGTGATGACATGATTGTCAGTCAGCTACAAAACACGTGCACTTCCACATATTTTACAATCGAAATATGTCATTAAATTCATTATATAATTAAGTCTGTCAGCTGCGTGACGGGTCTCCAAGGAATTAAACTTTGTTCTAAATATAGCCTAACAGTCGCCATAAACTCACGCCGATGGAGGCTTCGCGCCCGGAATAAATTACAATATAGATTTAGTTTGCAATTTGGATTATTTTTTATAACATTAAAAATTTCTACTTCTGAAGTGCTTATTTTTATAAAGAACCCTGATTTCTCACATAACTCAGTGAAGCAGCCCCTGTATAGAGTGAATTATCCATTCCCGAGAACATCGATATCAACCAATTCAGCACCGCCGCCATGGACAGCACCTGGTAACGTCGCACTAAAGAGGTATAGGCTACTTTAAGCAACCTCCTGAGGGGTAATAGTTCGGGGAACACGCCTAGAAACAGTATATCATCAGTTAAGGTTTTTAGCGCGCTAAAAGACAACGCGCTTGGCAAATCCAGCCCTGAGCATCAAAGTTAACAAGGCAGACATATGCCCAATTGAAAGGTTAACAAAGATTCATTCTGTGATGTAAGCACAACGAAGTTATTGTTCATTGTTTTGGGAAAAAAAATAAAAAAATAGATGCGCGCTTTCCTCTCAACTACAAAAACACACAACAAATATAGAGGGGAATATATAGGCTATATATATATTTTTTGTAAGAAAGCGTCTGATCTGATCATAGCTCTGTGGATATGTTTGCACCAGCTCTGTTATTCAGCATTCTCCAGTCAAGTCAAGTCACGTTTATTTAGCCTGTACCACTTTATACAATGTAGCTTATTGCTTTAAAGCCACAAATAACCTGTCTTATAGGCCAATATCTTAATAACCATCTAGGCCTGGTGATTGAGACATGTTGGCTATTCAAGAAATTTTTTAAAACTTCGGCCTATTCACTGTAATCCGCACCCGACGTCATGATTGTCTTCTCATTTAATAAATCCAGGTAATTGCTTGATTAAGTATTTATTAAAATTAAAATACAATTTATACCAGACGAAATTCACTTTAAAGAAAGGATTTCTTCAAAACAAAACTTTATGAAAGTGATCAAAGTCGTCGGACCCACCCCTTGTCTCCAATTAAGATATTGCGAATCTTATATATTACACTTGTTGTTTACTTTTCATAATCAATATAGATGAAATATAACATTATAATATTTAAACAGAAATATGAAGTAGGCTACGTATTCCTTAGCCCTGTTCAACGATCGCGCCGGCGCGTTCTGGTGGATTTTTTGAGAGAAAGCATGCTTTTGAAACTCAGTCAGTTTTGGACATATACAGGCCTGGATTTCCCTTTAACGTTTTCTCGTTTGCGCTGCGAAGACAAGGTAGACCTTTACTGAAGATGTGCCGTTTCTAGGCGTGTTCCCCAAACTATAACCCCTTAGGAGGTTGCTTAAAGTATTTCGTTACCAGGTGCTGTCCATGGCGGCGGTGCTGAATTAGTTGATTTTCTCGAGAATCGATAATTCACTCTGCAGGGTCTGCTTCACTGCATTGTGTGGGAAATCAGGGTTCTTTATAAAAATAAGCACTTCAGAAGTAGAAATTACATTTATCAGGACTCATGAGACGTTATAAAAATAATCCAAATTGCAAACTAAATCTATATTGTAATTTATCTATATTGTGGGGGCTCTATATTCTACCTGTGCCCCCAGAACGTTAGTTTTAATTCCTTTGAGACGCGTCATGGATCTGACAGTATTGTGTTTATATAGTTTATCCTTTTTTATTCAAAATAAATGTCTGAATCATAAAATAAACCCGATGTGATTGAAAACACTGGATAGTTGAGAAATAGTCTGAGCGCATCTGTCTCTGGTTCAGCATACATTTTTTAGCACTGAATCTTTGCATTTCATTCTTTGCCATATTTCTTATCGAACACTGTTTGTATTACAGCTTCCGAATTATATTCGTATTGACTGGCAACAGTGATAAGGTATAGCTAAGAGTGGCCCAGACCAAGCTTAAGAAAGTATGACTTACAGAAGTTATACTTAACTAAAAGAGTTTGGGGAAACATGTATTAACATTAAGCTACAGTTTAAGGTGTAATTAAAGAAAGAGGCAGAGTTTAGAAGGTTTCGGGAAATCCAGCACAGGTTGATTGAGACTTTTTCCAACCAGGCTAAGTCATCTCAAGGCCAAAAAAAAAATTACCAATTACACTTGATTTTTATGTTATGGAATATTACAATATATTTGATGTATAAAGCAGAATTATTTGACTATAGATGTAAAAAAAAAAAAAAAAAATACAATGAGAGAGATGACAATATCCTTGTGAAATGCATGTTTTTTTTCCCCCCAACAGATTGCGACTGTGAATTTGCAGCATTCACAAGCACCATAACTATGCTTTGTTTATAGAATGTTTATGAAGAAGGTAGGCTTTTTTGTTATTAAAGAAAATGAAAATAATTTGATATATATTATATATTTATATATATTATATATATATATATATATATATATATATATATATATATATATATATATATATATATACATAACAACATTTATATAGGATGAATTAATTAAACTAAACAGTGGTAAATGTTCTGATGAAATATTTAAATATTGTTAATAAAGTCAAGTATGTAAACTATACCAGGAAGTGGGAGGTGCTTGGCATGTTGCTGCTTCAATGAGCAAGGGGAAAAATATTATTAATATGAATATGTGATTGTTCATTTGTGTTGATGTCATTTGTTTTAGACTGTTATAAGTAACGTTTTTTTTTTCTTTTTTATTAATTTTGTTCAGTAGGTCACGGAATTTATATTTCAGAAGCCACAACCATGGCAGGCAAGTAAAATAGCCTACATTTACATATACTTTCCCCTGACTGAAACCCATTTTTATTGCCCTATGACCAAAGCTGTCCACATCATTATATAGAGGCCTATGAGGTCAGGTTACATATTAACATTAAGAGGAAACATAACATTATAATGTAACTGTAGTGGCAAGAAAAGCTGATTATTTTATGTGACCCTAACGTTCTTATTCACTTTGCACCTGTAGTGCATTTGGGTGTGAATTTGGAGTCAGTCATATAAATGTATTGCAAAATTATCATAAATAAATGTACTTTGCTAGTACATTGGTTCATTGTACTTTGGTTAAAAAGGATTTTTTTTTACTGTAATAAACACTTGGTGAGAAACTGTTTGATATTGTGCAACAGTACAAATGTCTAAAGCTGTTACAAATCTGTCTTTCTCTTTTCAGAGAGGCAATTTGCGTTTGCCTCGGAGGAAGAATTGTATAGTCGGCATAGTGATTCAGACACTGACTGTCCCTACTGCAGGACTGCAGTAGCGCTAACTCAGACACATCTGTTAAAACGGCATTATAGATATGCTGTATTTTATACAGAAGCAAAGACCGGTAATTTACTCAAGAATTGATCAGTGGATATTTCCATTAGATGTTTCTCACTGTGTTTTTTTTGTACTTTATTATAGTGAAGTTTATTATACCCTGTTACTGCACTGATGGAGCGCAAGGCCGGAGTCACTGGCATTGCCCAGTCTGCAGAAATATTACAGGGAGAGCAGAGGATTTCAAAATTCATCTGAGAAAACACGGTTTGTGTTAATTTTACTTTGACCTACCACAATGTCATGTATTATTTTATATGTGCAGCTATATTTGCTGCTGCATTCATTATACAAGAATATTAAACAATCTGAATGCCATAGAACTGGCACTAATAATACTTTTTTTATGGATTAGGTTATGAAGTGACAGAAAAGTCTTCAGGTTTGACCATTCTCAATAATATAACTTCAGTGCAGTTGCTTATTTTCGCAATGGATTTTTAAATGGGGCTTGCATTGCTATATCTTTTTTTTATTTATTTGTTAGTGACCCAACAACCTATTCTTGAAGAAAAAGATTCATTTTCCAAGGTACAAATTTCAGAGGAGGAAGCGAAAACACAACTGAAACAAGAAACACAGTCGCAGACAGATTCTCAAAAGGGCTGCTATAAATGTAAAATATGCAGAGTTCAGTTTTCCAACACATCTAATCTGAAAAGACATGAGAGAATGCAGCATGGTTTAGACCAACCTATGCTTTGCATTGATGAAAAGAATGCAATATATGTCACTCCTAAGGAATTACATGGGCCAAGAGTACCAATCCATATAATTAAATCACTGCTACTTGGCAAATTATACTGCGAGTCTGAAATTTGTCGAGACATGGCAAAGATTGCAGCCAGGAGTGGACACCCTGGAACTGAATGCCACCACCTACAACGAACTAACTCTGCACAGCGTTACATTCCTCCACCACCACTAAACACTACGTCTTTGGACCAAATGCTGAACAAAGGACTGATGTCAAAATCAAGAGTAGAAGAATCAAAGGACTTACTCTTGAAAGCCTGTGAAGAGGAGGTTGATTGCGTTTTCCCAATTTTTTGGGGGGAATATGGCCTGGCACAGACTTACATATATTTTTCAGTATTCACAAACCTCAAAGACAACTGGTGTCAGCTTGGGCGAACAATTGTAACGTTTGACACACATTCTGGAAAATGGCACTGTCCATGTAGGGGCAGTAAGCCCAGATTGAGTTGTGTCCACAGATGTGTGTGCATGTGGTGGGTATTTCAGGAACATCCATCATGGCTAAAAGACAATTCAATTGCAAGTCCTGAAGAAATAGAGGACATTGAAGAGAATGAAGAAGACAGGGATGATGACAGAAAACCATCAAATGAGACGGCATCAGCAGTCATCAAAATGACAGAGTACCTTATGAGGTGCAAGAAAATTCCAGAAACTCTTCCTCAAGAGTTAACTGTAAGGGAAATGGTGATCCCTCAAAGCTTTGTGCCCAAAGAGACAAAGTGCCCTTACTGCCCAGGACCATGCTACCCAAACCTTAGTGATGCTATACTGAAAACAAAGTGTGGTACCATTTATGGTTTGTTTTCTGTGCACAAAGGTATTGGTCAAACTGTTGTTAGTTCTAGTGGAGGAAAATTATATATATATATATATATATATATATATATATAAAAAAAAATGTATATATAAAATACATTTTTTGTTCAGGTGTTGCTGTGTACATAAAGGAATGCCCTGTTTGTGGAACCCAAGTCAGATTCCAAGAATATAATTCTGGATTTCATAACTTCAACAACAAAGTATTCCTCACAATCCCTTTGTGTTCACTTTTGACAACCGGTCTTTCTGTAAGTAAAATAAATGTGAATTTTTAGCCAAACATTATTTAACATATTGTCCTAACTAATGAACATTTGTCTTTACCTGCAACAGAACCACATTGCTGTTGGACGTTTTTTGCGTACTCTGGGGGAACACAGCAAAGTGTACATTCCACAAAACACAATAAGGAAAGCTTTTTACCACTTTTCTGCTTTGAGGAGCTACACCTACAATTACTTCTGTTACCGTTGTGGCCATCATCCTCCTATTTTAATTGCTGACAGCAACTGGAAAGTGGCCTTTGACTTACCAGGTATGAATTCATTGTACTCATTTAAAAGCCCTCAAATGCTGCCAACAACAGTTAACAATGTCTTATCTTATAATTTACTCTTTATGTGTAGTGCATCTCATGAGACGTCCAGACCTGACAAACACCACTTCACAGGACACGCAGGTGAACATTTCAGCTAGATGGGAAACCCTTGAAAAAGAAATAATAGCAACAGGATTTTGTGATGGTAAGCTGTTTTTTATACTTAAACATTATATGTACTTCCTTTAAATTATTTTACAATTCCTTCCTTCCTTCCCTCAGTTACCTCACTCACTCACTCACTCACTCACTTCTTCCTTCAGTCCCTTCCTCTGTCCCTCCCTCATTCCTTCCTTTTCCTTCCCTCCCTATTCACTCACTCACTCACTCACTCACTCACTCACTCACTCAATCATGACCGTCTCCCTCCTTATCTCCCTCCCTCAGGGTCATCTCAAAACCCCTTCTCTAGCCCACTAACATATTCTGCCTTTACACCATGGATTGGTCAAAACTCCAGAATGTCTGATGTCATACCAAAGACTGAGATTTTCAAAGGCCTCTCCCAGAAAGACAGATTGTGGACAAAGAGGCCAATTGAGGAATTTGATGAGGACAGAATTTTGCAAGTATTAGAGACCAAAGGGGTAAGACAATTTACAAGCTAATTCTCTCTCTCTCTCTCTCATATATATATATATATATATATATATATATATATATATATATATATATACTATATAGGTTTAATCTGTAACTTTCGGAGGAAATACCATTTGAGTCAATTTGTCATTTGCTTGAACTACTTTGGCTGCGTTTTTTAAAATAACCAAATGCATGTTTTTTCACCAACATTATTAGCCTCGAAGAGAAGATCTTACAAAGGCATGCAATGCTCTAGGCATTTCAGCAAGTGGATCACAATCTGACCTCATTAATAGGCTTGAGGAACTTCTGTTGTATAAGGAAATATATCCCAAAATGTTCGTAAAGCTTCACAAAGCAGGAGGTAAGATAAATATGTAGAGACTTGCAAGCATGGTCCAGAATGGACAACAACTTATTATTTTTTTTAATGCATCTGGAACACAGACATTAAGGTAAATGCAGTAGTTTAGTAAAAGTAAATAAATAAATAGAATTTTATAGTGCCACGGATACTCAAAATGGAGAATGAAACAGAATCCCAGGCTAAATTACACAATGATGATCTAAATAGGAAAACTTGAACAAAGTAGAACAATATCTACAAAGGGCTACTAACACAGGAAACAGCAAAAGACAAAAGACAAAAGACAGAAAACTAAAGCATGAATATTCAACTATCATCATAATAATGAATCATAGACATTACTGAATCCCAGTTATAGTAAATAAATACATTTATATTTTACACTTGACTTTGCTAAACTATATTATTTATTGTAAAAAAAAAAATAATAAATTAGCAATGTTCTGCATTTTTTTTTTTTCCCACAGGAGGGGTACTGCATCTTGGGTGCCCCCATAGTGTGGTGTACTATCAGTCGCCCCTGTGGTGGCAAGAATCTGCTCGAGACCATGGAGATGCTCTCCTGAGCTTCAAATTTCCACCTACAGTTTTTATCTCTGACATAGCTGGCCGTGTCGCCAGACATGTGAATAATAGGACTCATCAAAAATTTTTCCAGCCATATGATGGCAGGCTATGTGCTCCAACAGCAGAAAACATTTCTGCTGCATTGGAAAAAAAACTTGAAGTGCAGCATGAATGGGTGAATACCCTCCAAAGCTCTATGGGGCCAAAGATACATAAAGACAAATCAACTGACAGATTCACCTGCCCTCACCCTCTGACTGGAACTTGCGAACGGTATTCCCTTTATGACCGTTTTCATGAAAAAAACCAAAAAAGGCCTGAGGAGAGACTGAGGAGCATAAAACTGTTGCCAGACCTTGCCTCTGTTGTTAATTCAGCTTCAGCAGAGCAAATTAACAAAGAGCTGTCAACCAGCAGGTACTTCCTCTGCCAATTGAAGGACATTCACTATATGTTTGCATTGCGGCTGAATTTCCATCTGCACAACCAGCGGATCAACAATAACTTCCTGCAGGACATTCAAAAAATGTCCAACAAAGATGTGCACCTTGGGCAACATGGAAACCTATTAATAGGTGTTGATGAGGAAACAGACAAAGGTAATGTAATTCATCAAAAAAATTGATGTAGTACAATAAATGTTTTAACATATACTTTGTTTTATCTCAATTCTATGTCATATCATTGCAGAGATGTACCGAAGAACAGCTGTAAAGTCATTAACTGAACCACAAGCTGAACCAGACAAAGTTGAAGAAGACCTGGAGAGTTTCACTGTGTCATTGTTTCCTATAAGTGAACAAAATAAGGTACAGACTGACTTTTGTATGTGTTAAATTTCCAAGGAATAGATTACAGTAAACCAAACTAAATCTGTAAAATTTTGTTATTCATTTACATGTAATTTATGACTTCTGTTTTTTGAACTAAAGGCCAAGCTGAAACAACTTTACATTGCCTGGAGGAGAGAGAGAGAAATAATTCACAGATTTTCAGCATATGCAACACTATATATTGCTGACTTAAGAAGTGTTTGCCCGTCCTCTCTTTTAGATGAAGACCAAACCAAGAACATGCCTTGGTTAAATGATAATGTAAGTGTGCTTAAAATGTTCTTATGTTTGCTTTATAAATCTTTATAAGTATCTCAGAAGGCACACAGTGCACAGAATTTATATAATATAAGCACTACACTCACATTCACACTACAATCATGTAATTATCTGTAATTTTCTAAAGTTTGTGTAATTAATTTGTGTAATTGTGTAATTTAAAGGCTGTGAATTGTCGACTTGCTCAGATAGCAGCAGAAACTCAGAATGTAAGTACTTAACTGTTTGATGACTAATGAGTGTTTTATGTAATTGCCTCATGAGAAATGTAACATTGCACTGTGAATGTTAGGAACATATTATAATTAATTGTATTTCACTTCATGCACAGGTCTTTGCCTTGTACACAGATGTGTACATTTTGTGGTACAGAGAGTGGTCACAAAAAAATGCCATTACAAGGTCACATGTGCAAGGTCCTAAGGTATGCTTGACTACATGTTTAATAACAGAAGGGTTTCACACACACACACACACACACACATGTAAGTATATGTGTGTGTGTGGTGTGTACTCGTTTTGACTCTATTGTGAGGACCAAATGTCCTCACTTATTCTGTGGAATACTTTCACAACCCTCTAGTGAGGACATTGACTGATCCTCACTATTTTAAAAGGCTTATAAATCAGCAAATTTATTTTTTAATTAAATCTAGTGGTCACATGTTTCTGTGATGGGTAGGTTTAGGAGTAGGGGTTGGGTAAGGGGATAGAAAATATCATTGACCTGATATAAAATCAATGGAAGTCAATGCAATGTCCACACTAAGATAGCAGTACAAACGTGTGTGTGTGTGTGTGTGTGTGTGTGTGTGTGTGTTGTTCCCTGTAGAATGTTCAAAAGTTCCTGCTCCCAAGAATCGTTGGGGGTAACACACCAGAACTAGGAAACCACTTTATACTCTGGGTAATTTCTGCAAGACACTGTAGTGCTGTACACTGTCTAGATATGCTGACTGAAACTTTTCTCATTTCTCAGGTTTTCGATGTCCCTGCAAAACAAGTGCGCATTTACGATTCAATGAGGATCTACAATTCTATAGAAAGGAATGACATGGAGATTCTGAGGTAATACATTTGTAATCTGTATCAGGTGAATTATAAAAACATTAATTATTTTAAAAACATATTAATGGTATATAGAAAATATGAAAGATGCTTGACGTATGAGCTCTCTTTTAATCTAAAATCTTTAAAGAGAGGCTTTCCAAAAATATGGGTCACTGGAAGGCTGGACTGTTTGCAATCCAGAACAGTGGATTCAGCAAGACTGTGTGAACTGTGGGGTATTTGTGTGCACTGTAAGGTTTATTTCTCAGTTCACTATTAAAATGTTTTTAATGTAAATGTGTGTATTTGGGCTGTGAACAACATTTTTTTTTTTTAAAGGCAGCAGAAATGGAAGCAAAAAACATGAAAATGTCATCTGAAGTGCTTCAAACATGTCAGCTAACACACCTACGTGTTTACCATGCCACAAGCATGTTGAAAGATGTGACTACTGAAGTAAGATAAATAAGAATTAAGAGTTTCAATACAATTTGACAAAAAAAAGGAAATTTTTAAATTTATATGTTCTACTGGACAGGACTTTCCCACTGCAATTGGAGAAACGGAGGAAAGTGAAATAGAGACCAACACCTGCATGGCCCAGGACATAAAAGCCTGTGTCTATCAAAAGACAGGAAAAAAGTACATAGTATAGCATTATAAACTTTATCATGTTGTAAATGAATTTTTCTGCTTTTAAAATTACAATAATATTTATGTTTTCAGAACTCTGCATCCACACACCACACTTATGCAGTGGGTTCAGTGTGACCAGTGCAACAAATGGTTACACACTGATTGCGCTGGCATAGACCCTGTAACCATTTCAAAAGAAACACCCTTTAGCTGTGGATGTGATCAAGAACAGCCATATTCCTTTGAAAGGTTAGCAACAGAACTGTAACAAAAACAAAAGATCACTAAACTATTTGTAATGTATACATTTATACTTTACAGCACCCTCACAGCTTTGAAAGATGGACTTTTGGTCGACACAGTGGTGACAGATGAAGAAATTGTGGTAATTGTTATGACAGCCTTTAAAAATAAAATAGCACGTATATGCTGTATGACACGTAATCAAGATTAACATATTTAGAAAATTAATAAATACTAATATTGCTGTAAAACAACTTTTTTTTTTCTTTTGTAGAAACTCCATCATGACCTCATGTCTGGTGCAGTTAAGTCGCAACGAATGTTTCTGAACAAGAATCCAAATTATGCACCCAAATTAAAAATGCTGTGCAACCTCCGGATTTCTGTCTTTAACCAAGAACAGGTATAATAAAATACCACAGTTACTTTTTTTATAGATTCATAGTGCGTTTTCACCACAGATTCTCAATATCTTATCATTTATTATAATCGAAAATTGGAATGTAATGGTGGATTTATTTGAAACACTGATAAGGGAACTATCTGCATTGTTGTTTTTCATAGACTGAGGGTATAATTGACAAAGTGTACCAAGTTTTGAAATTGCAAAAAACAGATTTATCAAGCCCTTCTTATGCCATGGAGGTCATGACACCTGAGGTATGTAACGTTTTGTGAAGAAGATATTAATAATTCAGGAGCTAATGATATATATTTTAAATTTGAGTAATTATGCAATTATCAATTCTACATTTAATGCACAATTTATAATATGTGATACAATTGTAATGATAGTGTTTTTCCTTGATTATAGATTACCATTCTGATTCTTAAAAAAACTGAGGGGTTCCACCGATTTCAGGCCGAAATGGCATTTGCTGCTGCACATTGTGTGGAATAAGTGCAACACGCAATACATATATATATTGTTTATTGTTTTTTTATTTGTAAATAGTTCTTTTCTTGTTTTGATTTGTAAATATTCTTTATCTTTGTGAAATACTTATACAGTCTGTGCTCTGTGATTTTAATGATTATGGGCTTTCTTTTATTGAAATATTAAAAAGCACTGCAGTTTGTCCTGTTGTCACTGAAATTACTTAACCCTAAAAATGGCAAGACAAAATTAATTGATTGCTGTTTTCCGTCTTATTGGGACAATAAGAAATATTTTTTATTAAAAAACAATTTCTAACTATGACTTTTATTTTTGATTTTAATGTTTGTATCCCACAGAATACTTACTTAAACCAGTTTAGTGTATACATTCACTGTAAACAGAATTCTTGTTGGCAATACCTTTAACAACATTTCAAAACATTTTATTCTCCAATATATTATAATAAACATTCTTGTGAACATATTCTGATAAACAATACGTGTTAAAAATATTTATTATTAAGTGATAAACAATATTTCTGAATACAATTATATTGGAAACTAATATAAGTTAATGCAACACAGATTAATTTCATAGCCCTATAAAGGGCAAGAGAGAACTCAGAAAATATATCTAAAATCTACTTAATGCTTTCTGTCCTCTGATTGACAGTACATACATATAAAGTATGTGTAAACCCAAAATTTACTGTACTGAAGCAACTTGATTATTCATATTTATACACCATTTTTAATGCTAAAAATTACAATTAGGCCTACTAATAAACTACTTTTTTCGTGTTTATGTAAGTGTCAAATATAACACAGCATGCTTTCGGGGAACATTTATTTGTCAAACTATACAAAAGAATTGAGTCATAATGTTATATTAATAAAAAATAAAATTATGTATTTCCATGCAGCGAGAGTGATTAGAGAACGCGTTATCCTCGCGTCTCAGCAGTGGCTGGCTGGGCTGAGCGTCATTTTCCACCAGTTGAGATCACGGTCATTTGACTGCTTTAATTGAGATAAACCCATCTAAAACGTCAACCATACAAAAGAACAGAGTCATAATATTATATTAATAATGATAAAATTATGTATTTCCATGCAGCGAGAGTGATTAGAGAACGCGTTATACTCGCGTCTCAGCAGTGGCTGGCTGGGCTGAGCGTCATTTTCCACCAGTTGAGATCACGGTCATTTGACTGCTTTAATTGAGATAAACCCATCTAAAACGTCAACCATACAAAAGAATAGAGTCATAATATTATATTAATAATTATAAAATTATGTATTTCCACGCAACGATAGAAATAAGGAACGCGTTACACTCTGCCAGCCACCGCTGACAGACCTGCCAGAATCAAGACTGGCAGCTGCCACCAGCGCCACTGCCAGGTCACGTGACCGGCCAGAATCAGACTGGCAGCTGCCACCAGCGCCACTGCCAGGTCACGTGACCTGCCAGAATCAGACTGGCAGCTGCCACCAGGTCACGTGACCTGCCAGTGGCTGCTGCCGCCAGCCAGCTGAAGATTGAACCCCTACTGGAAAAATCGTACTGAAAGTGATTCCAACGATACAGTTCATGTGTCGTTATCGTTATAGCTGTGGTGTGGACTTCTCTGATCTCACAGAAATAGCAGAGTTAGGTACGGAAGAGGATTAGGGCCAAGCAATAATAAAAAAATAAAACCATCTCGAGATTGAAGTTGTTAAATTTCGAGAAAAAAAGTCTAAATGTTGAGAATAAACTCGTTAAATTATGAGAAAAAATTGGTTAAATTTCGAGAAAAAAGTCGAGAAAATTTTGAGAATAAAGTCATTAAATTATGAGAAAAGAGTCGGAAAATTACAAGAACAAATTCGTTAAATTACGAATTTGTTCTCATAATTTAATGACTTTTTTCTCATAATTTAATGACTTTATTCTCAACATTTTATCTCGACTTTTTTCTCGTAATTTAACAAGTTTATTCTCAACATTTTATCGACTTTTTTCTTGAAATTTAACGATTTTTTTCTCGTAATTTAACGAGTTTATTCTCAACATTTTATCTCGACTTTTTTCTCGAAATTTAACAACTTTAATCTCGAGATGGTTTTATTTTTTTATTATTGCTTGGCCCTAATCCTCTTCCGTGGTTAGGCTATTCAAACTTTAACGTCTTAAAAACGCGGCGCTCATGTGAAACGCGGAAAAATCAGCGGCGCATGGCGGTAAATGTACGTCTGCCATTTTATGCAACTGCAATTTAAAAGCGCAGTGGAACTAAGCGTTCTGTGTTAACCAGTTCAGACCTTAATTTGTACTAAAAAGTTAAGCAAAGAATTAAGTAATTGTAGATAGCCAACTGTTTTGATTTATGTCAATAAAAAATAAAAGGTATTGTGTCAGTTGTTATGTAGCCTACAAGCCATAAATACAGCATTTGTGATTTAAAAAAAAAAAAAAAAATACTAGATGGAGGATGGAGTGCTTAGCGTTATAATGGAACAGTGGGTTATTTGTGGGCATTGCAATTGTGGGCAATGTATGATTGCCTATTCACTCCATTATAAAGTGATCCATTGTATCTCTATCCTGTTTGGTTCTATTTTTATAATAGATCTTGTATTTGTACAATGCTCTGCCCACACTGAATGCACTACCAGCAGTGTCTTTGATGGATCTTTTCATACATTCACAATTATTTTGGCTGTCTTGCATTGTTTATACAGCATTTTCCTTTTGAGGCCTAGCTATCAGCTATATTTCCAGTTTTCATGATATGCACTTTGTCTGCTAAGAAAACCAGATTTTTACATTTTCTGAAAAAAATCATGTGTAGGTGCTTGCTTGCCCATGCAAAACATGCCACCATTATGTTTGGCCTGGAACAGTTTACTTTTACATTTACTAATTTAGTGTTTTGAGTTGTTGCTCACTGCCCACCCAAAATGATTTAATTGATTGATTTATTTGAATAAAATACTTGTTTTAATTAGTAACGTCAAAAAAGATTTTATATATATGTATGTATACACACACATGTAGTGGCTGAATTTTTTTAAGTGTTTATCCAAAAGTGATTGAAATGGAGAGCAGAGTGTGTGAGTGGACGGTATCTGAGTGCTCTCCTCTCACCTACCTCGATTTTATTTTATTTTTATTTTGAATGTTTAATGTATTAAAAGGGCTGGGGTAATGAATTATAATCTTTAATGCAGAGCGCGATCGATACTTCCACAAAATAAATCAGCTTTTTACTGAGAGCGTCAGGGCCTTTAATACACTGGGGGAGAAACAAGTGAGGGAGGGAAGGAGAGGAGGAGAGTGCGCAGGAAGGGGAAGGGAGCATGACAGGAGCCGTTGATGGAAGGAGAAAGCAGGAACGAATGGGGTTAGATGAGAGTGCTTCGGAAAGATGCTATCACTGGTGACCACATTTCAGATGATCCCAACAAAGTCTTAGTATCTTCAACGAACCCCAGGGAGTCAGGAGGTCACATCGCTCATCTCACAATAGCTGCAGAATTGTTGCGTATAAAAATCTGGTTGCTTTGTTTTAAGGGTCCTATCAGACCTGAGTTCTCATAATAATCATTCACTTCTCAACTTAATGAAGGCTAACCTCAGGGGGTCCTCTAATTTTAGCTGAAATTCTGACAAGTTAAAAATTAATTTTCTTTGTTTGCCATTGCAAGGCTGAAAATATGTTGTTTTTTTGGCATATTAATGACAATACTTTGATTTAAAGTGCTTGGTCTAAACGTTCTGAATGCTGCATCTTTAAGACATTGCAAAAAATGTGGTCTACTAGATGACAGTCTCTGAACTCCGTGCGTCGTTGTGCTCAGTATATCATCAATTCATCGACAAAAAGGTCTGCGGACTGACGCATTTTGATTAATGTTGCCATGACAACTGCATAATTCATGAAATGTATTAGCGTTCCATTTGTCGTTTTTGAGTTATGATTCACCCCAGCCAAGGATTGTCAAAAAAAAACATCTTTGCTCGCACCCACGTTGTTTTAAGACCCCCATCATCTACTGCCTCCTTCCTAAATGTCAAAGTATACAGAGTGTCAGCTTCTTTCCGACGAGACAGCATGAATTAATTTGCTCTCATAAATATCTTGTTAGCATCAGTTTGTATAGGACACTCTCATAATTATACAGATACAAAGGCAATAGCACACCAACCACTGGGCGTTATAGTGCCACATAGCGGTGAGGTATATTAACTGCAACCTCATCCACTATATATTTTAGTATAATAAATATTATTTCAGTGAACTCATGGCAGTTGCATGCCTATAAATATATAGAATGTATTAAATATGGCTGTATCATACATATGTGTTTTAAATTCATTTATTTGTTTTACCACTGTGCTGTTTAACCATTACATATAGTAAGTGTTTACTATATGCTTTACCGTTTTGTTTCCAAACCAATAGATGAAAGTATTTAAATGAGTATTAACAAATTCTGACTGCTTTAAGCTTGTTTGTTGTCTAAGTCCTGTGGCTTGTCAAAACTGGAGTGGAAATCTACAGGAGAGAAAGAAAAGATTTTGTTAATGATTTTGGACATTATTAAAAAAAATCAAGGCATATAATAAATAAGGCAGTTCTTGTTTTTCTGATTATTAAGTGGCTATTCACAGTACCTAATTTAAAGCAAATAAAATAAATCTCAAACTGACATGTATATTTTTTATATGTTAAATGTATATATTGATTGGCAATATTAGTTCAAATATATTAATATGGCATAGGCTGAATAGAAAAGAATAAAATGCTTATTTTTACATTGACTTTATAGTTTTGAGAGACAATCCCATATTTAATGTCTGGATTTTTTTTTTTTTTTAATCTTGTATAGTTTTGATCATGAGATCACGTCACTGTCGGCATCCACCTAAGTTGTCAAGCTTCTACCAGCTGACAGATTAATTAAGTTTCATTAAACGTCAAAAACTAAAGACAAATGTTTTGTCCTCTGTTTTAAAAGATGAGCCTATTAATCTTGCTATATAGACAATTAATTGATTTAAGTATTTTTTATTTATTTTAAATTCTCACTATTATTTGCATATAATTTTTTTTCAGTTGTGACTAGGGCTGCATGATACTGGGAAAATATGCAATGTTGAGTATTGCGATAATGATATTTCTTGCGATAGAACATTTCCCTAGAGAAATGCTGTTTTTATTAGCTTTTTTTATATATATAATTTATAATTTTAATTTATATATATATATATATATATATATATATATATATATATATATATATATGATCATACTAAAATAAACAGGTAATAGATATTCTTCTGATCTAACTAAATCTAATTCAGGTAAAAAAATAAAAAATAAAATAAAAACTGTCAATAATTATATCAACCTAAATCTCAACATCAAGAGTATCAAGGTATTTTTGTTATTTTAATTTATCTTTGTTATTAAAAAATAAGAACTACAAACAATAAGGCAAATACAATAGGAAAAATTCTTAGATGAAATAGCATTCAAGTAAGAAACAATACAGAAACTGAATGATCAAATTTAAATCTAAAACACTGCATAGTCTTCACATTAATTAAATGTACATTGATTCATAATAAAGATACAAAATTCATTCAAGAGCATTGAGGTGAATTTCTCGTTATCTTTTGTTTTTTGACAGACAGCAGCAGGTTTACTATATTAGGCTACTGTCCCTTTAAGACCTAACGCACGGCCACGGATCCTACTGAAACGCATCAGATTCCTTTCCTAACTTACTTAAGACATACCGACTGTGTCTACATAAATACTCACAAAGACAGACATTTTGACATAACAGTGCGTGTATTTGACTGGTTGAGTGCAACTAGGCGAGAAAAAGAACTGAAGGGATCGTGCGCTGTCAGAGAGGCGGCTTGTGTGCGCGCTTCGGGTGTGTGTGTGTCAGACAGACAGCAGACAGTGTTTTTCCGCAAGGAGTTGTTTTCCGCAACTTATTGCGGTTAATAATTCTTTTTAACGTCACGTAAGTAACAGTTACATGCCCAGTCTATTAACTGCTATAGTCTATGCATATACCTAAAACTTCGCCTATTATCCTAATAGGGTCTTTGGGGTCTTTTTAGACCCCAAACGACGCTTGCTCAAATAAAAAAAAAATATTCTCTTTGTCCAAATGACATGAAACTTTGTACCATTGTTAACACTTTCTTCGGGGTCTCCACAGACCCCAGGCAATAAAATGTAATTTTGTTATGTGTATTTGTGCAGTTTTTGGAGGATTTCTCGTATCTTTTAAATTTATATAAAATAAATAAATAAATAAATAAATATTTTTACAAAAACAGCTTTTCTATGTAAAATTCACTTTATAAAAGACACACATTTCTAACTTTCTTTCATGGGGATAACATGGATAATTTGACATGGTTTAGTGTAAGATTTTTGCCCATCTTTTGGAAAATGCAGTTTTAAAAGTAAAAAAAAAAAAAACACTTTTACCAGTAGATGGCTGCAGAGCTCCACTATATGCTATGTTATTTGACTAACTGAAAGACATCTTTTCATAAGTTTTTTTTTGTTGTTGTTGAATTCATATCTAAATGTTATGAAATCACAATTATAACAATAAAAATTACTTTTTGTCAAAGTTTAGCATTTTTTGTACTGAAAAAAATTATTTTTCCAAAATGTTGATTTTGAGGATGAATTTTGTCCATTTTCACAGTGGAGTCTCATCATAATGTAACAATATTGAAAAACTATTTTTTTTTTTCCCATTACAAAAAATACTAAACTTTGACAAAAAGTACCCTTTATTGTTATAATTGTGATTTCATAATATTTAGATATGAATCCAACTGAAAAAAACTTATGAAAAGATGTCTTTCAGTCATTCAAATAGCACATAGCATATAGTGGAGCTCTGCAGCCATCTACTGGTAAAAGTGTTTTTTTTTTTTTTTTACTTTTAAAACTGCATTTTCCAAAAGATGGGCAAAAATCTTACACTAAACCATGTCAAATTATCCATGTTATCCCCATGAATGAAATTTAGAAATGTGGGTCTTTTATAAAAGTGAATTTTACATAAAAAGCTGTTTTTGTATAAAAACCTATTTAAAAAAAACTTTTTTAATTTATTTATATAAATTTATGATAAATTCACCAAAAACTGTACAAACATGGAGTAAAAACATTGATAAACAGAGTAAAATTACATTTGTTTTTTAAAAAAACAAGTATTTTGTTACAAAATTGCATTTTGTTGCCTGGGGTCTGTGGAGACCCTGAAGACCCTGAGTGTACTTCCCAAACGAAGATCGCATAAGGGTTAAAATCATTCATATATCGCATGCCTTTGGGATATGCATATCGCGATATGTACATTTCCGATATTTCGATATATCGTGCAGCCCTAGTTGTGACCCGCCACTTGAAAATGAAAAGCACAGCTGTAGACTGACCTTCAGTTCCAGATGATACTCGGCTGACATCTGAGTGTGCAGGTGAGATGTTCTCCTCACTATCAACTAAAACACATACACATAATTATTCTCAACACAAAATAAATACAAATACATGTTATTTTACAACCTTCAGCAAATAGTTTATATCTTTACTCTATCTTTACTCACCTCTCCCCTCCTCACTTGGGCTGTCCTGGCTGGGTGTAGGACTGCTGTCATATTCCCAGAGGGCCGTGGCACCTGTTTGGGAAGAGCGTAGGCGCATACGAGGTTGTGCGCGCTGATCTCCTGGACTGAAAGACTGGGAAACTCCTCCTCTGCCCCTGCCAAGAGCCCAGCCGTGCCGGGAGCCTAGCTTGCGCCGACCGGTCCTCAGATTAGCCTTGGGTTGCTCTTCTTCAGCCTGAGATGAAATTCTCCTTAGTAGACTTGGGGAGACCGGAGCACTGATGGTATCATGCTCATGAACTGAGGGGAGAAATATTGAAAAGTGTTATTTTGCAAAAGAAAATGAGATATTTGTACTCTCTTGCTCTTATGGATGAATTTCACAAAACTGACAATTAAGTTTTTTTGCACTGCAACATAATTTTTAAAATTATTAAAGGATTAGTTCACTTTCAAATGAAATTAGACCAAGCTTTACTCACACTCAAGCCATCCTAGGTGACTTTCTTCTTTATGATGAACACAATTAGAGATATTTTAATAAATATCCTGATGCATCCAAGCTTTATAATGGCATTGAACAGGGGTCATGAGTATGAGCTGAAGAAAGTGCTTCCATCTACATCCATCCATCAAAAATGTGTACTCCACACAGCTCTGAGGGTTAATAAAGGCCTTCTGAAGCGAAGCGATGCGTTTGTGTTATAAAGTTAAATATCTAGCTTCCGCTAGACCGCATTCGAGTTACGAAGAAAGTGTAAACTGGCCTTGCGTCAGTTACACTTTTTCCGTAAGTTGAATAGGGAAGGCATAGGATGTAGCGTAAGAGTTTTGCACTTTATTCGTACATTGAATACGTAAGGCAGTCTGGTGGAAGCTAGATATTTTACTTCATAACTTGTTAAATATGGATATTTATGTTACACAAATGCATCGCTTCACTTCAGAGGGACTTTATTTACCCCCTGAAGCCATGTGGAGTACACGTTTATCATGGATGGATGTGAATGGAAGCAATTTCTTCAGCTCACACTCATGACCCCTGTTCACTGCCATTATAAAGCTTGGATACGTCAGGATATTTATTTAAATATCTCTGATTGTGTTCATCAGAAAAAAAGAAAGTCATATACACCTAGAATGGCTTGAGGGTGAGTAAAGCTTGTGGTCATTTTAATTTGAAAGTGAACTAATCCTTTAAGCACATTATTCCCCCAAATTCGCATTATTCTAATGCAAAAAAGAATGTAAAATATATATAAATGTAAAAAATAATAATTTCATATTTTTATATTATTATAAATATTAGTTGTGCTATCTTTCATTTTTGTTGATAAAATATGGTGAATTAAAAATGCATTGCATCCAGATACAGTAGTGTAATGAGAATTAAAAGAGAATTATGGTTAATTGTGCTGAAAATTTTTTTTACATTTAAATATTTGCCAAAACACATGACTCTTTATGAGAATGGCATAAAGAAAAACTATGATTAAAAAAGAGGCTAATTTAAAGTATTTTAAAAATTGCAATTCCCCTTGTTTGTTCGAAATCTTGATGTTGGGGGAAAAAATGAATGCCATGTTATGTTATCTACCATATGTGCATATAAAATGTAATACATAAGTACTGTTAAGCTATTTAGTATATTTATATTACCATGAATCTAAATGCTGTATACACTCTGTGCAATATTAATTTGATCTGCAAATTTCATTCCATTGCTCCTTCACATAAACACAGAATTACTATGTCTGGTTGTGATCCAAGGGAATAGCATAATGTGGTAGGGTAACAGTATCATTCATTGTTATGGGCTTTTGGGGACCTTTTTTGTGTTTTACAGAGTCCAGGGGACCCTGCAGTCTTAACTTATTGGCACTCTCTTACGCTCTGTACAATATATCTAATGTTATTACACTGGTCATACAGCTCTGCAGTCTCACCAGGCACTGGGGCTGGAGAGATGGGCGCACCGTCTACAGTATCCGCAAGGTTCTCTATACTGCCAGCAGCAACAAACTGAGCACGGCCTTCTTTGCTTCCACCTTTAGGTTTTATCAGCTTCTTCATGCGGTCTGCTATCCAGTTTGACTTCCTGAAGCCACGAGAATGAAAGAGAGCGTACAGTAAGTAAAGCAATGAGTCTGTGGTGAAAAGGTCTGCTAGAGGCAGATGTTAAAGCCTGACTAACTTTGGTTGTTTGGGTGGAGTCATGCCGGGCAGACCTGGCTCCAAAACACGATATTGATCCATTATCTTCTCCACCAGCTTCTGCTTCTCCCTGCGCAGCTCATTGAGCTTGTCACTGATTTGGAGAGAGATGGACAGTTGGAAGAGAAAAACATGAGTTTTTTACTGATGCAGGTGGTCCACTGCCCACTGCTGGACCTTCTACATGGTGCATGTGGAAGTAGTGGACTAAAGCGAGCTGCAAAATGTTTTGTGTGTGTGTGTGTGTGTGTGTTCGTACAGGTACTCTCTCTGCTGGTTGTGGTGCTGGTCTCGGCTCTCCAGGCTGCTCTCCATTAGGGCTTTGTTTTCTTTAGCCAGATTCTGGTTCTGCTCAACTAGATGTCGGTTCTCCTCCTCCATGTTTGCCTTCAACTGTGTAAGGAGCTATAACACATATATAAATATTAGGACAATAAAAAGTATATAAAAAAAAATGAAAATTATTTTTATTTAACCTTTTTGTTAAAGGTTTTTTGTTTGTGTGTTTGTTTTGTAGTTAATGTGATTGATATCAGATTTTCAATACGATGAAATATACATCCAAAAGTCTTAGAACGCAAAATGTAAACCTGCAAATAATCTTAAAATAAAGTTCTGGATTTCTAAAAATTACATTAAAAATGTAAAACAGTATTATGGCAAAATGAATGATACAACATAAACATATTATATTATATAGATTATAATAGATACAGTTTATGATAAATAGTCTAATCTTTACTATTTATCAGAAGTGTTGAAAACATACATACATACATACAAACAATCAAATCAAAATTTATTCAGACACCTTGAACATTTCATTCATTATTACAGTTTATTCACTATAGTTTAAAAATTGGTAATAAAATATGACAAGATCTCAGAGTTAAATTGTGTCAGAAAAAAATATCTTAATTATGTCAGATAACATTTAAGCAAAACATGGTCAGGACAAAGTGTCTGAATAATTTTTGGTCCCAAATTGTTAGCAATTTTACTGTCAGTCCACTGTGTGAAGAATTTTTGGGTATAATATGTCAGTTTACTTTATTTTGCTATCCTCACTTACATAAATGCACCCACTAGTAAAAATTATATCTATTGTCTGAATCATTTTTGGTTTGACTATAAATCTTTTCTAGACATTATACATTATATATATATAAAAAAATTCTGACAATTTAATGTGTTCTTGCTAAATAAAAGTATTGTTTTTTTTTTTTTTAAGTTATCAATCAATGTTGAAAACAGTTTTTGCTGCTTAACATTTTTGTGGAAACTAATGATAGAGAAAGTAATACTTTTATTCATCAATGAAGCATTACATTGATCAAAAGTAACAGTAAAGACATTTATAATGTTTCAAAAGATTTCTATTTAATACATGCTTTATTACATTTAATAAATACATTTAATAAATCCAAATAAATGCTGTTTATTGAACTTTCTATTCATCAAAAAAAAAAAAAATTCCTGGAAAAAATGTATCAACATTTCCACAAAAATGTTAAGCAGCACAACTGTTTTTAACATTGATAATATTAAGAAGAAATGTTTCTTGGGCACCAAATCAGCATATTAGAATGATTTCTGAAGGGTCATGTGACACTGAAGACTAGAGTAATGCTGAAAATTCAGTGAGAATTGTCATAATGTGCATTGTGCTCAGACCTGGTTCTGGCTGCTGAGACGGACATTATTGAGATCCAGTTGTTGGTTCTGCTCTTTAAGAGTGTTGATTTGTCCCTCCAGTCTGGTTCGTTCAAGCTGAGCCGCACTCAAATCTGCCCGCAGAACTGAACTCTGAGCCAGCAGCTCAGACTGTACCTGAACCCACTCCTTCTGCAGGCTCTGATATCTACAGATAATACATACATTCAACAGGTGAATCTCATTAATGTCAAGGTCTTATTTTACCAAAAGAAATTAAAAAAAAAAGACTTAAAGAAAATAATGTTTGCCATTGAAATTACATTTATTATATATATTCCATATTATGTAGTCGTAATGATTTAAAGTAGTCTGTCTAGCCATCTTCCCATTCATCTAGACAAGTAATCAAAGTGCACCAATCTAAACACAGTTTACTGAATAACAGCAAACTGCCTCCTCCTTGGTTAGGTTAAAAAAAAATTCTGTTCACTAAAGCAACAAGCTTTACAAATATTTATCATAGGCTGTAAAACCATGGCAACAACTGTTGCAAACTGAGCTTTGAAATGACTCATGCAGTGGCGAAACTTTGGTGGGGTGTCACCACACTGAGAGAAATGCAGTTTGTGGTGGGAGGTAGCATCACTTCCTCTGTCTTTCCCATGAATGTGCTCAACTGTAAATCCAACCCCGTGTTGTGGTCACTGCAATTATGACTTCCTCTCACCTTTCATTGTCCATTTTCAGTCTCTCCAGCTCCTTCTCACTCTCCACCTGCCCTTGTGTCACTTTCTCCATTTTCTGTCTCTCCATGCGTATCGATTCCTCTGCCTCCTCCAACTGTGCTTTTTGCTCCAACAGCTCCTTATATCTAGACAAGTACAGTATTTTAGAACATTTTACTAGCTTTAAATGAAAGGTAATTTTTAAAAAAAAAAAAAAAAAAAAAACATAAATTATGAGAGAATTTAATATTTTAGCTAATGTAAATTCATGTTCCAGTTTAATTTGATGTTAAATGCAAGTGGAACAATTACAGTAAACCAATACTATAATAATTATTGTTTATATTAATATACCATTTATTACGATTACTGTTTACATATATATATATATATATATATATATATATATATATATATATATATATATATATATATATATATATATATATACAGTCAACCAAAAATTTAAAAAATTATTCAGACTAGAAAAGATTTAGTCAAACCAAAAATTATTCAGACACTAGTTATAATTTTTTTTAATATTTTTTTTTACTAGTGGGTGCAGGACACTATAGTTCATTTATGTAAGTGAGGATAGCAAAACAAAGTAAACTGTGACATATTATACCCCAAAAATCTTCATACAGTAGACTACCAGTAAAACTGATTTGGAAACATTAAAAAAAATTGCAACCAAAAATTATTCAGACACTTTGACCTGGCCATGTTTTGCTTAAGTGTTATCTGACAAAGATAAGATCATTTTTTTCTTGTCATATTTTATTACCATTTTTTAAACTATAGTGAATAAACTGTAATAATGAATGAAATGTTCAAGGTGTCTGAATAAATTTTGGTTTAACTATGTATTTTTATATATATATATATATATATATATATATATATTATATTTATATATATTATGTGTGTTTGTGTGGAATCTACACTTTTTCACTTATTTCACTCAATTTTGAAGTTGTATGTTGTATTTATTGGTTTGCTGCCATGTGTATTCATATTTCAATTTCCACAGATGGACTTTAGACAAGATATGAAAAGATTGTGAATAATCTTAAATTATTATATAATAGTAAATTATAATAAATTATTATATAATTAGATAAATGTATTAAAAAAACGTAAATTTTCCTTATAGGCCTCTAATGTGAATAAGCTAAAAGGCATTCTTATTTTTATAATTAAATACATTATTATAAATTCCTTTATTTTGAAATAAATAAATGATTATTCATTTATTATTAATTAATTAAGTGTCTGAGGTACTGTACCTGGCCTCAGTGTCTTTATATTGAGCTTCTAGACTGCGACTGCTGCTTTTCAGTTGACTATGTTTGACCAACAACTCTTCTAACTCCGCCTCCTGTCTTTGTTGCAGAGCTGTCAATCTCTCGTGATCCCGCCTTACAGCCTCCAGGCGCATCACTGACTCCTCCTTCTCCTTGAGCCACACCCTCGATTCAGTCTCCAGACCTGCATATCGCAGTTCACCTTCACGGCAACGTGCCAACGCAGACGCATGTTCGGAACTCAGAGACGCCTGTTCCACCTGAGTGAGAGAAAGTGAGTAAAATAAAGCAGATATAATGAGAGTGCAGTCATTCGGGTGCAAATAACATATTTATGAAAAGCCTCTATAATTTAAAGTGATGTACATTTATGATCCGTCAACGGTATGATTGAAACCCTTGAGTGTCCGCCCACTATAAAACTAATATGGATTTAAACAAATGTCAGGTACTAAAATACCCTCGGCCTGTGTTTCAGCATCAAGGGTCCATTTTGAAACCAGCAACCCACACTCAATCAAGCACTCACCTGTAGTTTGGTGTTGAGGGCCTGTAATTTAGCACAGTTCTCTTGCAGTGAGATGGAGTGGCGCTGCAGGGTGTCCAACTGCTCTCTGAGCTGAGCACAGGCTGACTGAGACTGAGTCAGCTGAGAGAGCAGCACCTCCCGCTCTCGCTGCAGCACTGCATTCTGGGATACAACCAGAGGCACAGAATTCAGCATACAAAGCGGGCAAGTTATTATCTGTTCATTTAAATTGTAATCAGAATCCCTGGATGATGTTAATGACATTTAAATAAAGACATACGTGAAATGGCCCTGAGGGGCCCAAAACGTGATTACATTTCAATGGGCATTTGGCATTTTATCTCACCTCCCTCTCCGTATTTATCAGTCTTTGACTCAACGCCTCCTGGCTTCCAATGCCAATCTCTGCCGTTGTGTGCGGTTGTTTGTTCCCTGAGTTTTCAGTGTCTTGTGCTGCATAGATAGAGACTGTGGGCCCTGAGTTCTGGTTGTGGTTATCCTTATCTACAATACTGACAGTGGCCTCCTGGGGGCCTCCTGCCAGAGGTGGAGACTGTCTGTTTGATTCACAACCCTCGATCCTCTGTGCGTGCGAGTCAGGAGGTGAAAAAGCAACCTCTGGAGCAGGCCGTTGCTGTTGTGTAGCTGCCATTTCAAGCTTGGTCTGCAGCTCTTCAAGTGTTCGGTTCAGCTCTGTGATCTGATTGGATAACTCTCGAGACTGGGCGCTCTCATTAGCCAGATCCTGGTTGTGACAGGGATATTAAAGTTAGACAAGTGCAGTATCTAGCCAGCTTTATCCAGAACCAACCAAGTGCCTCTTTTGGAAAACCTGAGCAATAACAGCTTTCATTAATCTCACAAAGATGCATTTTCAGCACAGTTGTCCAAGGAGGGGAAATCTAATTGCAACTGAGGATTTTCAGATAAGAAACCAGCTTGAAAACAATTACCTCGTTGAAAGGAAATATTCAAACTGGCCCATTTTGCAGTTTCTCAGCTCAATGGGACCTCCAGGCAAACATAATTCCAGAAATATGGTGTACCAAGGCGCTATAGTAATTGCTTTTATCATTCAGATATCGAATGCAAACACTTTGAATACTGCACAGACCTTTGTTAGAGAGTCAATTTGGGTCTTGCTCTCAGCGTTGAGCGTGCCGAGTTGCAGATTCTCCTTCTGCAGCTCCTCGAACTGTGCACATGTCTCTTTGAGCTGAGAAAGCTCCTGACACATGCGTCTGTGGGCAGATGACAGATGTAGTGAGTGGTACACATAATATTCTTTTGCCATGCTATTTGTTTCATAAGATCAGATATAAGGACTCTGTCAAAGGTTCAGTGTGAAAGGAATAGTTCACCCAAAAATGAAAAAGTATTGTGCAGTATATCCAAGTTTTATGAAGCTATATGATTTGTGTGAGCAACAAGCAAACGTCCTATTGCATGTCTGTACCTGTTTTGTGCCTCTAGACTGCAGGCTCGTTGGTTGCCATGCTCTAGGGCAGATGTTGTGCTTTCCAGCTGCTGTCTAAGTCTGGCCATCTCTCTTTCTCTTTGTCGTAGCTCACGCCGTTGACTGTCCAGCTCTGCCTGACATGCCTCCTTCTCCTGCTCCAGTCGCGTGACTTCAAGCAGAGCTTCTTCCCGCCCTCTAGTCAGAGACTCCACCTCCACGCCAGATTCTCGTAGTTCAGCTTGTAGCTCTTCTTCATGCCGCCTGGCAGACTCCAATGTCCGGCCCAATCTTTCAAGCTCTGCCTTAAGGTTTTGGTTGGTCAGCTCTAACTGATCACCCTACGAGAAAAGAGTTTGGTGCCCTCAGTCAAAAAACAAACATATCTTTTCTTCAGATTTAATGGAATAGTTCACCCAAAAATTAAAGTTCTGTCATAATGTACCTATGCTTATATCTCTATAAACTTATATGCTGTTAATGTTCCCTGAAATACAAAAGGAGATTTTTACATTGCTCTTTTCCACACAACGGAAGTGAATGGAGACTGAGCATTTAAAAGGCAATAAAAAAAGGATCATACCTGTGCCATTGTAATATATGTGACCCTGGACAACAAAACCAGTCATAAGTCACACGGGTGTATTTGTAGCAATAGACAACAATACATTGTATGGGTCAAAATTATTGATTTTTCTTTTATGGCAAAAATCATTAGGATATTAAGTAAGGATAATGTTCCATGAAGATATTTTGTAAATTTGCTACCATAAATATGTCAAAAATGTATTTTTATGAGTGGATATGCATTGCTAAATTCATTTGGACAACTTAAAAGCCGTCACCCTCAGATTTTTTCAAATAGTATCTCGACCAAATATCCTGTCCTAACAAACCATACATCAATGGAAAGTATAATTATTCAGCTTTCAGATGATGTATACATCTCAATTTAAAAAAACTGACCCTTATGACTGGTTTTGTGGTCCAGGTCACATATTTTAAAATGTGATTTAGTCCTGTGATGGCAAAGCTTCAGTGTCACATGATTGTTCAGAAATCAGTCTAATATGCTGTCTTATTATTATCAGAATTGAAAACAGTTGTGCTGCTTCGTATTTTGTGCAAACCCTGATAAAAAAATCAGGACTGATGAATAGAAAGCTAAAAACAAAAAAACAGCATTTATTTGAATTTTTGTAACAATTTAAGTATTTACTGTCACTTTTGATCAGTTTAATCCATACTTGCCGAATAAAAGTTTTATTTTCTTTCAAAACAAAAATCATACTGACAAACGTAATATACAGGACTTGCTAAATTAAATGCCTTTTGAAGCTATATGATAGCTTTGTCTATGGATTTAAATGGAAATTAAAAAATTTTTTCAATAAAAATCTTCCCTTTCAGTGCAGAAGTTTAAAATCTGCATATTATATATATAAAGTTGGCATATCACTTTAGTCATGAGCTATGCAAGAACCAATGGCATTACAGACGTTAAATATGCAAATGAGAATTAAAGGATTAAAATTTGTGAGTGACATATTTTGGTCTATTCTTCACACAAATCCATATAATGCAGCACATATGGACTAATATATTCATATAAACTGCTTTTATGGTGCTTTCTGTCCTTTTTGAAGATTGAAGGCCTTGGTTCTCATTCACTTTAATTATGTATCTTCCTTTGCATTCCACAGACGAAAGCAAGTGGGTTTGGACAACATTTGGGTGAGTAAATGATGACAGAGCTTTCTTTTCTTTTTCTTTTTTGTGAACTACCACTTTAAAGACCAATTACCAACAACTATTGGCATCTTATTACTGTTTCCCATGATGATGCTCTGCCCAGTGTGTTTCTTGATATCCACTCATTGTTATAGCATAATTTTAATGTAGGCACCATTAATCTCAATGTTCCTCCAGTCATGTAATCCATATCTTGTAGTACAGCAAAAGGCTGAACAAATAACCCGCCTCACCTTGCGTACAGCAGCCCTGAGTGAGTCTATGGTGCCTCTGAGAGTCTCTCTCTCCCTCTCCAAGGCTGCTCTCTCTCCCTCTAATTGAGAAATCACCGCAGCTTCCATCTTCTGGAACTCCACCTGACTGCGCAGACGCATCAGCTCCTCCTCCTGCTGCATAGATTCACCCTGAAGCACCTGACAAATAAACACATTAAGTGGTTATTTTATCCAAAGCAAATCAAAGCGAAGTGCTGTGCTTAAAGGCACAATGCTGATGATTCATGGATCGGTCCTTGAGGAAATCAAACCGGCATCTTTTTGAATTACAATCCCAGATCATTATGCCATATGATACAATGAGTACAAGTGGAAAAAGTCATTATTGTGAGAAATAGTCTTTATTTTACAAGGGTCTAGTAACCATATTGTATGTCTTTCTTAATTGCTAGTGGCAGGGAGTTGAGTTTATACTTGGTGAGTCATCATTGCCTTTATCGACTGGACCGTTATCTCACTTTGAGTGGATTGTGAAAGAGTGGATTGTTAACTGGTGCAGTTATGTAGTAATTAGGGTTTTTTTGTGTCATAACTCGATGGTTATTTACCTCAATCTGTTTCCTAGCCTCCATAAGGCTCTCTGCTGCCTTCTTCAACCGCTGGTTCTCCGCTTCCAGGAAAACCAGCTTGTGTTCGGCCTCCAAGACCTTCTTTGTCTGCTCTGCCAGTTTGGAGTGCAAATCCTGGGCTAAAGTGGTCTGTCTGTCAGCCTGTTCCAGGGCTTGCTGAAGCTGGTTATGCAGGGCAAGGGTGTCCTGGGAGAATTTATCTTCTTCTGTCTTCTGGGCTTCAGTGCTGTACGTCTGAGATGTCTCTTCTGTGATGTCTTTCTTTCTTTCAATTTCTTTCTCACCCTCAGCCTCTCCTCTCTCTTTGCTGTTCATTTCATCTATAACCTTCTTTTTTTTCTCGCTGAGGATTATGTCGCCCCCCTCTACCCCCTCTCCATCTTCTCTCTGGGCTTTTATTACGCCTTCTTTTCCATCATGTTTCTCTCTTCTTGTGTCATTTCCCTCGCATTCCCCTCTTGGGATTATTGGCTTTTTCCCCTCTTTTCCCTCCGAGGCTGTTCTCTCTTCCTCTAGGTCTTTCCGTTTCTGTTTTGTCCTCAGCTCTTCGAGATTTATCTTCAAGCTGCTATTTTCATTCTTTAGACACTCCAGCTAACAGTTGAAAGAGAAATGATAGGGCCTGATTCATAGAGTTGAGATGAGGACAAAATGACAGTAGACAAAATGCTTGGAATAAATGTCTTTAAATCCATCTAAAGTGCCTCACCTCCTTTAGGGTGTTTTGAAGCTTTTGTGAGAGTTGGTCCATGCGTCTCTGGAGCTCTTCAGTCATCTCAGGGGAACTGGCCTGCTGAGCCTACATATGAGAGATGGGAAACCTGAGAAATGACACTAATCAGTTTGTTACCTGAGGATAAAACTGGCTAAACATCCACTGACCTCTTGTTCAGCCTGCAGATGCTCTAGTCGTCTCCTTAGTTCAGCGTTCTCATTTTCAGCTCCCAGAAGCCTCAGTGAGGAAGCCTCGTTTACCTCCTCACTTAAAGGCTTCAGATCTAAATGACAGTAAGAGAGACGCACATGTAGACACGTTATTAAAGTGAGCTTTAAATTTCTTTAAACATTTACTCACCCTCACGTTGTTCCAAACCATTAAAGGTGCTAAAGAGGATGTTTTGTTTTATACATTTTTGCAATATTACTTGAAACTGCCTTTACTAACTGATGAAAGACTATTTATTAGGTGCACTGAAAGTAATAATATTAATATACATCATCTGTTCATGAGGTAGGGCCTTAAAAACATCAGCCAATCGTTTACGCGATCATCTCGTAAACGATTGGCCCTCTGGCTTGTCATTCACTGCCATGACGTTCTTTGTGAAAGACGAGCGCGGCTGCGTGCTCCAGTAACTTTCCACACTCCACAGGCGCCGCATGCAATGTTTTTGTCAGGAGACAGGAGTAACAACTGCAGATTATGAGTTACCTGCAGTGAGTCCGACATAATGAATCCACTAAAATGACACAGCGAATACTCGTGCACGAGTTTTGTGAGGCGTTCCCTCGAAATTCTTACGCATGCACTCATTTCAAAAACTTAATAACAGTCTTTGGTTTCTCAGTCGATGAAAAGATCCTCTTTATCACCTTTAAGACTTTGGTTAATCTTCGAAAACACCATTTTTTTTTCAGTCCCTCCACTGAAAGTCCAGGTAACCAAAACTTGGTAACATAAGACCTTTGTTGATCTTCGGAACACAAATTAAGGTAGTTTTGATAAAATCCGACGACTCAGTGAGGCCTCCATTGCCAGCAAGATAATTAACATTTTCAGATGCCCAGAAAGCTTCTAAAGGCATATATTTTATATATATATATATATATATATATATATATATATATATATAATGTCATGTGACTGCAATGGTTCAACCTTAATGTTATGAAGCGACGAGAATACTTTTTGTGTGCCAAAAAAACAAAATAGTGACTTTATTCAACAATATCTAGTGATGGGCAATTTCAAAACACTGCTTCATGAAGCTTCGAAGCTTTACGAACCTTTTGTTTCGAATCAGTGGCTCGGAGCATGAAAGTCACGTGATTTCAGTAAATGAGGCTTTGTTATGTCATAAGTGTTTCGAAATTTCAAGGGTTCACCAATGGGCTATTGCTATTGAACCACTGATTCGAAACAAAAGAGCTTCGAGCTTCATGAAGCAGTTTTTTTTTTAAATCGCCCATCACTAGATATTGTTGAATAAAGTCGTTATTTAGTTTTTTGGTATTACAAAAAGTATTGTTGACGCTTTATAACATTAAGGTTGAACCACACACCTGTCTATATAAGACCTTACAGCTCACAGTGCATGTCAGAGCAAATGAGAATCATGAGGTCAAAGGAACTGCCTGAAGAGCTCAGAGACAGAATTGTGGCAAGGCACAGATCTGGCTAAGGTTACAAAAACATTTCTGCTGCACTTAAGGTTCCTAAGAGCACAGTGGCCTCCATAATCCTTAAATGGAAGACATTTGGGATGACCAGAACCCTTCCTAGAGCTGGCCGTCCAGCCAAACTGAGCTATCGGGGGGAGAAGAGCCTTGGTGAGAGAGGTAAAGAAGAACCCAAAGATCAATGTGGCTGAGATCCAGAGATGCAGTCGGGAGATGGGAGAAAGTTGTAGAAAGTCAACCATCACTGCAGCCCTCCACCAGTCAGGGCTTGAGGAAGCCTCTCCTCAGTGCAAGACACATCAAAGCCCGCATAGAGTTTGCCAAGATGGTGAGAAATAAGATTTAGAAAATAGAACTTTTTGGCCTTAATTCTAAGCGGTATGTGTGGAGAAAACCAGGCACTGCTCATCACTTGTCCAATACAGTCCCAACAGTGAATCATGGTGGTGGCAGCATCATGCTGTGGGGGTGTTTTTCAGCTGCAGGAACAGGACGACTGGTTGCAATTGAGGGAAAGATGAATGCGGCCAAGTACAGGGATATCCTGGAAGAAAACATTCTCCAAAGTGCTCAGGACCTCAGACTGGGCCAAAGGTTTACCTCCCAACAAGACAATGACCCTAAGCACACAGCTAAAATAACGAAGGAGTGGCTTCACAACAACTCTGTGACTGTTCTTGAGTGGCCCAGCCAGAGCCCTGACTTAAACCCAATTGAGCATCTCTGGAGAGACCTAAAAAATGTCTGTCCACCAATGTTTACCATCCAGCCTGACAGAACTGGAGAGGATCTGCAAGGAGGAATGGCAGAGGATCCCCAAATCCAGGTGTGAAAAACTTGTTGCATCTTTCCCAAAAAGAATCATGGCTGTATTAGATCAAAAGGGTGCTTCTACTAAATACTGAGCAAATGGTCTGAATGCTTAGGACCATGTGATATTTCAGTTTTTCTATTTTAATAAATCTGCAAAAATGTCAACAATTTTGTGTTTTTCTGTCAATATGGGGTGCTGTGTGTACATTAATGAGGGAAAAAATTAACAAATGATTTTAGCAAATGGCTGCAATATAACAAAGAGTGAAAAATTTAAGGGGGTCTGAATACTTTCCGTACCCACTGTAAGTCTTTATATAATGACCTGATTAAATTTAGGCTTTTAATTTGTGTTACGAAGGTTAACCGAAGTCTTATGGGTTCGGAACAATGTGAGGGTGAGTAAATGATGACAGAATTTTCTTTTTTTTTTGAACTATCCCTCAACTCAAAAATGACATTTCTATCATCAACTCATGAGAAGCAAGGCAGGATGTTTACTCTTTTCTTTTCTACACAATGGAAATGGATGAACACTGTCAAGCTTCAAAAAAGATAAAAAGGAACATGAAAGTGTTATTTTTTATAATTTTTGGCTCTGTCTGTTCCCATTCTTTTTCACTGTATAGAAAAGAGCATCCAGAAGAATGCTAATCTTTTCCTTTTGTGCTTTACAGAAGAAAGAACAACATACAGGTTTGGAATGACATAAAGGTGAGTAAATTATGACAATTTAGATTTTTGGGTGAACTATCCCTTTAACATTGAGTGGGAGTGATAGGATGGGATGTAAATGTATTCATAAATGTCTGTATCTAACCATGACAGCTTGATTTGCATAAACATGATTGATATACATACACATGAAGTCAAGAAATCAATCGTCTAGCCATGGCAGTTGAGTCATAATATCAAATATCAAACCATACATAATTAAACCTACCAATCTCAGGCATTATTTCTTGAACATCCTCGTCAGACTCTAGCTCTGATTGGAGGAATTGATGATGAGTCTCTCTTTGACTGACACCCACAGAATGAACCTGGCGCTTGAGATCCACCTGCAGACTCATATTCATCTCCAACAGCTCGTCTACCCTCTGTCTCTCAACATCCCGCTCCTACACAAATGCAATTTTATACCAATGTAGCGTTATGAATATACATCATACATTTCTTTCATTTAACTTCATACATTTTAAAGTAGGTTTAGAAGTTTTCTTCTAACTCAACATAATCAATCAAAATGAGTTCCACACAATGGAAACATGGCAATAAAACCCTAAAAGTTCAAAAAGTCATTCATACACTCTCCATATCCGCAAGCTTCTGCCTGAGAAGAAGATTTTCCTTCTCCAGTTCCCGCAGAGCAGTGCAGCGCGCCCGAGCGTCAGCCAGCTGCTCATCCAGAAGAGCTTTGTTCTCTTGCAGTGAGGCGCAGTACTGCTGCTGCTCCTGTAGGGCCAGAGAAAATGTGCTTTAAAGGAATTTTTTACTCAAATAAGAAAGTCAATTATCAATCTTCATGCTGTTCCAAACCCGCCTGACTTATTTTCTTCTGTGATATTTTTGCAGAATGTTCACGCTGCTCACCAGGGACTGTCTGTCTATTTGTGATTGTTTTATGACTGATCACAATATTTTTGTTCATTTTTCTTTTTTGAGTTTTTGTTCCACAAAGTTGATCATTTGCCTGTATGTACAGTATGCATGTTATACACTGCCCGGCCAAAAAAAAAAGTCACTGTTTGGATTTAAATAGGCAAATAATTATGTCTATGACTGGATCAGTATTGCAGTGATTATTAAGTTTTCTAGCATGTTAGAACAGTTCTTTTAACCCTAATTTTTAATTTCTTAAACAACCATGTAGTAAGGCATATCATGGCCATATTCCAGGATGACAATGTCAAGATTCATCAGGCTCAAATTGTGAAAGAACAGATGGGAGGGAGGATAAAGAATCATTTTCACACATGAACTGGCACCTCTGAGTCCAGAGCCAGAAGTTCATTGAAAGTCTTTGGGATGTGCTGGAGTAGACTTTACAGAGTGCTTGACTCTTGCATTTTCAATGCAAAGATCTTGACCAAAAATTGATGCACCTCTTGATGGATATAACATCACAATTTATTTCCATCAAGAGGTGCATCAATTTTTGGTCAAGATCTTGTATCCACACTCCATCAATTAGGGTTAAAAGAACCATTGCCAAATATATAACATGCTAAAAGCATAATAATCATTAACAAAGAAACATTTATTTTGAATTGTTATAAAATGTAGCAATATTGAAGTATCTTAAAATACCATGCAAATACATGCATGGTATTTTGAACAGTATTGTTTTTGCTTTCTTTCAAACTAATGTATTTTTAAATATCCAGAGTTCCTTTTGTGTTTCACGGAAGAAAGAAAGTCTTATGGGTTTAGAACAACATCATTTTCATTGCTGGGAGACCTATTCATTTAAACATACATTTCAACAATTTAATGTTCCTTTGGGTTTACTTTGGGTGACTTTCATTTCATAAAGCTAATCATTTGCCAGAATACAGGTCAAAATTAGCACACATAATACTCATTTCCAAATTATAGCACTTTGTCATTCCAAAGCATGATGTTTTAGCCAGATCTCCTCCTCTACCTTCAACTGTGTGCGGTACAGCTCCATGCTGCGAAGCCGATGTGTGCTATTTTTCAGCTCCGCCTGCAGTTGCTCTACTCTGGCTGCACGCTCACGCAAACAGTCCAACTCATCTTTCAGACCCCGGCTCACACGCACTTCCACCTGCAATGATCGGTTCTGAGCCAAACAAACATTGGATGGTATGTCAGTGAAATGAGGATCTGTCCATACACATGTATTAATGACAGTTATACAGTGTTTATTATCAGTGTAGAGTGCTCACTTCCTTCTGTAGTTTTTTTATTTCTTCCTCCATAGTTTGCATTTCTTGCTTGTAATCCATTAGTTGGTCACCTTTGTCCTCCCTGTAAAATATTTTAATTTGTAAATATCTTTAAAAATGAAGCATAATTTCTGTGCCACTAGTGTAACCAAATGTAATTGTAAAAATAATGAATGTTTTCCATTAGTTGGAGAAGCAGAAAATCCGGCTCAAAATTCACAAATGTAATTATGTTGGAAAGTTCAAACAAGAAAGGATTTATGCACTGATTTATGCATTGATATTTCAACTCAAATCACACACATTACTTTTAACAATTATAATAATAACAAATATTCAAAGGTTTGGGGTCATTTTTTTTTTTAATGATTTTGTAATTGTAACGAGACGGGACTCAGGCAGAGATCCATTTGCAAGCTTTACTAAAAGTAAGCGTGGTCGTACAGGCAGGGTCTAGGCAAGGGCTAGGCAGAATTATGGTCAGGATACAGGCAATGGTCAGGACAGGCAGATATCATTCACAGGGCAGGAAACAAAGCAAAGTCCAAAGGCTGGCAGCAGAGGATCATAAACGGTACACAGACAGGTTCGATGACAGGCGGACAATAAAAACAGGGGAACGCTCAGAATTGAACACAGGGTGAATCAAGACCTCGCAATGATGTGTGGTGAATGAAAGTCTCATATAGTCCAGTTAATGAGCTTCAGATGTATGTGGCAATTAGTGATTGGTGTGGAGTGTGTGCATGTGACTGGCAGGGAGGATTGGCATGGGAATTGGAGTCCGGAATGAACGGGAACGTGACAGAAATAAGTTTCTTATGATCACCAAGATGGCATTTACTTGATCATAAATACTATAAAAACAGTAATATTGTAAAATTTTATTACATATTAAAATGTAATTTATTCCTATGATGACAAAGCTGAATTTTCAGCATCATTACTCCAGACTTCAGTGTCACATGATCCTTCAGAAATCATTCTAATATGCTGATTTGGAATTACTTCTAATTATCAATGTTGAAAAAAGTGCTGCTTACTATTTGTGTGGAAACTGTGATACATTTAGGCGTGGTTTCACAGACAGGGCTTAGATTCAAATTGAAAAAAACATTACTGGTGTGCATCTTGAGACAAAATAATATATGTGTCGAAATGTTTTGTAACATTATAAAAGTCTTTACTGTCAGTTTTGATCAATTCAATGCATCCTTGCCATATAAAAAATATTAATTACTGACCCCAAATTTTGAACGGTAGTGTATATTGTCCATCCACATATAAAAACTTCCCATATGCATTAGCAGAAACAACTCACAGTTCCTGTTTGAGTCTACGAAGTTTAGCTTTTCCTTCTGCCAGCTGCACAGCCAGTCCTTCAGGCGGTCCATCACCAAACCCACTCGATGTGGTTATATGGGTTGTAGATGATTCCCGTTCCTGAAAAAGTTCTGCTATCCTCTAAATATCAAGAGATAACAGACATTCAATGCTAAAGAACACACTTTCTGAACACTACTGCAAATCCGGCCTCACCTACTTGCACAAGAAAATGCCAACATAAGTTTTTCTCTCACCTCCAAGTGTGTGTCTCGTTGCGCTAACAAGTTCTGGATCTGTCTGGCCATGGAGCAGAAAAGAGTCTGCAGCTCGGCTCCGTTCAGCCCACACATGTCTCCAAACTCCAAAGGAAGCACTGTGCTCGGGTCCTGGGTCACCTGGAACATGATGAATCACAGGGTTAGTGACACACTACACACTTTAGTTTGAGGTTATGTTCAAAATTCACTGACCTCTTGTATACAAAGTGCAATCTCTGCTTGTGTATCAATGTCCAAGCACTGAATTTGCTGAATAAACGTTTCTTTCCTTTCACACTGGTGAAAATGAGTCAGAGAAATGAATCACACACTGTAAGCATTAATATGTTTTTCAACAATACACTCTAATCGATTTAACAGTGCTGAACTCTCCATTAAAGGTATTAAATGTATTTACAGTGCTTAGTTACCTGTACTGCACAACCCAGCAATAACAGCAGCAGTCTTCTGAGCTCTGCAACAGCGCCCTCTATTGACATGGAAACCGACATGACACCAACAAAGCATTTTTACTTAAAAATGTGCGCTTTTTTTGTTTTTTTCTTTTCATGAAATAAACAGGACCACACCTGTCAGGGGATCTCGACCTAAAACAGCAACATTTGGTAGTGGCATCAGCACCAGCTGCTGTAGATTCTCCTGAAAGAGAAACACGCATTAAAGAAATGACAGGCATTGAAAATTCATTGGTGTTTTGCGGTAATCCTAGACAATGCACAAGTAAGATGTTTAAGTATGACACAGGAGAATTTTTTTTTTCATATGCAGTCATGGCCAAAAGGAAACAAGTAAGATTGTGGAGAATAGGCTTACTAATCTGCAGCAACTGACATTTCATTTAGTATGAGTAATGATCTAATGCCTTTAAAAACTACTTACCATTACAAAAAGGACTGTGGCAAATACCATGGTACAGTGATTTATAGGATGGCACTGAATGATTACCAAATTCATATACTGTAGTAATATTCCATGGTACTTTAAAAAACACCATGAAAACAAAATTCAAAAACATGCTATTACCGTGGTACTTTTTTTAACACTGTAAAATGTGACATCCTCTGTAAATATCTTGTTGATACTTTATTAATGCTTTGCAGGAAACTGCACTGCCACAACAGCTTCCACACTTAACAAATAAGACGCTTCCGACTCTGTACCAATCTACCATATACAGATTAAAAAGAAATAATCATTAAAAACGATCAAGAATAAAGTTTTTTAAAAAAAGAGCGCTAACATACTACGATAAAAAATGTGCAAATGATGATAAAAGTACATAAATAGACTGTACTAAGTCTTATCTATATATACAGTACCAGTAATTGATGAACATTCATAGCACATAAGTTAAAAATACATATGTGTGTATTTAACAGGTGGTGATGTGCTGTTTGTATTTAATAATTATATAAATGATGCACATTTAATGAAGTAGTGAAGGCAAAGAGTTACCATGTAAAAATGGTAAAATTGTTTTAAAGGTGTCCTAGAACCTGTTTTCAAAAGATGTAATATAAGTCTAAAGTGTCCCCTGAACGTGTCTGTGAAGTTTCAGCTCAAAATACCCCATAGATTTTTTTTTATTAATTTTTTTAACTGCCTATTTTGAGCCATAATTAGATATGCACTGATTCAGTGCGCGGCCCCTTTAAATCTCGCGCTCCCTGCCCCCAAGCTCTCGACTGCCTTAATCAGCATAAACAAAGTTCACACAGCTAATATAACCCTCAAAATGGATCTTTACAAAGTGTTCGTCATTCATGCTGCATGCATGCATCGATTCCTGTGAGTATAGTATTTATTTGGATGTTTACATTTGATTCTGAATGAGTTTGAGGCTGTGCTCCATGGCTAACAGGCTAAAGCTAACATTACACACTGTTGGAGAGATTTATAAAGAATGAAGTTGGGTTTATGAATTATACAGTCTGCAAGTGTTTAATAATGAAAATAGCGACGGCTCTTGTCTCTGTGAATACCGTAAGAAACGATGGTAACTTTAACCACATTTAACAGTACATTAGCAACATGCTAACAAAACATTTAGAAATACAATTCACAAATATCACTAAAAATATCATGATATCATGGATCATGTCAGTTATTATTGCTCCATCTGCCATTTTTCGCTATTGTCCTTGCTTGCTTACCTAGTCTGATGATTCTAGTTGTGCACAGATCCAGACGTTAATACTGGCTGCCCTTGTCTAATGGCTTGATCATGGGCTGACATATGCAAATATTGGGGGCGTACATATTAATGATCCTGACTGTTACGTAACAGTCGGTGTTATGTTGTGATTCGTCTGTTTTTCGTCTTTTAAACAAATGAGATTTACATAAGAAGGAGGACACAATGGTGTTTGAGACTCACTGTATGTCATTTCCATGTACTGAACTCTTGTTATTCAACTATGCTGAGGTACATTAAATTTTTCATTCGATGGCACCTTTAAGAAATGGTCAAAATGTTACATCCAGTGTTATTTTAGTATTAAGTTTTAGTATTTATTTTTTATTAATATTTAAAAAAATAACTTGTTATTATTATATTTCAAATTGTAGTCATTTTTTTATATACTTGTTATATACCATTCGTTTATTTTCAGCTTTAATATCAGCTATAGTTTTTGTAATTTTTGTGCTTCAACTTCAGTTTTTAAGTTTAGGTTTTTATCTAATATTTATATTTTATTTCAGCTTTATTTAAATAAAAAAATTGCTTTACATTTAGTTAACAATAACAACACTGGTTACATCAAATAAGATTTCACAGAAATGTATGCATCACCTTCCTGTAATCAGTGTAATTATTAATCAGCTAGTTTCCTTAAAAATATACCAATAGCTGTGGAGTTGAAAAACACACTTCATTTGTATTTTAAAAAAGCTAATGTCAAAAATCCAGATAATGCAGGTCAATACAATATAAGGAAAATCATAATTTTGAGTTTTTTGCTACAGTTTTTTTAACAAATATAATCTTTTTTTGTCTCTCATTTTCATTTTAAAGTGTCCGGAACACAAAACACATTGTGTCATTTCCACATGCTTTGAGTGAAAATAACAGTGCAAAAAAAAACATGTCCACTGCAAGGACATTTTATGAAACAAGAAGTGAAACCACAGAAACCAAAAAAACAAACATGGCTAACTTGTTAACTGCTACAGACATAGTACATGCTGTTTAGTGCGCTAGTGAACTGTCCATTCATTCACTATTTACCTGATCTTTACCATCAGGTGCTGGCAGCATTTTGATTCTTGTCATTTTTGAATGGAATCAAGTAATATTATGTATTCGTGGAATGTACTTATAAAGATATTCTCATGTTTTCACATAGTCATTTGTTTAATGCTTTAATTCAGTACCTGATAGTATGATCTCAGGTGTCGATTGAGGATGGAAAAGTTCTGCACTCTGAGAATCTTGTCATCGCCCACATTGTGGTAGATTTGTTCTACCTTTGGATTGGGATCACTGATTAAAGAAACCAAACAAACAACAAAAATGTCGCCATTAGCTGAGTCACTTGAACTAGGCCATCATCAATGAACTGTTAATCCACTTTATTTTATCAAACTACATTGTTCAAAACAACTTAGATGAAGTTCTTTTTAATTTTTACACTTTGAGTCTTTCTTACATGATCCTCATGACCTCATTGAGGTAGACTCCATTGGTAAGCTTCAGGTACTGCCTCACTGCATTCTGGGAGTTGGAGTTTACTTCCATGTATTCCTGAGAGAGTGATCCAGTCTCCTCCTCATCGACAATACCCTCAAATAGATGCACCTTACAGACAATGAAAACAATGCCCCGTTCATATCAATGTGCATATGAAGAGTAAGTTTATCATATGAAGAGTAGCCTAAGTCTGAGTATAAATTATCTTTGTTCACTGTTGTGAATGCTTGATTGTTACTGTACATATCTACATAAAGTTAGTCAGGATGTTGGGTAAAATCAATGTTTCGTTTTGACTCTAATTTCTAAAGAAATCATTAAGATATTTTAAGATATCGCTCGTTGTTTAAATATAGCTGTGTTTTTGAAACATGCTAGCTTGTGTTTAGCTGATCCAAGCTGGTCATTAGCTGGAAAAACCGGACTTTTATAGTTGTGGACAGCTGGTAGCCAGTTTGTTGCTGGTCCAAGATTTTGGACCAGCAACATGTATCAACTTGGACCAGCTAGAAACCGTTGCAAAACACAGTTAACCTTGTAATATTATTATTATTATTTTTTTTAGCAGGAAACAGCATACATGTTGATCAGTTGTTTATTTGTTAATGATTAGATTTGACAGTAAATAACATTAATTGATCAAAAATAATTTCTGAACATTATTTACAGTTCCAGAATAAAAACATTTTACTGAACAACATGAAGATCATCAAAGAACTTAAACTGTCAATTTGCTTACCACCTACCCATGTAACAAGTGCACTTCCCATAAATTCTTCTAACATTTCCGTAACGTTTACGTCCATCTTCTGTGTACCGTACCTGATCGGTTTTATCCCATAAAATTCATTGGATTATTTAAATAATAGACTTTGAAGAGTACATTTCATGGTTACCGTAATTCTCTTGACAATAAACTGTCAAGAAAGAACTGTTTAACTGTTAACATCTTTGCTTTCTGTGCCTTTCCCTTCCCTCATTAGTCACACTTCGAAACCACACCGGAATCTAAAGTTGCATTGCATTTGGTCTGTTCCCCTCTGCGCGTCCTCATGTCAGCGTGACGCGCGTGTTTCCACACTGAACACAGCAAGACCGCAACTGAAAGATGTCACAAAACCTAGTAGGCTGCCTATCTAGACGGCATTTTTGCGTTTCACTTTGAGACTATTCGTAGACTCTGTTCTGCAGCCTACGCTTTGTTTCCCCCAACTGCTACCTAAATAGGTTAATCAGATTCATTAGTCTTTGAGACACAACCTATAGGTGTGTGGGCAACACAGGAAATAAAATCTATGTATATCAGTTGAAGTCATCGATAACACTGCACTTGAAATAATTGATATAAGTTACATGCAAATACAGCATGCATGATTTGCGAGTTGATTAGAGAGATTTTCTTTCTCTAGATTAGGAGTGACAGAAGAGCAAAATTAAGTTTTTGCCGCTGTCTAGTGGTGGAAAGGTGTAGTGCGCTAGCAGATTATCTGGTCTTTTGTGACATGTTTTTAGTGTCACTTCATATCAGTTGAAAGTGTTTGATATGAAACTTTTATGTAAAATATGATCTTTCGAAATGAAATAAATAAGCACCTTTTTCATTTAAGGACCAATCCACTGAAATGGCAGATTAGTTGAACCTATGTGATCACTAGTGCAAAACTAATTGCATTTAATAAGTAACTAGATGCATGACACAGTTGTATTTGTACTGTGTTTTGTGTATGAATGCTTTGGCAGCAGTATTAATGGTCATCAAAGGGATAAAGAGATTTCAAGTGTCAGAACAGGACACCCAACAATATGGCCTGCCGCATTCAGTCAGTGTAATCCAATTCATTTCTCTCTCACTCTCACTCTCTCTCTCTTTCTCTCTCTATCTGCGTAGGCAGAAGAAGAGGAAATGGATTTAACACTACAATATTTCACAAGAGAAGTGTGAGGGAAGAAGTGTCCAAAATGAAAAAAACATATTTCCACACAAAACAGAAAAACAAAAACAAGTACTTGACGAACAGTCGTTCATGAGACACAATGACCATGTGACTTCACAGATCAGTTAAAAACTCTTTATTTGTCGCGTACATCTTCTGCGGTTTCAGCTCTCTACTTTTGTCTATTTAAGCAAAGCATGAAGCAGCAAAACATCTACAGACCTCATGTGATGAAATGTACTATTTCATTGCCTTCATTTCCTTGAAATTTTCTTCTTTAACTCTTCCTCATACATCTTCATCTTATATATTATTGTCATGTCAGACAGGGGTATTTTGGTACCATCAGATTTTTCAGTTTCCAGCATTTTGAGAGGTTACTGGTTTTCACCTCAAATATTTGGGTAACTTGATGACTTCATTTAACAATGAAGTAGCAATGTTACATTATAATTATGATGACTTATTTCCTTTTGATGATGATAATCAAGGACAGTTAGCGCTCGTGTGTACACGGGCGCTCATTATGAACAATTACACTTGGTCTTTTAGGCTGTGGCTGGCTTTTCTGCCTCTGGCTCTGTGCCCGGGGTCGCAGCGGATGCGTCGCCCACCTGAGCGAGCTGGAAGAGTTTCATCATCTTTTCTTTAGTCTCCAACAATGTCTCCTTCACTCCCTTCTCCAGGATGTATCCCTCTGTCTCGATCTCCATATTCTCCTGACCCAACACACCCTCCATTGCAGTCTGCAGGTAGCGCAGACTCACTAGAATGGACATCTGAGGACCAAGGAGATACAGAGGTCAGAGTTCAAATGACATTAGGACATTTTCTTCTTTAAAGAGTCTTCATCAAGTGATAGTTTAGCCATAAATTAAAATTCTGTTATTTGCTCACCCTCGTTGTTGCAAACCAGATGTTTGTTTTCAACAAAAGATGATATTTTGAAGAGTATTTTTGGGGTCCGAAACAACATCGGACTCATTTGACTTTCAATGTATGGACAAAGAAACACTGAGACATTTTTAAATATATATATATTATTTTGTGTTATTCAGGTTTATAAAGACACAAGGGTGACTAAATAGTAACAGAATTTTAATTTTCAGGTGAACTATCTCTTTAAAGAGTTTCTCTCTCTCCTGTACACAACATTTTGTTCAACTTTATACTAATATGAGGCTGGAACAACAAACAACACCTGAATTTATGAAGTAACAGCTAATAGTATGCAACATTGAATATCATACTACTTCAATATCATATTTTGTCAAAGCAAATCTAATTTTATTGGTGCTGGCAGCAGAAGTTGATTTTTCTGACTACTGAATTGGCAAATGAGGAGTGATGAGTCGTGCAATTAGTGTTACAAAAGCTGTGACTGTTATAAAAGCTGAGATAGGGATGTGGTTTTGGGTGCAAGTTATTTTTATGCTTAAATAATGAATATTGACACTTCTGAGTTCACAACTGTACTGCCAGCCTTTCCGGAAGTGTGTCAATATTAACTGAGTGATGAGAGTGTGAACGGTTCAATGTGTTGAGCACATTAGATTATACAATGTGTTATTCAAGGTTGACGCTTAAAATCATGTGGTTATTTTTTGCGGGAGTCCACTCCTCTGATGCAACTGGCACATATTATCACATACTTTTTAGGTTTATATGGTATAACATGTTTTTAATGTTGGTGTGTAACTGTAATGTTTAGTACTTCAATCTTGAAGGTGATGTAAACATTGTTCTGTTTAAAATATTATTTTGTGGTTCTGTTAGGTGACTAGACAGTGCACAAGTTACACACCTCACCTGTAAGATCATCCAATAGAGCTGTTCTGTTATTATGTCAATTTGGGCTATTTTGTAATGAGTTCCCATGGGAAGTTAAAATGTTTTTTTTAAGGATATTGATTTTGTGGTTTATGAGTAAAATAAATTCTGGTTAGCATTGCTTAAAGAGCCTTTAAATGTTTGGTTTGGTAAGATTGTTTTTGAAAGAAGTCTCTTATGCTCACCAATGATGCATTTATGACTATAATTTATCTTGGACAACAAAACATGAAAGTCTTTTCAAATGATGTCTGACACAGATCTTATTTTACTCAAATCAAAAACTTAAAAATACCCTCAGAACTCATGGCTCAGAAACACAAATTCTTTAAAAAGTCTAATTACTATTCATTCAACCCATTAATCAGCCCATACCTGGAGAAGGAAAAAAAGCAGAACACAAGGGCCGATGGTGTTCATTAAACCCATGTAGTATTTGACAAGGGCCTGGCGGCAACCTCGGTTGTACAGGTTTAACTCTTCAGTCTGATACTCGTAGTTGTAATGGGCAGAATTGTCCAGGAGACTGTTCTGGATGCAGGGCCGCGGGGAGGCGGGGTTACAGCAGCTGAATGGGACCCCATCCACCAGATATCGGCCATCTACGTTACTCCTCACGCGACTGTGTCGGAAAAATGGAATAGACAGAAATGTAAGACTATGTATGATGCAATTATAGGTATAAATTTCCTAGTTTTGTTATCATTGATTCTGTAACTCTTTATTGACTTTCTGATCAATGCGCCAGGCTCATGCACACATGCGTAATTGATTTGCGAGTAGGGATTGGCCTTTCTTCATCTGGTGATGACATCCTGTTTCAGAACATGACATTCTAAATTCTGATTAATCTTGGAAGCTAAAAGAAAGCATTTGGAATGTTTTCCTTATTTGAATACTTTGCAGTTTCTGAAACCTTTTGACTGATTTTTTTTTGACTCACTCTTTCACTTCTTTGGATGTAAAGTCCAGGTAGCGATTGCTGATCCATTGTATCTCAAACCAGTCCCTGTAGTTGGTATTACCACAGCACTGGAACTCAATCTGTAAACGGTCAATAGTCTCCTTCTGGAAGCAACGGCCTGGTGTGTCTGTGTCCTGTAGAGATATTTAACATTAAATAACAGCTACATAGTTCATTAAAAGAAATATGTATGACTTGGAATTGAAATCCCTCAATTCAATGTCAAATTCTATATATTCTTTTGATTTTATATTATGTACATTGTATATTATGTTGTTCTGCCTTTGGAAACATTTGTTTGAATCAAGTCTCTAGAGACAAAAATGGCAAAATATTTATTGGTCTTTTAATGGTCTTAACTATTTTATCACATCACAAATCACTGATCAGAATATCATGTAAAGGCTTTTCCCCAACTTGCAGACTTTTTTTTTTCCAGGTAGAAGAGTCAGTGTTGTTTCACTCATTGTTAATGGCTTCAAACTGTTCATGAGTAGTTGAAAAATGTCTCCCAGTTCGTTTGAGTTTAATGTGAGACCAAATATTCACTATAGGGTTCAAATCTGGACTCTGATCAGGCCAAAACATGAGCCTGATGGACTTGTTCTCAAGCCACTTCTTGGTTGTCTTTGCAGTTTGCAAGAGCATTGAAAAATAACATCTGAACATTCCTCTTTAGACAACAACTTTTCATCAGGCTTCTCACACAATGACACCTCTTCAACTCATTGTGATTCATCTGTTTAATTGTGATTCATCACTCCAAACACAACTTCCTATATTTTGCCATGAACTTCATTCTGTCTTTGATGTTTTTCTGAGACATCAATGGCTTTTTAAGCATTTGCTTAAAGTTTGCTAATTTCCTGACCAATAATTTGTGGTTAAGACAATTAAAAGCGCAGTGTTTAGCCATTTTGGGCTTGGGCGATTTTTTATTTATTTATTGGACTCTTGAATACTTACTTTTTAGATGTCTATAGAGCTCTGAAATGCCATATTTATTCATTAATAAACTGTGAATAATTTAATATACATGACAACAAATTGCTGTTAAATGACTTTGTTAATTGTCTTTCTCTCACCAACCTTGTAGAAACGGATGCCATTCTTCAGCCCAATCTTCAGAGACTCCTCCAGGCTGGGCTGCAGGGCAAAGCTCAGAATCATGGCAACCAGCAGCAGGGAGGAGAAGAAGACAGAAATGCAGAAGAACGGAGGAAGAAACGTCTTCCAGCGTGGGAAACGCGAGAGGTCCAGTGAGTCATGGCAGACTTTGCCAGCACAGATGTTGATGCCCACTGATGCTAACCCCACTGCCATCAGCAGATTTGGCACAATGTGGATGTCCATATTGTGCATCACCTGTATAGAGTGAGAAGGGTTGAGTATCCTTCTATCCTGTTTTCAGCAGTTATGTAGATGAACATCCAGAACAATGTTAAAAAAGTTAACCTACTATTAAACAAATACAAAGTTCTGTCATGAAACTCTAAAAGGTGCCGACTGATAGGTCCCCTAAGGGTTAGTTCACCCCAAAATGAAAATTCTGTCATTTATTACTCACCCTCATGTCTTTCCACATGCACCCGTAAGATCTTCGTTCATCTTCAGAACAGAAATTAAGATATTTTTGATGAAATCTGAGAGCTGTCTGACTCAATTTAACCACCACTTTCAAGGTCCAGAAAGGTACTAAAGACATTGTTAAAATAGTCGATGTGACTGCAGTGGTTCAACCTTAATGTAATGAAGCGACGAGATTACTCAAAAACAAAACAAAAATGATGACTTTATTCAACAATATCTTCTCTTCTGTGTCATTCTCATACATTGTTTAGATTCAGCGCTTCCAGGTTGTACGTCAGAGCGCCGGCTTAGTATCACATGAGCAGCACGATGCATTTGTGTGATGTTGACACAGGAGCCGGCCAATAATGAGTCGCCGTTCTGATGTAGAACCCGGAAGCGCTGAATATAAACAGCGTATGAGTATGACACAGAAGAGAAGATATTGTTGAATAAAGCTGTCATTTTTGTTTTGTTTTTGCGCACAAAAAGTATTCTTGTCGCTTCATAATTAAGGTTGAACCACTGCAGTCACATCCACTTTTTAACGATGGCTTTAGTACATTTCTGGACCTTGAAAGTGGTGGTTAAATTGCTGTCATATACCTCTCGGATTTCATCAAAAATATCTTAATTTGTGTTCCAAAGATGAACAAAGGTCTTATGGGTTTGGCACAACATGAGGGTGAGTAATTAATGACAGAATTTTCATTTTGGGGTGAACTAACCCTTTAAATTCTCCCTGCATCTACATGTAGCCTACAGACATGACCGAAAGTTTGAAGTTATCTATTGTTATATTATATAATGTTGATCTTATTCACATAATGCTTCTGTTTAACAGGTGTGGGATAATAATAGTTTTTCCCACAATGCTCTATTCACTCAGTATCAGGTTTCATTGTGAGGTTTATTAACTTCATAATAGATACAAGCTGAGGTATTGGTTCACAGTAGAGGACCTTATCTGAGTGCCAATCCTCAGATTATGTGAGATTATTCCTCTCAACAAGACAGCTTAGGCCTGTAACACTTGTTGACAATTGAAAGGGTAAATGAAAGTAGTAGTAGCATTGTACATATGGTAAATAATATCTGCAAAAATAGCAAACTATTGTTTAAGACAAATGGCATACGCCTAGTTTTGTAAAACTGTTAAGCGTGATATGAAACACTGAGCGCATTTCTGATTATCCTTTCACGCACTTTATAGATCCTAATGGACTGTAATGGCAGGCACACTACAATACGTTATGTTTCCATTTATGTTCTTGGCAAACAAGCATGTATCTAGGGATACATTAGTACATCTCATTCTTCATTTTTAGGTTCTATTTCATTTTATTAATAAGGAAAAGTTCCATTACCTCTGATCTGCGATATAGCTCAGTTTTAAGGAAGACTCCCATAGCAAAGGTGATGGCTCCAGAGAACATAGCCACCCATGAAAGCAGCCACAGACCCTGGGCTAGACGCACCCTCTTTTGGAAGGGGAACTTAAGTTTTAACAACACCATGCTGCTTAGGAAGAGGTGTAGGATAGGGAGAGAGGGAAGTTTAGATTGCAGAAGAGGAATTTAATAGAGGTCATGCATTATCAGTATCCAGCTCAGCAAATAATCTTAGGTAAATTCCTATAGTGTCAAAAGGTTTTGTTAAATCTAAAAACAAGGAACAGGACTGTGCAAGTATCTCCAGATTACTCATTAATCACCTTCAAAATATTTCAGATATAACAAATACAAGGGTGTGAGACGAAAAAATTTTTTGATGTTGAATTTAAATTACAGTATAGGTTGTTTACAAGATGATCTGATTTTAATTTGTGCAAAAGAAAAAAAAAATGAATTACCTTTAAGAATGTTTGAGTGCCCTTTTCTTCAGACCCTGAGCCTTCAATATGCCTCCTACAGTTTGGCAGCCATTTTGACAAGGGCTTAAAAATATGATATTGAGTATTATGGCTTGAGTGTCATAATCTCCTATCCTCATGTCTGATCCTATTAGACCAACTCCACCAATGAGAATCCAGGCCAGTGTCCTCTAAGCAAACCTGCCCTTGGTCAACAGGTCCAGAAAGAGTGCCAGAGGGAGGGGTTTGATGCAAGGTGTGCCATGTAATGGACTGACAACCCGTGAAACCGAAATAAACACAGAAAACAGGAATGACAGAATGTGACACACATTTTAACCCTGTGAGCATCAATAAATGGCAGGGTCAGAAATAAATGAGGACTCAGGGCAAAAATGTCATCAGAAGTGACAATAATGACCCACATATTAAAAACATAGTAGCAAAACTTGCGAACTTTTAACTTTTAACATTTGGTATATTTCCAAATTTTATATGATATGATATATTTAGGGTTAGTTCACCCAAAAATGAAAATTCTGTCATTTGTTACTTACCCTCATGCCGTTTCACACCCGTAAGACCTTCGTTAATCTTTGGAACACAAAATATTTTAGTTGAAATCCGATGGCTCCGTGAGGCCTCCATAGGGAGCAATGTCACTTCCTCTCTCAAGATCCATAAAGGTACTAAAACATATTTAAATCAGTTCATGCGAGTACAGTGGCTATATGTTAATATTATAAAGCGACAAGAATATTTTTGGTGCGGCAAAAAACAAAATAACGACTTATTTAGTGATGACCGATTTCAAAACACTGCTTCAAAACAAAGCATTGGAGTGAATCAGAGTGTATCGAATCATGAATCGGATCGCGGGTCAAACTCATAGACAGTAAAAAAAAAAACTATTTTTTACAGTCAATGGTCAAACCGCCAAACTGCTGAAATCACGTGACTTTGGCGCTCCAAACTGATTCAAAATGCTCCGATGCTTCCTGAAGCATTGTTTTAAAATCGGCATCACTAAATAAGTAGTTATTTTGTTTTGTTTTTTTCCGTACTAAAAGTATTCTCGTCGCTTTACATTATTAATATTGAGCCACTGTACTCACATGAATTAATTTAGATATGTTTTTAGTACCTTTATGGATCTTGACAGAGGAAGTGACATTGCTCCCTATGGAGGCCTCACGGAGCCATCGGATTTACGGGTGTGAAACGACATGAGGGTAAGTAATAAATGACAGAATTTTCATTTTTGGGTGAACTAACCCTTTAACATATTTCATATTGTATATTATATTGTAGGCCAATCTTGGGATGGGGTACAACGTAGTCGTGTGTCAATGCTGGCTATCTGCATTTGCTGGCGCAGAGGTGAATGTTAATGTGTGTCTATATGAAGTGTTTTTTTACAGTGTGTAGATCTAAATCTACTGTGACTATACAGAATATAGATGCTCTATATTATAACACCAGGAATGGATCATTTGAAATATAACAAAGCAGTATTGATCATGTGATGTTTATTTAATTTAAACTTGAATTCGGTTGAAGTAATTGGATGTCACAAAAATTGGATGTCATACTGTGTTTTATATGGATATAAAGACACCAAATTTAATATAGACAAATATAAACAATTCTTAAATGCAGAGCAAATTTGCATGCAAGTCTTTATTAATATATTTCAGGATATTATACAATAAAATTATATGGTTATATGGCTAATTTTAATTCTAGCAGTAATTATAACTTGCAGTCTATGAGTTATAGATTTTAGAATCACAACAATGAAAACTTTGCTTAATGTTAATTTATACAATAAACAGACACACAAACATTAATGGTCTCAGCTGCTAATTTACATATTTCATAGAAGTTCTATTCGCTCTTCAGTTTCATTTTTTTAACTAGCAAACATTAAGCAGTTAAAGATAAATTAATAAGATATTAAAAATATTACTTTTCCCAAGCAGCTCTTTGACAGGAAATTTGGTTATCAATAAAATAATATGATTGGAACACATAGTTCTAACTATATTATTTTATTGATTACCAGTTTTTCAGAATATACAAGACAAAAAGTGCAAACAGGTATAAAAACACAAACACAGAGAATGCCTTTCACATATGTATGTATGTATGTATGTATTTAACCACAAATCAAAGCAGGAATCCTTAAAACTAAATGATTTCAATTTATATAGCACAAAACCAGATGGTATACTTATTTGCATACAACAATTGTACCAACAAAGGTCCATTAGAGCTACAGTTATTTGCATGCTTCCTGCAGTATTGGTAATGGGGGACAATATTGAGATTTTCATCCAGTTCTTATATCTTTTACCATATAAACTTCAGATTGAATGTTACTCTTTTCCTTCTGTTAGTTCTCTGGCCCCCATCACTGCTTCTAAACTATCTTTCCCTTCACCATCATGCACTGGAGGAGGAATATGGTTCAAAAACTCATTCAGCATCCTCTGAGCAGTGAAATGGCTGAAATCAATGGAGTCTTTCCCCACCATGACGGTTCCTTCTCCACCTGTCTGTCTGTTGAGCCTCATCTCATCTAGGTTATATGGGTTTGGAGGAACAATGCGGATCTCTGTGTTCATGGCTAAATGATGCATTTGATGACTTGGGGCCTTTGTATCTGCCATCGTTTTGTGGATTGGCACATGATCAATAAAAGGAAAAAGAAGTTGTGAGTCACTTCCTTTAACTACACTTTGTTCTGTCCCTGCCCATGGATCATGATCATGTTTCCATGGCAGAAAGGCTGTGGCAGGCTGTTGTCTGTCACCTGAGCATGTCTCTCCAGTCTGTGGCCATTCAAAAACTTCCCTTTTTCCTCCAGATGGTTGGTTGTTTCTGTCTGATTGGTTGTTATCAGGGTGGCCTGGAGATGTTTGAGGACATAAGAAGTGTTCCAGTCTTTCCTGGGAGTCAAAGTGATTTTTCAACAACTCACCAATCAATGAGTGAACCTGAGGAAAGATGATAACCCATAGAAAAATCAAAAGATTTTTATTTTATTTTTTTTTTTATAATAAATGATTTTTTCCATGGACATATTATTTTTTTAAATTCATGTGCCCTTGTCATTTTTGATCAAAATAACTTCCCCTCCCTCTTAAAGCGTCATTGCTTCTCTTCTCTGATGACGTGTTTTTCGATGCGAGAGCCGGACGACCTGACACTCACATGAGATCACAGCATTAGTCCCTGCCCAATTTTTCAGTGGCATTGGTTTCAGAAGTTTTTTTTTTTGTTTGTTTGTTTTTTTCCAGATAATTTTTTCCTATAGGGAAGTCTTTGTTAAAGCATTATAAGCTATGAACCAAACCAACCAGCTATGAGGTTAAAGCAAAAACCTTTGAGACTGTGTACTTAATGGCTTTAGGGAAAGAACAACAATCCCATGAAGCATTGCAAACAGCAAAATCGATTTAAAATCATTGACAAAATCTAAAAAATGTTGAACATATATATGTATATATATATAAAACTTTCAGTTTATTGCAAAATATGCATATATACCTCATTACCTCTTTGCCACATTTTGCTTGTCGTAGCTCTCTGATTGGTGGAAATTTCTGTACAGCATCATGGGTAATGTAGTTTTTCATGATAAATTCCAATGTTAAACATGATTGTAATAGCATATTTAAAATAGCATATTTAAAAGTAACAGATGGCTTTGACAAAAGCAAATGCCAAAGATTATCAACTTTGTAGCTTACAGTTGGGCTGTCCTTAAAGGTTTAAAAATTATTGTTAAAAATCTCTATAGAGAAAATGAAAGGAATTTTTATTATATTATATATTATATATTATACAGAAATGGATTTTATCCATTTCTGATGGACAAAATCAAGTCCAGCCCAACATTTTATCTTTGTTTCTTGGAGACTTTAACATTCAAATTCAATATATTTATATAAATATATAATGTCCTTTTCATGTTCCTCCCCGTTCAGGACATGGAAATGCATATAAAAAATCATCTATTATACTACAATTAAATATTATGGGCTTATAATATTTTAGGCTTATATTATACACTACTATAAGCTGTTTAGTGTGGAATTGATTACTTGTCCAAAAAATGGAAGACGTGGGGCATCTGTTTGTTTTATTTGTCTGTGTGTTGCACCTACATTGATGGTTTCCAGAGAGTTGATGGTTTTCTGAGCAGTTTCCAGCTGTTTAGTCAGATCCACAACTCTCTGCATGAGGAACTTCCTCTCTGAGTCCAAGCTGTCTACCTGTCAAAATACAGTAAAAAAAAAATACTGCTTAAATGTAACACGTGACGGTATTTCTGCAGAAGAAACATTTCAGCAGATGTGAATTTACATTTTTAAGAGCGCAACGCAAAGGAAACCATAAGGCCTGAACACAGCACTATAGAGGGGCACTTCATGTACAAATCTAATAAAGTAACATTCAAGAGCTTGTTTGTAGAATGATCATATATGTGTATCTTTTGCAGCAACCAGTGTTTTCTTGTTGTTCATATTTTCTAGATTTGTTTAGTTTCCACATATGTTGTAAACTTTAAGTATAAATCTCATATCTGTCCAAAATTATGTTTTGTTCCTACCTTAGAAGTCTTGACCTTCTCTGCTGTATCCAACATGTAAAATTGTAAAATGTCATAATAGTTCTATTAAATTAATTTACACTTCATCGCAATAATAATAATAAAAAAACAGTGTAATTATTAGTTAATTTTAACAATTTAGGTTACATTTGATTTTTTTTTAACTGCAAAAAATGATAATTTTGATGTTTATTATTTAAAAAATTGTTTAAAAATGTATTTAATGTTGACTGTCTATTGCATGAAATTGACAAATGTACAAAAAATAGGTCTAAACTGTATTTAGTCATAAATTTTACAAAGGTTGAAAAAACTACAAACTTCATAAAATAAAATGAGAATAAAACCGCTCATATTATTTAGCTAACATTCTAAGACTGACATTTTGCGCCTTCTTTCACAGACCTTTTATTTATACATTTTCTTTCTGATCCTATTTTGTACTGTTTTTGTGGAAAGTGCGTCCTACAACTCATGTTAATCTTACCGCAGATTTGAGTTTCTGCTCCAAGGCGCTGTTTGCCTGCTGAGAAACAGAATAGCTCTCCTGAAGCCTGCAAATGACACATCAGACAAAGAGAGAGAGTGGAGTGGTATCATTTTTAAGAACTGTTGCAAAAATGTTTGTTTTTCAATGTAGCATCTGTGGAGCTTAAATGCTGACCTTCTGTATTTCTCTTTGAAGCTACCTAACTCTGTCTTGGTACAGTGTAATTCTGCCTCCATGTTCTCAATGCATGCCACCGTCTGCAACAGGTTCTCATGCAGCTCTTTGTTGTACTCCTCCAGCATCCTGCAGTATATTACAGATCGATGTGTTTATGTCAGGAGGTAAACTGCTGATTTCTAGCAGCAGTTTACCTTCTACTCTATCATAAATCACTCGCAAAAAAAACAACAACAAAAAAAAAAAAACAGTGACTCTGTGTACTAGACAGATGAACAGAGAGATGAAAATAGAAACAATCGATATGGTACAAACTGGATGAGAGAGTTTAGGAAACTGAGCAGAGTCAAATGGGGGAAAGCTCTAGAATAAAAGCAAAATCAATAGTCTGCAATAACCAGACTAAGGGAAAACCACTTACTGAACTTTCTCCACAGAACCGACCGAATCCTGGGGGCAAGAGAAAAAAAAGAGGGGGGTGAAACAGTAAACAGAGGACAGAACAGAAAATAGAAAATTGATTTTAAAGTGATATAGTCAGGAAAGACCATTGATTTATGACTCTTCTGGTTCAGTTGTGTTAATCAACAGATATGGACACAATGAAGGGTATCCCTCATGCTTCCGGCTTTAGAGGTTAACCCAAGGCTATCCATAATTTGATTTGATTTTAATTAACCTTCATTTTGAAGCTGTGGTTGTTGTTGTTATAATTACATAAATGACTATTCTTCAAGATCAAATATTGAATCCTGTTACCCAGGTGTTTATGAGGGGAAAATGGTTAAACAGATATGCTTCTTCAATTTATGGAAAACATTTTATATCATTCAAAGGTTTAGGGTTGTTTTTTGTTTTTTTAAATAAGTCTCTTATGCTCACCAACACAGCATTTATTTTATTTAAAAACAAACAAACAATAATATTGTGAAATATTACAATTTAAAATAACTGTTTTCTATTTGGATATATTTTAAAATATCATTTATTCCTGCGATGGCAACGCTAAATTTTCAGCATCATTACTTTAGTCTTCAGTGTCACATGATCCTTCAGAAATCATTTTAATATGATGATTTGCTGCTCAAGAAACATTTCTGATTATTCTATTGAAAACATGTTGTTCAGTTATTTTTTTTCAGGATTGTTTGATGAATAGAAGTTTCAAAAGAAAAGCATTTATTTGAAGTAGAATACTTTTGCCTTTACTGAAAAAAAAAAAAAACTCATTGCAAAACAACATTTGGTCTGAAACTCATACTGAGTAATAGCATAATTTAGATTTTCATTTTTATATTGATTTGTAAATTGTATAAATTATCAGTCAGTTTTTATATTTGTTTTTAGTTGTATAAAATTGTATTTAATATGAAGTTTGTCAAATGTTTATTGCTAAATAAAAAGAAAATGATACAAATTCATCACATCTCAAATTTGGTTAACGGAGTCAATCATTTCAAACCTCATATTAAATTATTGGTACTGACTATTTGTTTATTTTTATTTTATTATTACGTTTTCTCAAAACATTTTTAAAACATTTCAGGCCCCATTTGGCCCAAAATATTGAGTTAAACATAAAAGAAGCTAAACAGAGAGGATGAACTTACCCTGTGTGGTTTAGACTGCCTCCTGTGTCCCATGTGTTTGGGTCTGTCACTTTTCTCTGAGCTGGTGGATGATTTACTTGACGGGGACTCTGACTCCAGCCCTGGGGCTTGCAGAGGAGACGGTGATCCCTTCTCTTGCTTAACCAAGGGCCTAAATGGGCTGTGACTACTTTGATGTCGCACTTTGTGTTTAGAGAGGTGGCGGTGGACAGATTCAGGGCTGGTGCTGGTGCCGTCAGTGAGCATCTGAGTATATTGCCTTTGGTGCTGTTTACCTGAGGTAGCCCCCTGTCTTTCAGCTTTAGAAGGATGGCGGGGTGGTGGTGAAGGAGGACTGATCATGCTTCGGTTGTGGTATTGGTCCTGATGTTGTTTGCTGGGTCTCTTATGTGATTGAGAGAGTGAGCTTGAATCTGTACCGGTTTTTCCCGAATCAGGTCTCTCGGCTCTGGTGGGCTGCTGTTTTGGTGACGACACGACGCTCTCCTGCTTGCCGCTGCGGTTTATGCGTTCTTCGTTAGGAGATTTTGGGGGGGTTGGTGTGGCTACGCCAAAAGAGCTAAGTGCACAGGGACTGATAACCTGCCTGGTGATCTCATCCAGAAATGCAGAGAACTGCATCTTCCCTTTCACAAAGGTATTACTCGCAGCTTCCGTAGAGATCTGCTTGGTTGTTTCTGTGACGTGCACCCTGGTGGAGAGCACTTCCATAGACTTGGCTTTTCTGAAGTTGCTACCTTTCTGTCCCTCATCTTTGTTTTTCAGAATACCTTTGCTGGGGAGCTGAATAGTTGATACAGCCTTCTTGGGAACCGCCCTGCCTCCGAGTGCGATGTCGACATTGCCACTAAAGGCAAGGCTTTGTCCCAGGCTTGCAGTTTTGTAAAGTGGCCCATGATCTATGTGTTGAGATTCTGCTGAGTAACAATCATTGTGACTATTTTGCAAAAGGCCCTCCTCGCTTCTGCTGTGGCCCCTGGAGAGTTTTGCCATCCCATGTCCATGCTGAGAACCGGGGAGCAGTTTGTCAGTGTTTTCCAGGCTGTGGCGGTGCCTCTGATCGCTGTGATCAAAAACAAAGTCCTCAGATTCTCTGTTGTTGATTTTCCTTTGAACCTCAGAGATGTTGGAGCAGGACAGGGAATACTGGGGTTTGTGCATGAGATACGTCTCATCATCCAGGCTGGGCTCTGAGGTCCAAGATGGAGATGAAGAATTGGAGGAGGAGGAGGACAGGCTGGAGGAAGACCTTTTAGTCAAGCTGTGGCGTTCTTCAGACACTTTAGGGTGCGCATGTGGATAAGAGTGATGCTGGTTGTCATGCTGGTTTTGAGTACGTCTATCATTGTGCTTTCCATGACTGCTTGAAGAGCTGCGACTGATTTAAAAGGGGTTCAGTAAGAAAATGAAATGAATAATAATGAAAATACTCTAACTATGTGATCTGTTCTTGTCATATAATGTCAATAAATCATACAATGATTTAAATTGTGTTGAATGATTCATTAAGTCTCAGTTTGGCAATATGAAAGACAAAGGAATACATTTTTTTGCAGGCCACAATATATATTTGGTAACACTTTATTTCAGTGGTCCAACAAATATAAAACAAATGCACACAATTGGTTTGTTGCATTCTTATCCTATATAATAGGCCTATATTATCCTATTCAACTATAATTAAATTACAACTTGTAATCATTGTGCCACATGACCAAAAAAAAGTATGAATATGGAAAGATGGCATCCGTATTACCAAAGATTATTTTAAAATTTGTTTAGTTAGTTAACAGTAACAACACTGACACATATCCCAAAAAGAAAGTTTAAGCACATACCTGTGTGATCCATGTTGGTGATAAGGGTTGTGATGGTAATGATGGTTTTGAGGATGCTGATGAGGTACGGGATGGGAATGTTTGTACATTTTGACCTCATCCTCTGAGGAGCCACGCACAGGTGTGAAGTATCTTTCCATGTCGTATAACTGCTACACTATCAGTATTTAGCAGTGTTACTCTATTGATGCCTCCCTTGTACTCTATGAAAGAAAACAAAATAATACGTGATCCTTGTAGCTTTTTGGAGTGTGTTTAAAATGTAAAGTTCCAGAAATTCGAAGAAAAAATTATCTTCTAAAGAAAAATATTCAAAAGTGCATCCGTTAACAAGTAGATGATTCTTCACCAGGAGTGCAGCAGGAGTGAAACAATTCTAATGCTGCCAAGGCACCTAATATCTGATTATGATGTAATGACTCCACATTGAACTCAATAAAAACCCACCCTCATGGGGAGAACACAGTTGGAACACAATCGATCTGGTTTGGTCAATCGATTTGGTGAAAGGACATTGCATTGTTATTTGGGTTACATACACAAAATGGGGTGAATGAAATTCATGGTGGCACTCAGTTACATCACAATAACAAGATTTATTTATTGGAAGACATTTATATTTATATTCACAGACAGAGAAATATTTTTTCCCTTGTACTTCTTCTTATAGACATTCATATCACACCCCATCACCTAGGTTATGTGAGGTTTAAACAACAGCTATATTTTGTTTATAAAGTATAAATATAACAGTATGAGCATTTTGTTCATTATTTTATCATTATTGTGTTTTTATTTTTATGACTATTGAATCTGATAATTAAAAATAAATGTAGTTAAGGCAAAAAAGTAATTAAAAATTGTGGAGAAAAAAAAATTACAGGACCTAAAATATCCATATACACAAAAGTGCTATATAGCACTAAAAGTGGTTCTTGGCTTGTAATCATGGGAACCACTTTTGGTGCTATGTAGCACCATATCTTTAAAGGTGCTCTACAGCACCTTTGTCAAATGGTGCTATGTAGAACCCATAAGAGATGCCATATCACATTTTATTTCTTCAACAAAAATGGTACTAAACAGCACCAACAGTGGTTCTTTGGCTTGTGAAGAACCTTTAAATGGGCTTAACAGGTTCTTTGTATGGCAGTGGTGCTATATAGCACCTTAACCACCCCAAAGAACCGCAACCATACAGGGACTTAAGAGGTTCTGTATACAGTAGTGGTGCTATATAGCACTTTAACCACCCCAAAGAACCGCTGAAGAACCATACAGGGACTTAAGAGGTTCTGTATACAGTAGTGGTGCTATATAGCTAATCGAGCTAATGCAGCTTGATTGTAATTTCCGTCTATATACAAATTACGGCGAGCCGTGTTTGTATGCCGATGTAGGGTTGCACAGCCATGAGCATTAACAGTAGTGAAACATCCGCAATTGTTGATAGAAGGCTTGTTCGAGATGTGTCGGAGCACATCTGGCGGTTACAAGTTTCTTTTCGGTCAAGGTAACCCTGCCCCCAGCCCCTGACACAAGCGGTTCTTACTTCTAGCCCAGCAATGTTTTGGCGCTACTTACGAACCACTTTTTCTGGTTCGGAGCTGGTGCTTTGTGTGTCGAAAGACAAAGAACTGATTTGAAACTAGGCTCTGGCTCCGAACCAGCACTCAAACTGCCTTGGTGGAAAAGGGGTATCAGTCATCCCAAAGAACCACTGAAGAACCATACAGGGGCTTAACTGGTTCTGTATACAGTAGCGGTGCTATATAGCACCTCAGTCATCCCAAAGAACTGATGAAGAACCTCTGAAGCACCAATAGCCTATAGTGGGTTCCCAAAGATTACGAGCCAAAGAACCACTTTTAGTACTATATATATACTATATACTATATATATATATATATATATATATATATATATATATATATATATATATATATATATATATATATATATATTAGAGTGTACACAGTCAGATGTTAACCTAAAATCTCGAAGTTGATTAAAAAAACAGGATAAAACATTAAATGTCAGTCATCTTTGATTTGTCATGTTTTAAATGTTTAAAAGGCTTTTAATCTATAAGCCTACTTAAAGACTAAAATACAATATCTGTATATGTAATGTATTTTTCTTTTTATTCTTTGTCTGAGTTGTCTGTATCTGCAAATTCCCTTCATGACTCAGCATTCAGAAACATGCACTGTTCATTCTTTCTAGCTGGAAAGGCTCTGTAGATAACTTTTTAAATGCTGTTTCATCATATACGGGAAATAGTTGCTGTGAAACTACAACAAATATATTTTTGTAAATCCCGTTTTTGTCTATCACACTTTGGGCCTTTAGACCTGAAATGCTTTATATGAAAGACTGTTGAAATGGGCGACCATTCATTCCACTGAAACGGCCTTTTATGTGATAATGCTGATGAAGAAGAAGGTGTAAACGAGTCTGATTAACTTACAGGCTGAAGGTTTTCATTCAGGCTATTTAGAATGAATGTTTATTCATGTTCGACTGGACTTAGACTTTCCTTTGAATGTTCTGTGATTAGTGTAAGATTCGTGCCATCTAGTGGTTAACATGCAAATGAAATCCATACCCCGAACATCTAGATCTTTCTACACTTTGCCACATTCGTCACGTTTACAATTCATTTTAATTCAAAACATCATTTTGTGACGCAAAATTAACCGATGAAGTACATAAAACTCAGTCCATAGCTCAATTTTTATTAGCAGAGTATTGAAAAGTTATATTTGTATGTTGAACATGAAGACGAATCTGCAAACTCATTCCAAAGCTGCGCAAACAACGTGACCACAGCAGCTGCTAAGAATATTAAATTATTGTAAATCTTTAGGGATATAGCATTTAACTTTTTGTAGATTAAATATTGCATTTAACTTTGACGGTCCCTGAAACTTAATCCCCAAAATAATGTGTTTATTTAGCGCTGTGTACTATAAAACCATTTAACAGATGAATTACTAAGTGAACATTGAAAGCATTCTGCTGGCAAATTGCATGATGCATGTTTAGACATAAACAGGCAATCCACTGGTATTTCGTGTTTTTTAAGTGTATTTGTGTTGCCCATCCCCCTTCCCACTTGTAGCAGTCCTGTCCTGATGTGAACGTCAGCACAAATACCAGAGGAGACGTGCTGGAGGCCTCGTTTGCCCCGCACCCACCCTATTAATGTGACAAAGAAACGAATTTACTCAAACGTGTCAACTAACTCTTCAAATTCAGTTTAAATGTACATTTATTAATTTATCGGAAGCGGCTCACAAGAGTGTAAAAGTACAACAAAAGATGTATACCAAGTCAAAAACATTTGACAAAAGCTTTAATTTGTCATGATGGGCCATTGTTTTAACCTTGTAAAGCACAAGGTATACTTTTTGATCTCCGAAAATCCTGGATTGTTTTCGTAAAACGTTAGATCTGGGTTAAACCAGAACATTCTGGTATTTTTTCGAGTTGATCTATCATCTTTTTTTAAGCCAACAAATGTTACACGCAAGCGCATTAGGGCACTGCGGAAAAAAAGAAAAGAAGATCCGTGCACTGAAACCGGTTTGTGCTGGATTGAAAGAGGGGGTTTTAAGATCCATGTTGTATTCCTCCGCACTGCGCTTCTGACGTAATTGTTTCTGTTTGAAAAGTGCATTTGTGATGAATCACCCTGCGTTTCTGGGCAGCTCAACTGTGACCGTTGGTCTTACTTTATAAAACGGAAAGCGAATTTGGTGGGGGAATTCCTTATATAATTTACCAAATTCCCATGTAATCTACTTTTAATTTTGGGAAACATTTGTGTTCTAATTCGACCTTTTGTCCCATATGACGTGATGTTTTAACAAGTGTATTTAATATACAATGCATTATAAAAACATTATATGCTGTTTTTGATTACACACATCATTTTTGTTATAAATGACAAAGTAGAAATAAATAGTCATACTCATATATAGGCGGATATCTTGATCTAAAATAAATCAAAACCCTTTGTGAGAGGAACTATTTTTTTTATCAGACGGCGGAAGGAGCTGAAATGACCGCCTTACCGCGGTCTATAAAAGCCATGCCAACAACAAAGCGCGTCACAACGGGGTGAGGCGAACAGGAAGGCAGGGAGGTTTCGTTGATCTGGTGATGTGACTTCGTTTTATTCTGTTTTTACTTTTTCCTAACGATAATTTAGAGGAACTGTTCTTTGTCAACTTATTTTCGCTTTTAAGTTTATACGTTGTTACAGTTGACTATATCAAGGCTTTCTTCTAACACGTTACCTTTAGCATAAAGAAGTTACATTGAAAGCTTACTTATAATTTAAAGTGTCTTTTATGAAGAAATATTCGACCTTTTATTGGTCCTAACAAGACGATAGACTATAAAAAAATGTAGAGTTTTATATAATAGAACATACAGTTCTTATTTTGCTACTAGCTAATGTTTAACCAGCTGACCAAGAGCCTAAACAAAACGTAGCTATAAATAAACATGTCATATAATTCTGTTAAGCTAGTTTTAAATATATTTTTGTTTCAACATAGTTCTTCTGAAGTAACTTGACTTAATGTATACAGTTTTGTATAACTGGATGATTATTTTACTAACGTTACTAGCTTAAAGTTTAACCAGCTGACTAAGAGCTTAAACAAAGAGCAACTATAAATTACCATGTTATAATGTTCTATTAAGCTAGTTTTAAATATATTTTTTGTTTCAACACTTTTTTTTTTTTTTTTTTCTGAAGAGACTTAAAATAGTTTAGTTTCTCATTCTCGACGATAGAACTCCTTTACAAAATGGCGGCCGCGACAACGAGCAAGTTATATGATCGTGAAGCCGCACTTATCTGTAAGAAGACTACAACAGATTTTCAATTAAAAAGACTCTTATTTCTTTTTTTATCTTCAAACCATAACATAATCAACAACTTACTGCCAAAAGAAACACCAGACAATCGGAAAATGTTTCGTTTTTACCTTTGAAACCTATGAAAAAAAAAAAGAAGCCCGCTCTCGTTGCCTTTTTAGGAAGAAATTACTGAACATAAAGTGAGTTGAAAGACATCGACAACGATTTTAGAAGCAGCCTGTTTTTTTTTTTTTTTTTTTTTGTTTTCGAAGAATTCTATACAAGTATTTCATAAGCCTTTTTTTTTTTTTTAAATCTGCTATGATGACGCACGTTTGAGTGTTTGAACGACCCACCTAAGTGATCGCTTTATGGACTGAGTCACATGTTGCGTAACAGCTGTGAAATGGGAGCTTAGTGTGTTTTTCATGATCTAAAAATATCAGCAGAAGACCGAAGTACCGAGGGAAGGAGAAATGGACTGAGTATAATTTATCCAGTAACGACCTAGCTCTTAGATGACTACGGATGGAAGAAAAGATCTACAGCAGAGGCCAGGACCAGGGAGAAACAGGACCAGATGTCGAGCCAGGCAGGACCAGGGGAGAATCAGAGGGCACAGAGCAGGGTGAAAAGCAGCAGCAAGCAGTATCCAGAGGGGGAGCCAGATCCACAAGGCAGAATAGCGTACCACGTTGGCCACCAGGGGGAGCTCAGCTGGTCTAGATCAGAGCAAGCCAAAGATGGGTCTCATCAACAGCAGAGAAAGAAAGGGCTCACAAGCAGAAAGTATAAGGGGGTCATCACCATAGAAAAGTCATGAAGAGGGCATTTGGTTTGTATGGGTAGAGGTATCCTGTGTAATTTTGAAGTCAATTTCAGTAGTTTGCATTTCAGAACACTTTTGCTCGCGAAGTTCTGTTCTTTCCTTTTCAGGCGTGGTGAGTGACTGTTTGAAATTCCGATGTGTCATCTGTCCTGTTGTTGGCCAAGTCTGATGAATGCTGTTAGTGTGCTGTGGAGATGACCGTCCTTAATCGACCACGCCTCCACTGAGTTTCGGCTATAGGCCCGTGGAAAAGTCGTCCCCATATCCGCTTAAATCCATTAGGTCTGTCCTGAGAAGCAATCCACGTATGAAGGGTTTTTCGGAGTTGGTTACCCTGCGTCCCTAAACGACACAACTACCTCTACTGCCACACCCGCTGCGTCAGTCCGACATATGATGCCAGGGCAGCTGCGTATTGCCTGCCGGTAAAAATTTTGACGAGTTCATGCATGAATTTTAATGATAAATTGGAGCAAAAGTTCTTAATTTTAAAAAAAAAAAAATGCGCTTTTGTAAAAAAAAAAAAAAAAAATTTAAATGCGCTATTGTAAAAGCATTGAGTAAAAGTTTTGACATACAGATTTTGCAAATGCAGTTTCTGAATAGTTGTATGTGATGTTATTGCACAGTGTTTTTGGGGTTTGGGAGGGGCAAATGCGTTTCTCGAGTTCTCTTTCCTACAGGCCCTGGTCACATTAGAGGCGATAGAACCAAAAGGGATTCCAGGATGTTGTGTGGACCCTTTTAGAGTCAAATTGTTGACTGCTCAGTAACGATTCTTATAAAGCTTCAAGGAAAGCCTCTGCTTTGATGGGATATAGGAAGGTACCTCATTGGATTTGTATTAAATCTTGTTTGGATATGAGAACCATACTTTCATCAGTTTTTTCCAGTATTGAATGTCGGGGATTGTCACGTGCATCGGGGCGGGAGGGGTGTGGGCCGTTAACCCAAATCTTTTCCTAGACTTTGCAGCTTGTGAAAGCGGCTTTATTAAGGGTGGCAGTGACTTGAATAGCGCTGTATGGGGGAAGGAACCACCAGTGTCTCTGCCAGTGGATGAGTGGCCCAGTTACAAGCCTTCCATGGCAGCTATACCAACGTTTACATCTTGGGTAACGCGGCATGGGATCAAACGCTTCCATTTATTTAACACACATCATGATGGCACTCTTTTGTCTCTTTATTGAATGGTATATCGATATTGGTTGTATGTATGAATATTGTCTATGGGGTTTGTGGATCTGGGGGGGATTGCTTAATTTTGACTCTTACAGATTGAAACAAACCCTCAAAGAACAAAGCTGGTGGTCCAACCAATATCTGCTCCCCTCCCCCACTTAAGGAGCAAAGCTACTTCAATAGAGGCCAAGGCGCTTTTAACGTTTTCTAATGGCAAGTAATTGGATATTCATGTAAATCGCATTCATTTGCTTTTGTCTGTCATTGTATTGTACTTGAATACAATTTGATGGCTAAGTGTCTAAGCAGTAATTGTATTAGTTGCTTATTGTTTGGTCAATTTTTGTATTTTGAAGAGTGGGGATGTGTGTAGGCTTTCTTTTCCTCCCCCTTTTGCATTTTTCAGTGTGCAGTGTCCCTGAATGCTATCCACTGAAGATGTCATCCTAACATTGTATGTAAAGATTTGCTTTCGCATCAATCAACTTCAGCCTCTTTTGGTCACGTAAGGTCACTAAGCAAGCTCATTTGTTCCTAACCTTTTTCCATTAATAGTGTGTTACAATTGTAAGATCTGTGGTTGAGCACATTTTACAAATTAGCTCTGTAATTTGTATGTAAGTGTACATTCTGTAACTGTTCCCATTTTCAGTTAATAAATGCATAGCCTGTTGTGATTGAAATATTTTGGTATGCATTTTGTTTCTTTGGGTATATGTGGGGCTTTCTTGGGGATTTCTTTATGCTTTTTCAGGTATGAGTGTAAAGCTTGGCGCATTTTGTAGAGCTTGGATGCCAGGGTTTGAAGTCAACTCTGTTCAAGGTGGAGAGGCAGATCAGTCCAGTCCTACAGCTGTGATCAGGCCGAAGGAGGAAAGGCAAAATTTACGAATCTAACTTGAGAAGATATGCTTTTATGCATTAAATTGTAGTCTCTTTGGCTTTAAGCCTACACTTTTGATATCTGAAACTTGCAGATTTGATGTCTTTATTTCGACATTGGGCTGTTTTGTGAGGGTGGGCGTAGGGGTCTTTGTTTTTGCCATTTTTGGTCTTGCAGAATCTTACAAATCCTTGTGAAGAATGCCACCTATCAGAAGAAGTTATTCCCTGAAATCGCCCGGTTCCACTGAACGCTTCGGCAGGCAGGACAGTTCGTTGTGCTACAATAGATTTAAGACTTTACTTTCAAAATTTTAAATTACCTAGCCACTACTCTGCGCAACTGTGCAGGGTGAAAGTTGCTTTACAAATGTATAGCAATAGACGTCTTTTCAACTGTTGCACAACTGTGCTCCAGACTCCAAATTTAGAGTGGCTGGAAGTAGCTGCGCAACTGTGCAGCTTTATTTGGTATTGCCTGTACATTACCTGAAAAAGCTGTTTTTGGGGTGGGGAGGGCTATGCACTTTTCTCTCTCTTCTGCAGAAATCGCATCAGCCAGCTGTGTGGTGAAAGTTACATGATGTCACCCTGTGGAGTCTGTAGTTACCAGGTGTCTGAATCATTAAACTTGACTGTAGAAACCTCATGCAACAACTTTTTGTAAACTTCAGTAACATTAATCACCAATGCTTCAGAAGCTACACTCCTTTTTTTTTTTTTTTTTATGCTTCATGCACTTTTTAAGTTTCTCTTGCATCTCTTAACTCCTTTAGTTGAGTTATACAGTTAGTATTGCAATCGGTGTGGTGGAAGTGTTTGTGTGTAGAAGCTCTTTGTTTCAGATTACCTGTTTGTCCCCCTGCCTTCTCGACTGCATCTGAATGCAAGGCTGTCTGTGAGCAGTTGCACCGGTGAATGTCTTCACTTGAGTGAATGGCGATCCGAATCCCCCTTCTGTGCGCTTGAGAGCTTTGTCCAAACCTCGGAAGCCCTTCGCCGAAGTCCTTCAGTGTGTCTGCGCGTCTTTCCTGTTTTTTTTCCCCCCTCCAATTCTTCATTTTCTTAGGTCAATTTCACTTAGGGAGCAAAATTTGTCTTGTCGTCTGGGAGAGCCCTAACCGCCTGATGAAACACTGGGACATCCAGTCGCTCTGATCAGCCTCATTTTCGTCATAATTTGCTGCTAATTGCGCATCCCTCTGCTGCTATCTGCTGAGTTAAGTACATGTAGTTGATCTTAATCCTGTGTATGGGTAGAACAAGCATTCACCTTTTTTTTTTAAATATGCATGCACTTAACACTTGCACTAAAATTTCAATCAACTCCAATGTCAGTGTTTGGAATTTGGTAGCTTTGGGGAGGGGTGGGGCAACACTTTCTCTCTTTTCAGGTATGCTGTTGTGATTCTACTAAAATTGAGACTGAGCCGTAACGTGGGAGTGGATGGATGTGCTTTGGTCAAAGCAATTGAGTAACCAGATTTTGCATTGGTTTATAAATTGTTTTAAATTGCTTTGGGATAGGGAGGGAGGGGGGGTGTGGGCTTGTAAACCTTTTTTGCTCTTTCATTGCAGCTGTAGACTTGCTAAAACTTTACTCTGAAGAATTGGGTGTAAAGCGTCGCTGGCTGGAGATAAGTTTATACGTGCACTTTTGCCTTTTAAAAGATTACGAAAATGGTTCGGGGAGTCTGGGGGGGAAACGGAAAACCGAGAATCTGTCTAGTTACAGGAATGATGATTTACAAAGGCAGCGATTTGTTCTGGCCATGTTGGTGGGATTTCGAGACCTGGATCATTGTTTGGTGGTAAATGACATTTGTATTACATTGGTTATGACACTTTGGGTGGGCTAGGGTGGGGGGGCTCTAAACTCTTCTCTTTTTGTTTCAGCTTTTAAATAGGAATGAGTCACACCTGAATGCAAGTGCAGCCTTGTTCAAGACCTCACTGGTCAGAGATTTGATCTTCCAAGTAGAAGCATATTAAAATTTGACATTGTATTGAGGACAAAATGATTACAGTAGTATCGATGGCAGTTTGGATGTTTTGAAGATTTTATCCAGGGATTGGGGGGGAAACCTGCAGTCTTTTGTGTAGTTTCAGGCTAAAGAAGAAGATCCATTCAAGACGTAGAAGAGTATTGTAGAGCAGCAGGTTTGAGGTTTTTCTTTTCCTGAGGGAACAATCTTAGGACTGTTCCTTCAGGTTTTGCTTTTTTAACCTCATAAGAAAAAAAGCAAAAGACTCCGGTGGAGGCACTCCTGATTCTCAGGACGGGGTTCAATTCCCTGCGGCGTCTTTGCTTTCTAACCTCTGCTCAAACTATACTTTTTGGTGTACATAATGTGCACAGTTTTAGTTTGGTTTTTTTTTTTTTTTTTTTTTTTTTTTTTTTTTGCTACGAAGTCAAAAAACAAAAACTTAATGCTTGTAAAATAAACTTGATAATGACCATGATTTGTCACCTTTGATTTTTACGTTAAGTAAGCTCTGTTCTCCATTCAGTGCTCCCTAATGTTTAATTTATACTGCAGACAACTCTATGCATTGTTGCAATATGGTATTTCTGAAATATTGGAATACAATGTTGACATCTACTAGAATGCTATGTGAATGTACCTCTTTACAGCCTGAATTTTTTTTTTTTTTTTTTTTTCTTCTAACCGTGGGTGACCAAGGATTATATGGGTAATTGCTCAAATGTATCATTTTGAACTGATTAAATGTTCCTCTTCATTGATATCACATTGCTGAAGTCTCAACTGATCCTACATCTGTGTCTGGCTTGAGTAAAGATTTTAAATACATGGGATGACTTCAGTGTGTATTTTTATGATGTCATGCATGCCACATTTTCTTTACCCTTAATTGTCTGCCAGCTAAACATAAGTAAGGTTGTTTTTTTCCCTCTCTATAATTGTAATGTATAACCGTATCAAACCAAACATTGTACAATGTACATTTGACCTGTGACAGCTTGGTCCAACCTGACATTTAAAATGGACGGATTTTGTTCACATGAGAACATTTGTACTTGATTGTATAGTAAATAAACGTATCTTGTTTGAATGTATTCCAGCATGGTTTGTAGGACATAATTAACAATAATTCAACAATATTCTAATTTAAGAGGAAATGACAAATAATTGCTAAAGAAAATGCTTTAGTTAGAATTAGACTCTGCTCAAATAACAGCTGTACCATAAATCCCAGGTCTCCCCTGCATTATTGTAAACTAATGGGAATCCATGGCAACATTAGCATTTAATAATAACTAGAACAAGATAACGTCACCAAGGATGCATGCACAAAATAAACTTGCTGAATTTGTAACCGTATACTATCATCTTTATATGGCAGAAATGGTAAGAGCAGTATTCTACAGGGTTATTATGCAGATTGGAAAAGTATGGAATTTGATTTTAATTTACAGATCTGGAAAAGTATGGGAAAAAAAATGTAAAGTGTAAAATATTTGTCTTTCCAGATTATTTCCCCCATTCAGTTTTCTAAAATATAAAATCAAGAATTTCTAAATATATCATGCAAGCAGAGTGAATTCATGGCAAAAATGTAGCGATTGCCGCATAATTGTTTATGGGTCGTTCTACAGAAACGTCCACTTTTCTGTTCCTAGTCTTTACAGAAATATTACACTTGAAAAACACTAGGATTACAATTTCTTTATATTTTAAAATGAAACTCTTATTTGAACAATTACACCTTCTTGAGCCATCAATGTGGCAATATATGTATTTTTAATTATATAGAATTCCAAGCACCAGAAGTACTCGTCCCCACAGTCATGTACAGAGGGAAAGTGCTTTATTTTGAGCTCAAACAGATTTTTCTATCATTTAAAATCCAATAATGTATACATGACTATCAAATATATGATGTAAATGACATTACGAAAATGAATAAAATATATATAATAAAAAAGTAGTGGTCCCCTGTGGTTGTCACTGGTGTTACCATTTAACAAAAATCTCTTATTTTGAAATAAAAATCACACTGATGACATCACTTTACTTCCCTTTTCGTATTTCTTGAAGATCTTTGAAGAAAGGCCCATGGAAAGTCCACTGTCTCTTTTCAGTTATCAGAAAAGGTTTTTAGTTGAACTCACTAGTATGACCTAATTTATTGTTAGGGAATTTAAAAAAAAAAAAATAAATAAATAAAAAAATACAAATGCATTAAACTACTTAATTATACCATGACTGACCACATGTGGTTTGATACCTTGCAGCAGCCATTTTGTAAAATGCTTTTTTCATAAAAATTGTCACTGGTGTTACTGTCACTGGTGTCACCTTATTATGGGTAACACCAGTGACTCTCATTTATAGATAAACTTTATTCAAAGCTATTAATTTAGTTCTTTTGCATAAAATAGTACTAAGATTATATGATTCTAACTTTTCTCATTGTTAATCGTCCTTGGGGCAAGTATGGCTAAATTGAGTGCAGCTGAGAAGCAGCGACTTTACAGACAGCATATTTTACAGACATTTTTTAAATGTTTGATCTTTTACTGACTGCCTTCACTAAGTGTCAATGATAAGTCTTTGATTGTATACCAAATGTAACAATTTAGTCTCATCTACTTAATTATTGTTGAAAAATAAGGATCTTTGGTCTTGTGTATTCATTGTCACTGGTGTTATGTTTTTGTCTGTCACGTTAAATAAAATGTGTCACATGTGACATGATAATAATTTTACATCCATTGTATTCTGCTACACTCAAGAATTAAGATTTAAAGGATTGCATCACTTGTTTATATCTGTTTTTTAAATATTTTCATTGTTATAGCAAATACATGGTTGCGCAAATGAACTAACATCATTCAATCATACTTTTAACAAACCTAATTAAAATAACACATAGGCCTAATCTCCTTATTTTTTGCATTATCATTATTTTTCTGTAACTGAAATAATATTTAATAAAAACCTTTAAAATTGCCAGAGAAGTAATGTAACAAAAACTTTAATTAATAATTTAATGTTAAATATATGGTCTGAAAAATCTACAGTGAGGATTGGAAATTTGAGTCTGGAAAAGTATTGAATTTTGAAATGTATAATGTAAAATGTGTAGGAACCCTGATGCTATGCGGTTCCGAAGAACTCCGCATGATCAAAGATTATACATCGACAAGAAGCGACACTCAATAGAAGGTTCCATTGAAACACCGGCGCCCAGCAGCGGCCCTTCGTTTCCGCCATTTTGGGGTGAAAGCGACTTGGCAGTTCACTAGATTCTATGGCAATTTCAGCTGCTTTGTTAAAAAAAAAAAAAGTACATTAAAGCTAAACCTGAATGGTGACAACACAGAATAAAATACTAGTGATCATCAAATCCTTTTAACGGTTTATTTTACAGACTTTGTGTTTGTCTTCCACTTTTTCACAAAAGCTCCCTAGACACCAAGTCCTTTTTTATGTTAAAATTCTTTGAAGTTCAAGTATTAGCATTATAAACACTGAATTAATACCAACATATGAAATTAAATTAAGGACATGCATCAGAAAAATTGGAATGTTAGACAATAAATAGCTATATAACAGAATACAACAGCTTAGTAAACTGTTTTTGCAGCGTTGTCTTATATTAATGTCCGTTAAATGTAAACAAAAAAACACAGCCACTGTCTGTGTCCAAAAGTGGCAATTATGGGATAACACTGTGTATCATAATATCATTATGTTTGTAACGTGATCCAGTGGATTAAAACGTATTTCAGACCTAGTGGTAATTTACTATATTACTCCACTAGGTCTGCCTATACGTTTTAATTTCCCTGGGTCACACTACAAACATGATGATCTTAACTTTATTCATTATTAATGTACTATTAATAGTAAATATGTAAAGTTGCATAAAATGGAAATACTCAATAAAGTAGCTAACTACGTTACCTCATATGTTAATGGCTGGATTCCACAACTAATCACATAAAACATAGGTTAAGACAATACAACATTTACTGTAGGTGTCATAAAATTTACTGAATTTGAGAAATTTTCTATTGCGTTTATGATTTGGCTGTGAAATTCGCCGATTTTAGTTGCGTAAGATGTGAAGGATTCATGGTCGAGTTAGTATTTTCACCCTATAATGGCGGCCGCGCTACCTGAGCGCCATCTAGTGTCTTTTACCCAGAAAGCATCAGAGTTTCGCCTCATGGGTTCTCTAAGCTCTTTGGCATGATAGCGCACAAAAAGGCCCTCGTGAGGATTTAGGGTCACGTGACCTTTGCTTGGAGGATTCTCGGATGTCGGAACAGTTGCGCCCTCTATTGTTTCGCTCTGCGTCCTACAGCAACACCGTGGGCTCGACTGACGGGGAAGGATGTGGTCCTTTTTCGCACGGGATCCTATCAAAGACTTCAACTATGAAATTTTACCAGAAAACCAAGAAAAGTCAGGCATATGGACCCTCAGTCGGGGAAAACGCAAGGTAAAATTACTTGACATAATAATATAAAGCAAATAGTGTCCCAGCAGGCCGCTGAAGCCTCGGTCTAAAGTTTAGCTGCATCCCACTTAGCATTGCGCATCAGCGAGTAAAACAGCAAAGGCGAAGTAGCAACTCAAAACACATATAATTTCTTTGTAAGGTTGTATGTTTTCATATTCAGGGCTCAGAATCGTCTGGGTCGTATTGGTTAGATAATAAGCCTATTACAGCAAAATTTCTTTTGTCATCCTTTAACATCCGTAACATTGCTGTGGCCACGTCAACAAAAAACTGCAGTCACGTTAAATAACTGAAATATTATTGTGGTACTAAGCACAATGATTTACATTGATTTATATGACACAGTCTTTTTTTGTATCAATAAATACACTCCCAGCACACTCTTATAATTATGTATGATAGCAGTGAAAAGCTGCAGTGTTAGTGTTTACTGTACACGTGTCCTGACAGCCCATATTAATAACTTAATCTGATCAACATTTACCAGAAATACTGGCATATTATATCAATAAACGTTTTAGGTTGTTATTTACTAAGATTACTGATGCATTAATAAATGTTGATCATCTTCTGATAAACATCAGAATCAGATCAATCATCAGCATAAAATGTTGATGTGGCTTGGTTTATTTGAAATCTAGTAAGTCAGGACATTCTGGTTTTGCAAATTTCCTTAAATTGCACTGTTCTTCTTTGCCTTATACAGATGAGTTGTAACTTAACCTAACTTTTTCCCCCTCTTTACTCCAGACCACTGGTGAGCCGGTGTCAGTCTTTGTGTACGAGGTTTCACAGGGAACAGAGGAGCAGACACAGCTTGCTAAAGCTGCTTTCAAACGCACAAAAACTCTCAGACATCCCAACATCTTGTCCTACGTAGATGGATTGGAGGTAAGGACTTCATATGGATGAAATGAAGTTGTTTATAAGTGTGATGGTGAATCATAAGTAGGTTGTTCTCTTCAAACAATGCCTCATCTTTTCTTGTGCCCTCATTTCATCTTGATTATTCAGGTTGAGGTGAGCTCTTTGTGAATGTGACCCCTTGTCAATAATAGACTCTTATTGTAAGAAATAATCCCTGAATAAAATATTTATAATCATTTTAGTCAGTTTATGTTAGTTGGATATTTTACACAAATGTTTTACGTTCTAGATTCATCCTAATTGTAATTATTAAAAAGGAATTTTTATTAAAACTTTCTTTTCCTGTGTTGGGACATCAGACCGAGAAAAGCTTGTATATTGTCACCGAGCCAGTGACCCCTCTGGCTGCACACCTGAAGGTCCAGGCGGAGAAGGGAGGTGCGAGTGATTTAGAGGTGTCATGGGGCCTTCATCAAATTGTGGTAAGTTGAGAAGTGAAGACATGGATTAAAAAATATTCATTTATTAGTTTAGTTATACGGTTTGCTGTCACTACTTTCCTATCAGAAAGCGCTGAGCTTCTTGGTGAACGACTGCCATCTAAATCATAATAACTTGGGCATGTGGGCCATCTTTGTGGACCGTGCTGGTGAATGGAAGCTTGGAGGGTTGGATCATGTGAGCTCAGACCAGGGAGACTCCATCACCTTACCCCCACCTAAAGTAATCAACCCTGACCTGGAGAGATATGATCCCCCAGAGAGCCCCGGCAGTGGCGGAGAAAAATGGTAACTTGTACAGGCAGAACATTTTTGTTTTCTAATTCTCTTTAATTGTTTTCAGCCCAACTATTCCATCTAGGCTATTTGCATTTTATGAATGAAGACTTTAGATATTCAAAGACGGTGCACTCATACTTTTATGAATGGGAGAAAGTGCAACGCACAATATGGGTAAATAAGTCCCGCCTTCTAAATAAAAGAGCCAGTCTACAATTGGTACAATTGCTGTTGCCTTTAGAAGCTGTGGTTGCTAACAGACAAGTGTTTTGAGACATGAGTTTATTGACTGCATTGGCTGGTCCAGCCTGAAATGTTTTTTTTTGTCATGATTTGAGTGTTTAGAAACTAAATTTATGAGACAGTTATTGTTAGATTTCATTGATTTCAAATATGAAATTTGGAGAATTTGATGTTTCCCCTTTCAAAGAGATAAGAGCTGTACATCTTTGGTTTTTGCATCTTTGCAAAAGATGGCAACCATGTGAAAAGTCAACTTTGGTTGACTATCACTCAAGCCCTAAACAGGGCTGGTTTGGAGGTTGGGGGCTGTGGCCCCCTTTGAACGAAGCTTGGCCACCCTGATCAAAATTGCTGTCTCTTTTAAAAAAATCTTGACCAGAATTGAGTTTTAGATGTAGAACCGCCTATTTAAGACCACAACACACAGGAGACTTTTTAGGTACACACCCAAACTTTGCCTTAGTGCCAGGCGCAAATCAAACAAGAACAGCAGATATATGAAGTTGCTGAACAGTTGGGTAAATACAGCATGATTAAATGTGGAGATGATTAAAACGGCGTCAAAACTTAAAATAATGAATGTATTTGTTATATATATGCATCACATTTATGAACGTTGCCCTCAAATGTATGTGCTATGTGGCACAAATAAAAAAATTTTCTATAATTTAATGCACAAATAAATACCTGTTCCCTTGTACTTGAAAACAGGTGCCATTTTGCACAAGTTGGCAGAGTACAAATGGAAATGGATCACATTTAATTGTGTATATAAAATTACTGATTTTACATTATGGCATTTGTTTTATGTGCTGGGGATTTTTGAAACTGATTTACAGTTCAGGTTTAAGAAAAAAAGTCAGATTCACTCTGTATTATTTGATCTATTCGATGGCTACAAGTACAAATACTTGTATTCAGTTGTGTTGTAGGCACTAAAACAGTCCAGAACTTTATAGTCTAACTCATTTTTTTCTGTTTGAATAATAAAGATTTCTGTGCCACCCTAGACTGGTTGCCACCCCTAGGAAATACCCTGGCTCTGCCACTGGACCTAAAATATTCAGTAAAATGCATATGTAATCAGCCATAGCTCATTGTTGTGTATGTCTTTATGATCTCAGGACAGGGGATGTGTGGCGTCTTGGTTGTCTCATTTGGGAAGTATTTAATGGAACTTTACCACGTGCCTCCTCGTTACGATCTCTGGGCAAGGTACCAGATCATTTTTGATTAGTGTTAACTGCAATAATGGCTTTGTTTAGTAGTTTTTAGAATGACAAACAGATTTAAAGCTATTTATCTAGTCTTCTAAACCACCATGTTTATTTCTCACAGATTCCAAAGCAGTTAGTGCCGCATTACTGTGAGTTAGTGGGAGCAAACCCAAAGATTCGTCCCAACCCTGCTCGGTTCCTACTAAACTGTAGATCTCCTGGAGGCTTTATGAACAACAGCTTTGTGGACAGCTGTCTGTTTCTGGAAGAGATACAGGTATTTAAAACTGTTGTGTATTCATCTTATTCTGTGAGCCTGTATTGTATTGTATTACTCTGTCATTCAAAAGTTTTATGTTTTTTTAAAAAGAAGTCTCTTATGCTCACCAAAGCTGAAAATACAGTAATATTGTGAAATATCACAGTTAAAATTATATTTTCTATTTTATTATATTTTAAGATGTAATTTGTTTATGTAATGCAAAGCTGAATTTTCAGCAGCTATTTACTCCAGTCTTCAGTGTCACATGATCCTTCAGAAATCATATAGCTTATTTAGTGGTGAAGAAGCATTTCTTCTTATCAATGTTGAAAATAGTTGTACTGCTTATTTTTGTGGAAAGTGATTTTTTTAGGATTCTTTGATGGATAGAAAGTTCAAAAGAACAGCATTACATACATTGTAAATGTAAATGTAAATGACAAGTTTGATCAAATTAATGCATTCTTGTTGAAGGTATAATTCAGATATTCTCTTAGTGCATGTTACAAGTTTTCTTGCAAATTATGCATTGTGTTTTGCTTTGCATTGTTTTATGTATTTTCATGGTCAGATTAAGTGACTTAAATGCTTGTTTGTTTGTGTTCATGTAGATTAAAGAACCTGCAGAGAAGCAGCAGTTTTTCCAGGACCTGAGTGAGAATCTTGATTCTTTCCCTGAAGATTTCTGTAAACATAAAGTGCTGCCTCAGCTCCTTACAGCCTTCGAGTTTGGCAATGCTGGCGCTGTCGTTCTTACACCGCTATTTAAGGTGATAGGTTTTTTTGGTGTTACTTTGACTCTTACCCATGTTGTACATTATGTTCAGTTAGGTTAGCATCCTAACCGATAAGCAGCAAGTTCCTTTAATACCATTTTGTTATTTTGTTTGTGCTAGGTAGGGAAGTTTTTGTCAGCTGAGGAGTACCAGCAGAAAATCATCCCAGTCATAGTGAAGATGTTCTCTTCTACTGACCGTGCCATGAGGATACGATTGCTACAGCAGGTATACATGACTTCATTGCTTTATATAGTTTTTCTACATTACAGTTTAGTCATACAAAAGTATAATCCCAACTCTCTCATACACACTTTGTCAATTCTAAATGAATTCTTTTTTTCTTTTTTGTCAGATGGAGCAATTTATTCAGTATTTGAATGAAGCAGCAGTTAACTCCCAGATTTTTCCACACGTGGTTCATGGTTTCACAGACACAAACCCTGCCATCCGAGAGCAGACTGTAAAGGTATTTGTATTTGTATTCTCTTCTCTCCAGTGTTTTGACACTCGTCAGTCAATGTAACTGATAGTAGAATACTTTTACATTTATGCATTTAAATGCATTCCAATGGATTTATCCAAAGCAAATTACTTTTCATTGAAGCTCTTCAGTTCATACTTTCCCTGGGAATTGAACCCATGTCCTTGGTGTTACCAGTGCCATGCTTATTAGACTTTAATATGTTTCTAAATTTCTTTTCTTTTAATTTCTCTTGTTCCTGTAGTCCATGCTTCTGTTGGCCCCTAAACTGAATGAGACCAATTTAAATCAAGAGTTGATGCGTCACTTTGCACGACTGCAGGCCCGGGACGATCAGGGCCCCATCCGCTGCAACACCACTGTTTGCCTGGGCAAAATTGCCCCCTACCTCAATGCTGGGGTAACTTCAACTAACAACCCATATTCGTCTAATTATTTAGGCATATTTTTCTCTCTAAATGACAATCTTGTGTTATTTTTCCATTTGTTTTTTTTGTTTTTTTTTCCTCAGATGCGCCAGCGTGTATTAATCTCTGCATTCTCACGGGCAACTAAAGACCCGTTTCCTGCCTCGCGTGCAGCAGGCGTGCTGGGATTCGCTGCCACCCATCAGTACTATAGTGTGGCTGAAAGCGCCAATCGTATCCTGCCCACACTGTGCACACTGACTGTGGATCCAGACAAAAACGTCAGAGATCAGGTAAAGAAAAATGCACGGCAGGAGTTGAGGTACACAATGACACAGTATCTATTTATATATTCTGTGGTTTGGGTGTATAATCCGCCATTTTTGAAAATTACAATTCACAAAGTTTTTTTTGTCCTGTAGGCATTCAAAGCCATAAAAAGTTTCCTTAGTAAGCTGGAGACAGTTTCTGAAGACCCTTCTAAACTAACTGAAATAGGTATAGCATGTTTTGTCCCGTATGTTAAAGGGATTGTTCACTAAAATGCAAATTCCAGTGATTTCAAATGATGTAATGTTAATGTAATTAAATGGTTCATTTGCAGAAAAGGATGTGACTTCGTCAGCACAGATAGGAGGGTCGGCTGCTACATGGGCAGGATGGGCGGTAACAGGTGTCTCATCTCTCACCTCCAAACTCATCCGAAATGCTCCGGCTGGTTCGGAAGCACCGCCTACTGAAAACAGCACTGCCTCTCTACCTACAGCTGCACCTGTATCCACAAATAATGCAAACAAAGGTGTGCAACAAAGATCATATTTGTCAGTTGCATAGGTCATCAAGGATGTCAAGGAAGTACATCTTAGAATAGGAAATTATATAACCAGTTGCCACTAAACAAATGTACATATTCAAAACAACTTTTGCATTTACATTTACAAAAAAACCTTTTCATTCTGAGATTTTAAAATAAGGTTAGCATATTTATGTATGCAAAAATAACTTATTTGCACTGTTTTATGCATAGATTTTAAAGTGTGATTTGCTTATTAACATTTAATAACCTATTTAATAACCTAGATTTTAATCTACCAAACAGCTTAAACATAATCTTAGCCAAATATTCCTTTTTAAAAAAAGTTTGAGCAGAAATAATCATTGAAATGAGAGGTGCCGAGTTGTTATCTCATCAGCTTCCTCTTTTCTTTTTAGGCCCAGAAATGAGAACGCAGACTTCCAGTGCACGTAAGATTCAGTCAGAGACATCAAATGAGGAAACAGTGGAGCCAGAAGGAGATCGGTGGGATGATGAAGATTGGGGAAGCCTTGAGGTGACTGATGGTTATTAAAATTATGCAAAGTCTCTATAGTGTTTTTTTAGTGCTTGACCTTTTATACTATGAAAAGTTAGCATACACATGAATACTGAGAAATTTGAATAATTCCTTATCTGTGTGAGCACAGGACCCTGAGAAAGTACAAACAGATCCAGACGATTTGCATTCTGATTGGTCGGCAGTGTCCTCAACACAGAAGAAAAGCAATGTAGGTGATTTCTATTTACTGACATGGAAAAACATGACAGGTTATATATATTAGGGCTGCACGATATTTCGTCTTAGCATCGAAATAGCGATGTGTGCATCCACAATAGTCACATCGCAGGATATGGGATGCCTGGAATAGGGATCGTTAATCTGTACAGAGTCGGAGCAGACATCACATTTCAAAACGCACATGATTCTCTGATTAATTGCAAAGTTTGACCATCATACAATGAAAGTTTATAATTTGAACGTGTTTTAGGTCCTGTAAGTTTAAACATTCAAGAGATTTTAAACAATCTGAGCAGCACAGATGTACATGAACACCGAATGCCATTATCTTCTTTGTCTATTTGTGCCTGAATGGACAATATAACATTTTATGTGCATTTATTCAAATTTTCATTTCACAAATAAAGAAATTATGTTAAAAATGATTTATTAACTGTTATTCACTTGTTATCTTTCCATAGGTGGGTCGAAAGTCCACAGAGGCAGTGAAGAAGCAGAGTTCCGATTGGAGCTCTGGCTGGGATGCCGATGACAGCTGGTCTAACGAGAAAGATACAGATGGTCAGGGTCAAAGTTCACCTGCTGATGAAGGCTGGGGTAATGACTGGGATGATGAAGGGGGTCTAGCTGAGAGTTTCACCCCAACGCCTCGAAAAAAATCAACTGGGGCTCCAAAGAGTGCCAGTTTAAGCTCTGCGCAAGAAGGGGTACGATTGGCCAGCGAATATAACTGGGATGCAGCAGAAGGAAAATCAACAACATCAGATCTGTTCTCCAGTGTGTCACAACGAAGTACTATGGTAAGGCTCTGGTGGAGGAGATATAGGTCATATTTTCTTTAATTGTTAATTTCTAAAAGTTGCGGAACTTGATTCTGGATTATAGTTCCAGCCCGGTTTAATCCCGGCATGTCACTGAAAAACTGTGTGTGTTTTTGGTCAACAGAAGTCTGATGGCTGGGACGCAGACAGTGCAGGAGACTGGGGAACAGAAGAAAACTGGGAGTCACTGGATGGAGATCAGGGTCAGAGACTCTTTTTTTCCTCTCCAGGTTACACATTGAAGCGCATTTTCAATTCCGATTCATATGTGTTTTTAAAGCCTAAATAACCACACTTTCTCTTGCTCCCTTAGGTTTAAGTAAAGCAGAATTGGCAAAGAAGAAACGAGAAGAAAGGCGGAAAGAGCTGGAGGCCAAACGGGCAGAGCGCAAGGCAGCAAAGGGTCCTCTTAAACTGGGCGCACGCAAACTGGACTAAGCACTGGAGGTGCAGTAGATCATTGACTATTTGAAGATGAAGGGACTGCGAGATTTTAAAGAAACATTCCGTGATGTCAGAGAGGACGACGAGCCTCACAGATGTAGGTGTATGTTGGGCAACTTGGAAGAACTGAAATTCTGACTTGGGAACAGCTGCCACACCATAAACTATGATATTCCTTTACTCTCCTCACAGTACTATGATTGTTATATTACACAATATCATAGTTTACTAAGTGTGCATGAACTCACTGCTTTGAGAAGTATTAGGAGTCGAGGGAAATTTGAACCATATAATCCTAGATATCTTTGTATGTATGTACACTGATTATACATTAAATATGGGCCGCTTTGCCCTGAATGTGGACTTTGAGGACTTTTGAAAATGGATGATGCAGAGAAACTCAAACATGCTGTTAACTTAATCATGATCCGAGGTGGGACAATGTCATTACTAGCGCATGTATAAACACAGATGAATATTTTCAAAACAAAGAATTCAGTGGACGAATACATTGCCGCTCACGAAAGGCATTTTATTTTCTTTGTTTGCCATACGACACGACACGGTGAGGTGGATGTTCCTGTTATTTTTGTTTTGTGCCTTCTTTTTAGTTCCTAGTAGGCGGTATTTTTATGTTGTAAAATAAACTAATCAACAGATGATTTTGTTTTTATTTAATGAGACATTCTGTGAGATCTGGTGCAATATTTTCAAAAGGGGTAATTCATGTACTGTATACACACACATGTAAAATTCAGCTTCATATGTACAATAATAAAGAGGAACAGTCTGTCTTTGGAGATGTGCTGTACACAAGCTTGTTGCAATGTTTCAAAGAATTTAGTCCAGCAAATGATAAAGGTCTAACTGAACTGATGTTGTTTTTCAACAATACATAATGGAAGATGAATGCACCTCCTTAAAATTTGTTATTTGTCATTACTGGTGAGATGGCACTCTGACAGTGCAGATTTGAAATGGAACAAGCTTCATATTTTGCAGTGAATAATTGGGGGGAAAAGGGTTATATTACACATTTGGTTCAAGTCATATTTTCTACAGCCATGTAAAATCTGGAAATAAAGGAATTTTAATTAATAATTCCCAGGGTTAGAAAAAAAACTGGTTGTCCTTAGCTTCAACCAATATTTAATTGGCTAAATTTTGTATAAATCATTTCTATCTTAAATTTATAAAAATCCTTATGCAGTAATGATGAACAACTGGGATCCCTGGGATTTGTTATTATAACTGATTATTAAAATTTCCAAAGGAAAAAGAAATATAGTATGATAATCAAAGAAAATGAGGGACTGTATTGACACCAGATTTTTTTTATATGATTTTAGTCATTAATAAATAAAGAAACAGTTCACCCAAAAATGAAAATTCTGTCATATTACATTTCCAAACCTGTATTCTTTCTTCTGCTGAACACAAGAATGTCAGTAACCAAACAGCTGGGGACACCATGAATAGAATTTTTTTCCCCACATACTATGGAAGTCAGTGGGGCTCATCAACTGTTTGGTTGCCGACATTCTTGTGTTCAGCAGAAGAAAAATTCATACTGGTTTGGAACAACTTAAGGAGTAAATGTTTTTGGGTGAACTATCCCTTTAATTTGTTCCACTAGATATATTTAACAGATGACAAGGTCTCTGATGTGTGTTGTTTCTGTTGCTGTGCCTCACACTGCTTTGTTGTCGCAAGAATTTGGTATTTACCAGCAAATGGTAACAAAGGTCTCATTGAGCTGATGTAATTCAAGCCAGCAATACAGAAACCTCCAGTGTAAATGGTGATCTTGCACCATGGAACGACAGAATTGATTTGATTAATATCATCTTTTTCAGTATAGAACATCACAAAATGTAACAAATAAATACACAAACACCTAGTATATGATTTCAAATATTTAATGGCACAAAAACATAAATATGGCAGTTTGTTTTAAGATAAAGTTGGTCAAATAGTTAGCTTGCCATTTTGAATATACAGATAAAGTGCTTAAAATGTCATTAAGAAACCAGTAGAAAAAGAATCAAAATTATTTTTAAAAAATCCTTCAGGTATTTGAGATTTGTCAGTAGCGAAATACACTTTTGTTATCAAATGGAAACAATTTTGTTTGGTTGCTGAGAATGTCTTGTTTGTACATATTAAAATGTTTGTGAATATTTCCAGTGTGCTCACAAAACTAAGCATACCAAGCTATTACATGACTTTAAATTACATTGACTTTAAAAATGAAAGGCCTCCACAAGTGTACTTTTCACTTCTGCATTTCTCAGTCCTTACTTTGTCTGCTTCTCTTTGTCTTTTGAACCAAAAATGGTTGCAGCAGCAGCAAGAACTCCGAAGGTAACTGCTGCAGCGAGTCCAACTCCAACACCAAACTCCACCGCTTTACGCACCTAATAGAATGCACAAAAAGCATTTCTATTAATTCACAGTATAAGTGCCCATCATTGCCTAAATCAACATTAAATATTTTACCATAAAACAGCCCTGTAATCATGTGTGTAGTATTCTGAGGTCAACTCAAAAGTAAATATGGATATAATGTAGGTATTTTAATACATTCTGAGTTGTATTTTTCGTAAACAAGTTAATAAATCCAATCGATCTTACTAATGTCTCCCCCAATCTTATTTTAATAAACAAATGTGCATTTTGGTGAATAACAGCCCAAAAGATGTCTGTTTTAAAGCATAGGGTGAGTAATTTTTCACTCCTTTACTTGCTTCTTTAAAATAACCTGTTTATAGTGCATTTTCAACATGTTTATTGCAAAGTTTAGCACAGCAAAACAGACTCTTCGCAGCCCTTACAAGTAATCTGTGTGCGATGTATCTGCCATGTGGTGCTGGGTAGATGGTTACTGATTCCAAATTACATGACAAAAATTGTAGTTAGAAACATAATCAATTACATAACAAATTGAAGGTAATATAATCCAAATACTTTTTGATTACTTTTAGATTATTTCTGGCCCATCTCGCTTATCACAATGATTTGAATAGGATAATCTTGTACCATATTTATATAAAAATAGTTAAATACAAAGACAAAGAAAATATATTCCAATCTTTGTTATCAACAACATAAAGTGCATTAAATATTACATTACATCAGGGTTTCTCAGACTGGGGTTCTGATAGAACTGGAGGGGGTTTGTGAGTTTAATGAAAAGCTATTAAATCATAACATTTTATAAATGTAAAAGATAAAAAAGTAGTAGTAGGCTGGAAAACTGGGTTGGGCTTTCTGGGATGGTTCTTAAATGGTTCAGGTCATACTTAGAAGGGAGAGGTTATTATGTGAGTATCAGTGACCATAAGTCTGAGTGGACATCCATGACATGTGGAGTCCCTCAAGGTTCAATACTTGCACCCCTCCTGTTCAACCTATATATGCTGCCACTGAGCCAAATAATGTGAAAGAACCAAATTGCATATCACAGAAATGCAGATGACACCCAGATTTACCTAGCCCTATCACCTAATGACTACAGCCCCATTGACTCCCTGTGCCAGTGCATTGATGAAATTAAAAATTGGATGTGCCTAAACTTCCTTCAGTTAAACAAAGACAAAACTAAAGTCATTGCGTTTGGAAACAAAGATGAAGTTCTCAAAGTGAACACACCTTCACTCTAGGGGTCAAACAACAAAAAATCAAGTCAGGGATCTTGGTGTAATTTTGGAGTTAGACCTAAGTTTCAGTAGCCATGTAAAGACAATAACTGAATCAGCATATTATCATCATCTCAAAAATATTTCCAAAATGAGGTGCTTTGTCTCCAGTCAAGACTTAGAGAAACTTGTTCATGCTTTCATCACCAGCAGGGTGGATTATTGTAATGGGCTCCTCACTGGACTTCCCAAAAAGACCATAAGACAGCTGCAGCTCGTACAGAACGCTGCTGCCGGGATTCTGAGCAGAACCAGAAAACATGAACACATCACACCAGTCCTCAGGTCCTTGCACTGGCTTCCAGTTGCATTTAGAATTGATTTTAAAGTACTGTTACTTGTTTATAAATCACTCAATGGCCTAGGACCCCAATACATTGCAGATATGTAGATCAGGTGTAATAAGATAAGAGATGAGGTGTGCTCCAACAGTAGCCACTTTCAAATCCAGACTCAAAACGTATCTTTTTATCTATGCATTTGCCGATTGAGCACTGTGCTATGTCCGAACTGCTTTTATTTTTTATACGTATTATCTTTTTATTCCTTTTCCGGTTTTTATTTCATTTTTAATGCATTTTAAATCTTGCTGTCTGGTTGAAAGAGCTGGGAGAATTAGGAAGTAAGCATTTGTGATTAGGTTAAAATTTGGTAAATTTGGATAAGGGGACAAACCATGATGGTTGGGCTATCTGACTCATACCGCATGAGTCAGATAGCCCAACCATCGGTACATGGAAGGGGTTTCTAAGGGGAATTGCGATCACTTGAAAAGGCAATGTGATTAACATATTCCGGAAATCAAAACACGTTGGTTGGGGCACTTTCCAAATGGGAAATTTGAGCTGTGATGCGTGGTTAAGATATCTCTGGATTACAGTCAGGACACTTTCCAAAGGGGAAATTTGAACTGCGTTGCATAGTTAAGATATCTCCGGAAGAGGGATTGGGGCTGTGTGGCACAGTTTGAGGTGTCTTGGCAAAAGGGGGGATTGAAACTTTGTGTATCAGTTCAAAGTGCCTTAGCAGGTAGAGCTAGACAGCGGTCCTGACGTCTGAGGAAGATCCATTTAGATCCGCTCTGACAGACAACAAAAAACACCCTGAAACTTCCTAGCTCCAATAAAATTCTCTGTTTTCACTGTTATTTCTATTTCTTATGTTTTCCATTTTTATTATTATTTGACTCTTCTTTTTGTAAAGCACTTAGTTTGAAGTACAATTGTGTATGAAATGTGCTATACAAATAAAATTGCCTAGTAACTAGTCTGATTACGATTATTTTAAAACTTAATATAATCTAATTACAAGTACTTGTAATCTGATTACATAATCCAGATACATGTAATCAATATGGTAACTGGTAACAGGCTTGTATTAATACAAGAGCACTACAAATCTGTGAATCATCTGAATGTTCAAACTGTACCTGGCGTGACTGTGGCTTTCCGTATCTCAACTCCGTAACAAAGTGCTCACAGTTCCCACTAAAGACACAATATGGACGTTCTTGACCCAAAAGACTGTGTGCGTCCCGTAGAACGTCTCGAATGGGACGTGGCTCATATTTCTCATCCAGAAGGTTGTTGATACTGTATTTATCATTGCCAACTACTTCATAAAGTTCTTCTTTCTTCACTGTGGCTTTGTCACACAGTACTGACATCATACTGTAGGCCCCAGCTTGAGCATGCTCAGCTATGGAGAAAGAAATGAAAAAGAAAAAACAAAATATAAAATGTGCAACCTTTACATGTTCAGAAAGTTGTCTCTTAAATGGAATGTTTAAGATCCATATCAAGTTCAACTCGACAGGCAGCATGTAAATAACCCACAGGGTGGTGCCAGGTGAATCACATAGCCTTCGCCAACATATATAGCCCAGTGCTGATATGTGCCTCGGAAAATTTCAATGAGGTCTCCAGGCTCCGGCTTCTTGTCATACTAAGAGACAATATCAATATTGAGTTTCATTTTAATAGAACCATTGAACTTGTCAATAATAAATCATATTAACAAATAACAACATGTTGCACTTGTGGATATTAAAAGAAAAGAAAGTGAAAGTGTGCTGCTTGCTGCGTTTTTGCGCACAGACATGCTCTTGTTTCAGAAATGTATCTAGCTCCTTATGTTGCCAGAAAACAAAATCCTGTCTCCATCGCATTAATAAAATTCCTCTGTAACAGACCTTGAGCAATAAGCACACATAATTACCAAACTGTGCAATAGTATCAAACTACGGTTTCATCAATAACTGCACTGACTAACGTTACATGATCTATTTGCTTTTTAATGTTACATTAATGTTCATTCTTTCCGTTTGTTTCGGTTTATTAAAAAGACATTTACCTTTGACGGCGCCATGGAAATCTCAATCTGCTGTTCTTGTTTTTACACTAATCCTGTGAGAAACACACAACAAACGACATTTAGACCTCGTTTCCACCAGGTAATAAGAGGCACTTTTGATGAATAACGTAGATGACAAGCGGCTTTTTACCGTTAATTTTACGCACTTCGTTTATTTACGTTTACGTTACCCTATAACTTGAGAGGGCAGCAAATTTGCGACCATTTAAACCGCTACGTAAAAGAATACGTTTTGGGTAATTGAATTATATAATATGTAACGTGAATATGAAGGCGAAAACAACACGACATTGTAAGAACAACGCGACAAGTTAAACAAACAGCTTTGCGCTCTAAGATCCAGGCTTTGAACACGGTCTTCATCTCGTAACTTACTCCAATTGCGTAAGTAACACAGAAATAATTAAGGAATCATACTTACAATGCTGTATTTCTGAACGTGAGCTACACTCCGTGTATTTTGTCTGAGCTCTGAAGTAAAAATAACATCACAGACTATAAATCAGCTGATGTGACTGTTGGCAGCGAATTCGACCAATCAGCGTGAGGGTCATTCAGCGTAAGCATCAAAGGTGGACGCTATTAAAGTGATCTTGATGTTCTTATTCATGATATATCTACAATTTTACTGACGTTTTATTTGTATTATTTTCATCAGGAATACTGCTTTTGTACGTTTTCGGATACATATGCCACTTATACTGTAGCAATGGTCAATGTTACTGACTTCCTAAATAAAATATAAATCATTTATACATTTACAGTGTATTTCTGTGATAACATCGTCAGTATTGTGATTTTACGCGGTGTTTTCAAGGACGATATTGAGCGCGGAATAACAGCTCTCATAAACTACAGAGGGCGGAAATTTATCCAAAACGTCCTCTGTCTAATGCCTTATTCATTTAATTGTTTAAAGTTGTTAAAAGTTGCAAAAGCTGTACTTTCCCCTCCTTTTATACATATCGATGTTTCCCTCACAATTCGACATGCCTAGTTATTGTAGGCCTATGTAACTAAACACCTTACAGGTGTGCAATAATTAAACAATCATACTGGTTATTAATAACTTATAGCCTAAATAAATTATTTTGTTTATGGAAGGAACTACAGTTTGCATTCAACTGTATCATCATCTGTTAAAGGAACAGATGTGTTCTCCCTCTTTCTTTCAATCTCTCACTATGGTGGGCTGCTATGGCACTACAGAACGTGAAAAAGAAATACAGATGGAAAAATATTTGTTCAAATAATTATAGCACAAAAGAAATAGAAACATGTCAGTTATTTAAGCATTAATTTGGCTTTCTGTATTTTGATAAGATGAAAAAAGGTTTATTTGTGGACTACAGATTCATAACTCTGTTATTGAGTTACCAAACAACACAACAGATTTTACGTTCATTTATGAATATTTCCATTTGTGCTCATCACACCTGCCAAGTTATTATATTTAAGTTTGATTGTTTATTTAAATTATTTATTTAAACTTAAAAATGGAACAAACAATTTTCTTACTTCAGATAATCAAATGCGGCCACAATTGTAGTTTTAGTTCTTCATTTCCCACCGTTCATTGTGTCTGCTTTTCTCTGTCAAAAAAAAGACACAGAAGCAAGGTCTACAGCAACACCAAGGGAAATTTTAACATATTATATGAATTATATATATATATATATCTTTGTATAATATATTGCATAAATATAGATATATTAACTGTTTTCATAGCATTCAGTTGGCTCATCTGTTTGAAGAACAGGATGTAGAGTGTTTTGCCAATAAAAGAAAAGAAAATTGGGCTTTTTATCTGATTAATCAAAAAAATTGGCAAACTAATTGATTATCAAAATAATCATTAGTTGCAGCCCTAAAGTGAACATGTTTGCCTTTTCTCCTGTGTTTCCCCTGCTTGGATTTATTAAAGATTGATTTTGCATTGTCTTTCTTCGTGCGCTCATGCCAATCACATAATTAAACAATGACAATTTAATTCAGACATGATATATACATAACATCAGTTGCTCAAAGAAGAATCTAAGACTGAGAGATGCATATCCTGACAGCAGATAGACACACACTATGAGTATTTTGGATGCAGAGCTCCAGAGACTTACACAGCAAGGGTTTTTCTTTTTACAGAATCCCAATGACTCTTTTGCCACTTTCCCTAAAAGACCAGGGGCCCGTTTCAGAAAGGAGGTTAAGTGAAAACTCTGAGTATGTTAACCCTGAAATGAGGGAAACTCTGGGTTTTCTATTTCATAATGGGAGGTATGTCAAAGGCAAGAAAGCAGGGTAAGTCAAGCCCGTTTCTGAAAGAGGGGTAACTCTTACTCAGAGTCAGTTACCATAGTAACTTACTCTGTGAACCTAACCTGGTCGGGAGCAGGTTTTCTTTGGTAAACCCAGAGTTTCCTTCGGTCTCCTCCGCCTTTTTAAAGTGCAAGTGATGTTTAAATAGTTAACTCATTCATTCACACTGCAAAAATGATTTTCGTACTGAGTATTTTTCATCCTGTTTCAAGTACAAATATCTAAACATTCTTAAATCAAGATGGATTTTCTATATAAGAAAATTATATTAAGATATTTAGTCTTGTTTCCTGGGGGGGATCTAAATTAAGTGCATTTTACTTAAGTAAAATTAATATCTGCCAGTGTGGTAATAAAAGTAATCTTAATGCAGATGGAAAGTGTCAGAATGTCTATACCAGGTGAAAAAACTGTAGTAAAATACACTTTATTTTAGTACACTTCCATAATGTACTTAAAGTGCTCTATTTTTGTGCGCTAATTTTGTACTTAATATACTAAAAGCTCTTCTTTAGTACTTCTTAAGATAATCTTAAGAACATCTAAGTTTACTCAACTGTGCTATTTTGAGACACCATGAATTTGAACTAAAATGTGCTTTTAACATACTATCTCTGTATTAAAAATTATTTAGTTACCACTTGTACACTTGAAGTATTTAAGTACAGCTATATATTAAGTACAAAATAAGGGCATGGAAATAGAGCAGTTTAAGTACATTATGGAAGTGTACTGTGTACTAAAATAAAGTGTATTTTACTGCACTTTTTTTCACCTGGGGGAAAATGTACTTATAACTAGTACATTAGTAATATATTTGTAAGAAAATCAATGGCATTTAAATTTAGGATTACTATATAAAAGTCTACTAAGATTGAACTAATTTTAAAGCATTGAAAGCACTTTTAACAAATACACTAATAAAACTCCTCTGTATATTTTTATTTATTTCATTGCACTAAAAATCAATTTAAGTAGTAGTGGTATTTAGTATACTTTTCAAAGTGCAGTGAAGTACTACTGAAGTACAAATATACATTGAATTAGAGTATTTATAGTGTATAACTTTGATACTTTTATTTAGCACCAAAATAAAGAATGTACTACAAATGTACTTGCTTGTATTTAAGTATTTTTTTAATGCACTCAAGTACACTTTTTTTTTTTTTCACCTGGGTACTACTAAATGCAAATTTACAGTAGCTCCGCCCACCAATGTCAGTTCAGGTTAAAGTTGACATACATTCCTGTGGCTGCAGTGGTGTAGTGTGTTGGGTGCGAAGAATTAACTTGTGATGCAATTGACTGGGTTTGAATCTGCCTTTTGCAGAGCTTGCTATTCTCCCTTTTCCCATCACATATCACATCAGAAAAGCATTTATTTTCAATAAAAATGAAGAAAATTTTCTAAAAGTGGAATTGCCTAATGAGTGTTTAATAACGATAAAATCATTTACACTCTTATTAATGCATCCTGCATTTTTTCTTCTTTTTTTGCATGTGGAATACCATGAAAATGAATATTAGTTAAATAACTTACCATTCTACCAGTTTTCACCTTTGATATTATAACATTGATAAGAATTAAACTTGCATTGACTCAGAAGTATGCGGATGTTCTTTTGTCACGTGCTGTTGACATGGTGAATCGTAATATCGGAGCTCCATTGATGATGTCTTTTCATAGTCGTGGTGCACGCGCTTAACTCAGAGTCGATTGAACTAACTCAATTCAGCTGTTTTGAAACTGAAAACTCAGAGTTTCCTATCTCAGAGTAAGTCAACTCACAGTTCAAGTTTCAACTGAGAGTTGGTTGAACCTCCTTTCTGAAATGGGGCCCAGAACAAAAGAACTGTAAATATTTACTATCCAAACATCTGTGGAATTTGGTTGGGTCTATCCATGTGCCGCAAAGGGTTGCACTTGGTTTCGTGGTGAGGACCAACGGTTATTTGATATTTTTGATGAAATCTGAGAGGTATATGACTCATCCATAGATAGCAATATAATTACCACATTCAAGGTCCAGAGAAGTACTAAAGACATCGTTGAAACAATCGACATGACTGCAGCGACGAGAATACTTTTTGTGTGCAAAAACAAAACAAAAATAATGACTTTATTCAACAATCTCTTCTCTTCCCTGCATTATCCTTACGCAACTGACACAGTATGCACAGTGAAGGCTTCCGTGTTTACGTCTGAATGCCGGCTGCACACTTGAGCAGCACGACGCATGACGCAGGAGCCAGCCAATAATGAGCCGCCGTTCTGATGTAGAACCTGGAATGACACAGAAGATATTGTTGAATAAAGTTGTAATTTTTGTTTTGTTTTTGCACACAGAAAGTTTTCTTGTCGCTTCATAACATTAAGGTTGAACCACATAGATTATTTTAACAATGCCTTTACTATACCTTTCTGGACCCTGCAAGTGGTAATTGTGTTGCAGTCTATTGGAGGCCAGATAGCTCACAGATTTCCTCCAAAATATGTGTTCCGAAGATGAACGAAGTTGTGGAACGATATGAGTTTGTAGTTAATGACAGTTTTCATTTTTGGGTGAACTTACCCTTTAAAATCATGAACTGTCAAGATAAAGTATATGTATATAAACTTTAGAAGGAGAGGGGGAGGGGGATCAGGATGGGTAAGCAGAGAAGAGAAGGCAAATGACTTTCTGTGCCCCTGCTTTGTGATCTCTTCTCCAGATTTGTGTGTTTATTGTTTTATTGTCTGTCGTCTGTTTTTGTGAAAGCTCTTGTGTTAGTCTCATCAGGAATTTAGGTCTTACAAATTCAACTTTATATGTATGATAATAGAGAGGAACAGTCTGTTGCTCAATTGCTACATTTCACAGAATTTAGTCCAGCAAATGGTAAAAACGGGCTGACTGAACTGTTGTAAAGATGGCCAGAAACTCTGTAATTTACTAGGCTATAAGAGATTGCACTCAGACATTGTAAATCTAATGGCATCAAAATAAAAATATATGGTAATTTCAGGATAATTTTCCAGCCTATTGTTATTACATACAGAGCTTCTACACACATGGAAAATCTAAATAAGAAATCTATTTTTATTATTGATTAAAGCATGGAGAAGTCATGTTAATTAACAAAATCTTAAAAAGTCTGGTAATTTCTATAGCTGAGCTGTAATTTTTGTAGTGACAGTAGTGACTGAAATCTGTCCCTGTCTTCATCACTGTAGCTGACACATTACCTAGAGAGTAATCTGGATGACGACTCCAAAGATTAGCTGCCTTTTGTGCTTCCATATAGTCCTACAGTCATTAAAGCAAGAGTACTAGAAAGAATCCAGTAGCTGCTTGTTGCAAAGAGAGAGAGAAAATAATGTCAAATAATTTACCATAATACAGCTCTGTATTCCTGTGGTTTCAAAATGATAACAGTACTGTCACTGACTAACATTATAGTGAATCTAATAGGCCTACATTACTAATACAAAACTAATACAATAACACATGCATATTGCATGTCTAAGTAGGCCTATGTCAGGCTTGTACCTGGTGAGATTCTGCCTTCCCTTATCTCAGTTCTGTAAAGTGCTGATAGTTTTGTGTTAACAGCTGATATGGGTGTTGATTTTCCACATGATGTAGTGCTTCATTTATGATTTTACTGACAGGGCGAGATGTATAGGCTATTTGTCATCGACTGCATGAACACCCACTACATACATAAGTTTCTCTCTTTTCACTATAGCTTGACCAGTTGCTACTAAGGAGAAATAGAAAAGCAGATAACATTTTCTTTCTCAATTGGCTACATTCACACTGTTGTCAGTTTTTGGGATTGTATTTACTTACAGCTGTGAGTCTGTAAATGTCCCGTTCACACAGCGTCTCGAATACTGTCTGTATATACGTGCAAATAGAGTCAAGCCCATATTCTCTTACCAGTAACCATAGCGACAGCGACCAAAGTAATATCAAAGATGGCGGCGTCCATAAAACTGAAAAGTCTTATTACTTTTTGACACGAGCCGCGAGTTCATCTATTAAAACTTCATTAAGCGACAGTAGCTTCAATGTGCTTCAATGTGCTTCAATGTGTAGCGTCTTGAGTCGCGCAAAACTGTCGGGAGCGGCTCTGGTGGAGAATAGTGACTGGATCTAAAAACTTAAGATGACACACAGCTCATATCTCCCTCGGTGTAAGTTACTGAAAGTAAAACCACACACACACACACACAAACACGCGTTGCTATCTTAGTGGGGACTCTCCATAGGCGTAATGGTTTTCATACTGTACAAACTGTATATTCTATCCCCAAACCTAACAATCACAGGAAACATTCTGCATTTTTACATCTTTTAGTATGTTTATTAATCCATTTCCCTCGACCGCTGGCTGGACCCCACAATGTAGGTGATCTCAGGTTTTTATTACATCGTGGGGCCATTTGGTCCCCACAAGAACACACACACACACACACACACACACACACACACACACACACACACGAACCCCCTTGACAGACTTGTTGTCCAGTCCGATTCCGTTCACGCAGCGCAAATTTTCCGAGAATGCGGTTGTCACTCCCGTAACTGTATAGAGTGCCCCAGGGATGACGCGTTTTTGTAGGCAAAACCCGGAAGCGAGTTAGCATTTTAGGACTTCCGGTTCCAACGCCCTAATGGGTTTTTGCTAAATCGCCTGAAATAAGGTCCGTGGTTAACAAAGCCTCTAAATATTTTCACGTTTTGATCTATGACATAAAACACACCAGTTATAACCCGCTTGTGATTTTTTAAACTTTTACTGTGTCTTAAAATCGGCGGTTGCTAACAAATTGCTAAAAGGGACTACTTCCTTTGGCAGGGACTTTAGACGTCATCATGACAAACAGGACATTTGGACAGCATTTCTCATGAAAAAGTGGATAAGTATTCATACACAGCACAGATCATAATCAGTGAGCATGTTTTTAAATAGAGTTGTTTTCTAAATAAAGTTTGAGGAAGCTTGGTGGTGACGACGGTGATCCGCGACCATGGTGTGCTGTAGTCCGTTTATAGCCTACTGTTAGCCTTTTATATCTGACGACTTTATTTAGGCTTCAAAATCTATAAATGTTGTGTTAACTTGTAAAGATTATCTTGATAGACAAAACGTGTAAGTGTCATAACCCTTTGTTAAACACAGAGCTTATTTTCTGCGATTTTCCAAAAGTCTATGGGAAAAATGAATAGGCTTTCAGTCGAGGGAACATGGAGGGAACCCGTGCGCCGCTAACTTCCGGGTTGGCCTACTGTTAAGAATTACTCTTACACTCCTAGTTAAATGTGTCTGCTGAACAAAAAAACAACTGAACAAACAAAACTGAAATAGCACCATACATATTAACTTAATGACATACAATGTCACATGTTTTTTACTGCACCATAAAAGCATTATTAAAGGGATAGTTCACCCAGAAATGAAACTTCTGTCATCATTTAGGCTACTCACCCTCAAGTAACTCCAAAACTGCATAAGTTTCCCTGTTCTGCTGAACACAAAGAAAGATATTTGGAAGAATGTCAGTAACCAAACAGATCTCGTCCCTCATTGTCTACACTGTCAGAAAAAAAGGTACGGTGCTGTCACTGGGGCTGTACCCTAAGGTACAAAGGTAAAAAGGTATACTAATATGTACCTTTAAGGTACAAAAATGCACCATTTAGGGATAAGTAAGGTACAAAGATGTACCTTTTCACTTTTAAGGGTACAGCTCCAGTGACAGCGCTGTACCTTTTTTTCTGACAGTGTACCATTTTTGTTTGTTTGGTTACTGACATTCTTTCAAATATTTTCCTTTGTGTTCAGCAGAACAAAGAAAAGGTTTGGATTGGAACTACTTCAGGTGACAGTATTTTCATTTTTGGCTGAACTATCCTTTTAAAATGCAAAAAAAAAAAAAAAAAAAAAAAAAAATGCCATGTTGCTTTGTAATGTGTTATGTTTGTAACTCATGTTTCACAATGTGAACCACATCAACATCACCAATAGAGTCCAGTGCTTTTATCCGCCTCTGGAGATTTTAATGAGGCCTCCACTTTCCACATTTGCATCAAGGAAATTAAGTCATATTAATTAGATAATATTTAAAACTATTTCCAAAGACAAATAGAAAAAGCCAGACATTGGCCTTGTCAGTACTTTAAAGTACAAAAAAAGTAAAATAAAAAGCAATAGCAGTACTGTTTTAAATAGGCAATTTTGAAATTACATCAAACCCAATAAGAGCATCAAATTATTTTTTATTTTGACTTATTTTTACCTATAATTAATGTCAGTGTATGTATTGTTTCAAGTCAGTATGAAAATGTTTACCTTTATTGATGCCACGGTGACAATATAGTTCTGCTGGTTTTAAAATTAATTATATAACAAAACAAATTTTTTTTTTTTTATAATTGTCAGCTTGTTTCTTGTCTCTCTCTCTCTCTCTTTATAATTCTTGTTCAAGTAGTCTGTCTTGTCTGTTGTTCTATCTTAGGCTATTGTGTTACATAATTTCTCAAATTCCTTTGATTCATTGATGTTGATCCAGATCATTATTTAAGGAGTGGATCCATTTGGTTGTTGTCAAGCAAATCAAGTCACCTTTATTTATATAGCACTCTGTTCAATACAGGTTGTTTCAAAACAGCTTTACAGTGATCAATAACAAGCATCAATGATACAAACATAATTCAATTCTGCTTTAAAGTGTAATTTTTGGGTTGCCTCAGATTTCTATTGTAAGTGCATTACTGTGAAAACAATTTACATTCATACTGCCACACCTCAGAACATACATACTGTCACACCTAAAAAAACTGACGAGATTTTGACAGCACTCACTCTTGCTCCTATATCAGTGCCTGAGATTAGATAATGGACTGACTTGTAAAAAGTATAAACTTTACCTCAGTTCAGTCATAAAGGTAGTCCAGTCATTCGGATTGTCTGTGCTAGACTGCAGTTTTTCTGGTTAATCAGTGAAGTGGGGGTTGGTTTCTGTCATTTCTGTATCATGCACAAAAAATATATTTTTTTCTTATTTTTTTCTCAGAGTCTTATGAAACCACACAACCTGAAAATGAATTACACAATGAAAAATGTTTGGTCAAATATTTATTGGCACAAAAATAGAAACACAGCAGTTTGTTTAAAGATTAATTTGGTCAAATATTTATCTTGCCATATTTTGATTATATTATAAAACAGTTTGAAAGTTTATTAGAAAACAAAATTATTAAAAACATAATGCACTATTGCTGAGTTACCAAACAACAGAACAGATTGTACATTCGGTTAATAAATATTTACACCGTTCTCATAAAACTATGTCTACCAAGTTAAAAAAATTATTTCTATCAGAAGCATCGAATAATTTTTCCAAACTTAGTATTTCTGGTCCTCTTTGTCTTTTGAACCAAGATAGGCTGAAGCAACAGCAAGAACACCACCAACAATTCCAACGCCAGCCACTGCAGCACCACCAATCTTAAATGCTCTTCGCACCTATAAGAATAAACAGAAAGTATCTATATTAATTTATTGTGTGATAAGTTCCTGAAAATGTAGACAGAGCTTGTGTGACCATACTGTCACAATGGTGCTTGAAAGTTTGTGAATATTTTAGAATTTGTTATATTTCTACATAAATATGACCTCAAACATAAGTAGACAGAGAACCCAATAATACAATTGAGACTTTGTCATTTATTTATTGAGAAAAATGACTCAGTATTAAATATCTGTGAGTGCTTTCAGTATATCTGGTGTGACCCCCTTGTGCAGCTATAATTGCAACTAAACGTTTCCGGTAACTGCTGCACAATGACTTTTAGCTATTTCAGAACATTAACTTTGATCTTCTTTAACAGTTCTTTGGTAAAATTGGCGTGTTATCTTGCTGCATGACCCACTTGCTCTTGAGACAGATGTTCTCACATTTTCCTTTAGAATTTGCTGGTATAATTCAGAATTTTTTGTTCATAATGATTAGTGTCAGACTGGTAACCCGAAGGTTGCGGGTTCAATTCTCAATACCGGCAGGAAATGACTGAGCAAGGCACCTAACCCCCAATCACTTCCCAGGTGCTGCAGTGAATTCCTCCCCACTGCTCCTGGTGTGTGTGTCCATGGTTTGCAGTGTGTGTGTTCACTACTCACCTAATGTGTGTGCAGACAGTGCACTAACTTGGATGGGTTAAATGCACAGGACAAATTAGGAGAATGGGTTAACAGTACTTGGCCTTTACGTCATGTCACTTTCATGTTTCACAGATTGGACAAGGTTCTAATGCTGGAATGCAGTGTTTTCATTTGTCCAAAAATAATGCTTATCATTTAAACCAAAAATGTCTATTTTGGTCTCATTTGTCCACAAAACATTTTTCCACATGATCTTCAGCAAACTGCAGATGTGCATAGAAAGGCCTTTAGCAGTGATGCCAAGTCAACTGTTTACCCATGGAGTTGGGCTTTAACACTGTTGCCTTGGTTTGTTTTTCATGTCCGCAGGTTGAAGCAACCCCAAATAACATGATATTTAGCTGCTGGAATGCATAGTTTATCATGGGAACCCTGCCAAAAACACAGATTTCACCACCCAGAATGTGATTTTTACTGGTGGATCATGACCAAGTATAGCCTAATATTTTTATCTCATTTGTTTGATTGGGTTTTCTTTGTCTAACTTTAGTCTGAAAATCTGATCATTTTTGGGGCATATTTATACAGAAATAGAAAATTCGAAATGATTTCAAGCAACACTGTTATTTGTGTGAATTATCTCAACATGCCAACTAACCGTACCTGGCGTGACTCTGGCTTTCCGTATCTCAGCTCTGTAACAAAGTGCTCACAGTTCATAGTGAAAACATTATATGGAAGTTCCTTTCCCAAAAGGCTGTGTGCGTCTCGTAGAACATCTTGAATGGGTCGTGGCTCATATTTCTCATCCAGAAGGTTTTTGATACTGTATTTATCATTGCCAACTACTTCACAAAGTTCTTCTTTCTTCACTGTGGCTTTGTCACTCAGTACTGACATCATACTGTAGGCCCCAGCTTGAGCATGCTCAGCTATGGAGAAAGAAATGGAAAAGAATAATAATAATAATTTAAAAAATAAAATTCAAGTTCAATATAAGGTCAGCTCAATAGACCCACAGGGTGGTGCCAGGTGAATCACATAACCATCGCCAACATAAATAGCCCAGTGCTGATATACGCCCCGGGATATTTCAATGAGGTCTCCAGGTTCCGGCTTCTTGTCACACTAAGAGACAATATCAGTATTGAGTTTCATTTTAATAGAACCATTGAACTTGTCAACAAAATGATCTCACACTGTATAACTAAAATAACTCAAAACCATTGCACTTGTGAATAAAAAAGAACAAGGAAAGTGAAACTGTTGGTTTTGTTCATTTTGCATGTCATCTCGCAAAGACGTGCTTGTTTCAGAGAGGTATCTAACCCTTTCTGTTACATGTTTTCTTACTGTCTTATACAGTTTTTAACACTCCCTGTTGCTTTAATAAAATTCCTCTGTAACATACCTTGAGCAATAATACATAGCAAACATAATTACCAAGCTGGACAGTCGCATTTCATCAGTAACAAAAGCACGAAAATTATTAATTTGCTATTTGATATTACATTTAATTCATGTTCAGGTTGTTTCAGTTAAAAGATATTTACCTTTGTCGATGCCATGGCAAGCGCAGCAAACTCTTCTTGTTGTTTTTACTCTATGAGAAACAACATAGCCTATAGATACTGTAAGTTATAGACTACAGTATATATTAGGGGCGGAGCCAGGGGGTGGCCTTTGTCCTCCACTCTCACAACCGCTGTTTTTGTCTCCTTTTTTTTTTTTTTTTTGACAAGAATTTCGTTTATTTAAACGCAGAACCCTCTCTTTAAGACCACAAAAAAGTGAGACTTTTCAGACGCGCACTCCAACAATTTCGCCTCAGCGCCAAGCAGGCGCCAGACAAACACGCGCAGAAAAGGTAAAGGTGTTGAATGAGCTTCAGCAGAACAACAGTGAACGGTGAACACTATAGCTTACGTCAGTGTTTCTCAACTGGTGGGTTGCAAGACCGCGCACTTTTCAATCACGCGCAAATAAGGCGCGCTGTATATTACTCACTAAATAAAGCGCAAAAGAAACCACGTGCATGCAACGTCGTAGTTCTGTCGTCTATTAAGTCATGAAATAACCAAAAAGGCGATTAAAACTGCGTTAAAACTGCATGCATGAAGGCCTATTTGATATATATATATATATATATATATATATATATATATATATATATATATATATATATATATATATATATACATATATATATATATATATATATATATATATATATATATATATATATATATATATATATATATATATATATATATATATATATATATATATATATATATATATATATGCGTCACATGTCTCTGGACTAAAATATTCTATATGAGATCACAATATAAGGCGCAAGCTGATTTTTAATGCATAAATAAATGTGAGAACTGTGCATTTATACTAGAAGATGCAAATTTTGCGTTAGTTTATCTACAAATGTATCACATTTAAATGCATAAAATAATTAATTTTACATTCTGACATTTTTGTGCTGTTGCAAATGGGAATTCAAAAGAGAACACATTTTTTTCCATTTTCCTACTGTTGCATTGATTTATGTTGAAAAAAGTTAAACATTTAGCTTTTACTTTTTTCGGTTGGTTTTTGAAACAGACAAACTCAGAAATGTTGAACAGTTCATTGATTATACATAAATTCAATGAAGGTTATATAATCTTTGAACTACAGTTATATTCATGTCTCATCCATGATGATGAAGGAATCATTTTCTGTATGACAGTATCAGTCTATCACATCTTTCTGGAGGAATTTTGGCTCACTATTCTTTACATTCATGGAGAACAAGGGTTTTGAGAACCAAAACAAGCTAAATGAACAAGTTGAAATTTAGCTATAGTGTGAGCCCCTTTATTGCCTGCAGGCTGCAGGTGAGGAATTATTTTTTTTAAAAGGTCAAATTCACTCAGCCTTCCATGATCTAATTCATTATCTCAATTACAATTAAGAACAAATTAACTGGATTCAGTTGTGTTGTGGGCATCGTCCAATACATTATAGTCAGACTAATTTTTTTCTTAAAATAATGAAGATTTCTGTGCCACCCCAGACTGGTTGCTGGCCCCTGCCTGGCCACCCCTATGAAAAAATCCTGGCTCCGCCACTGTCTGTAACAACAATATTTAGACTTCATTGTTTTCACCACCCAGCTAAGATGCGTTTTTGGTGATCCGATCACAATTAATTGGCTCTTTGTTGAATTTATGCATGTCGTTTATTTACTCTTAAAATGACTTGAGATGGCAGCAAATTTTTAACAATTTAAAATCCATCATAAAAGAGAAACTTTATGGAAAATGAGGAAATTAAATCACATTATATACGTGAATATGAAGGCAATCATATATGTAGCTTATAAATACCCACATATATAATTAAAAGTTAAAGCATCGGAAATAAACAGATTGTGAGCAACTCGACAAGACTTACGGTCTTGCAAAAACAACACTGATCTTGATCTTCTTAAAATATTTAAATATATTTATGATTTTAATAGATTTTATTGGCATTATTTTCATTGGAAATAAACAGACCGTATAGGAGCAACTCGTCAAGTAGACTTTGGTCAACAAATTAACTTGTAACTGAATAACAAATCTTCTTTATTTTGTAATTGGGTGCGTAAGTAACACTGTGGTCTTAAATAGGCTAGATAAGGAATTATAGGCTTACTTACAATAATGTATGTCTGTTAGATAATTTTATTCAATTATCTGCAGTCTTCAGCAATTCCCCTCCAGATCTCGTGAAGTCTACTGTGCACTCAGAGAACCAAATAAGAGACACAGAAACCACATTGCTGCTCTGATACAAAAACAGGATGTCATCCATTGACTGTTGTTATGTTGTCGTGTTGAAACGCACATCCTGTGTTTATATGGCCAGGGCCCATGAGGCCACCACACTCCTGCATATGAGCAAGACTCCTAAACAAATACTGAAAATAGGGTCTCACACAGAAGCAAAAATTGAGATAACAAACAGAGTGATAGAGAGCCAAAAAATATTTTACAAGTTTCAGTGAGGCTATATGTGTTTGTCTCTTAGTAAAAATAACATCTATAGGCTATAAATCAGGTGATGGGACTGAGGGGAGCTAATCAGAGTCATTCAGCGCTTAATGGACGACCTTATTTTATTTAGCCTATTTATTTTTATCAGGAAGACTGCTTCTATATGTTTAGGATAATAATAATAAAAAAAAAAGTGGTACAGCACCAATGGCCAATGATACTGACCTCATAATTAAACTTCGTATTTAATACCTCATATTTAAAAATGTATTGATTGCACCACTAGGGATTAAATTTAAATAGATTAATCCCTGGTTTCATAGACAAGGTTTAAAAGTCCCAGGCTAAAATGCATGTTTGAGCTGTTTTAACTGAAAGCAACTTGCACTGACAGATGTTAAAGTATGTCTGTGTTATGGTTTTGTCTCAAGACACACACAAGTAAGGTTTTTTCTAAGGCACATTTATAAAAGCTATACCCAAATTGAACTAAAACCTAATTCTGGCCTAATCCTTAATCAATGTTTATTTAATAGTCATAATCCCACAGATGGTAGCTTCGCACCAGTTGCTCCTCAGCCAAGCACACACGCAATAAATGTCTGAACATGCGGTTCTCCTTGTACTCAGCAGGATTACTATTGCAATGTCACGACCATCAGTAGGGTAAAACTAACCTGTCTCACGACGGTCTAAACCCAGTTTACGTTCCCTGTTAGTGGGTGAATAATCCAACGCTTGGTGATTTCTGCTTCACAATGATACATAGAAAGAGCTGACATTGAAGGATCAAAAAGCGACGTCACAATGAACGCTTGGCCTATTTAAAACTGTAAGTAAAAGGTATAAGAAGCTTTACAATATGAAATAAAACAAACAAGTCATTCAAACGTACAAAGTCAGCGCTGTAGTATAGCTACATTGGTTAAGTTAGCCTAAATATATAAAGTTATGAAACTTCACTTTATCCACTTTTGCCAAACCCCCTTATGGAAGAAGAATGCCGTCGTGTTTACAACTGTGACAATGAGCGCTTACCAAGTTCAACTAAATGCTGGATTTTCGAACTAATGTGAAGTTTGTGGCTCCATTGTTGCAGTAAACTTGGTCGTGACTCTCTGTGTAACCCCGGCATCTTGGCCAAATTTGCCCTTTGGCCTCTGTCCATCATGGCCTCCTAATCATCCACATATACTGATTGGCTTCTTCACTCCGTCTCCTCTCCACCAATAAGCTGGTGTGTGTGATGGGCGTTCTGGCATAATTTGGTTGCCGTCGCATCATCCAGTTGGATGCTGCACATTGGAAGTGATTGAGGAGATTCCCCCTTCCATATGTAAAGCGCTTTGAATCACAGCAGTGGGTGTTTACACTGAAGTCTCACAGCAGACACATCCCTTCAAACAGAGCATTTAAATCAGAGGGCTAAAATCAGGGTAGGAAAAATGCCTTTTATTTCTAAATTATGACAATTTTGATGTAAAAATCATACTAACATTATAAGTACACACCAGGACACATTATAAAACAATGCAGTTCATGACCACTTTAACTAAAATTGTGACATTTGAATGTTTGCTACATTCATACATTTTAATGATAAAAAGTCAAATAACCTGCCTTGCTTAAAATGTTAAAAAAATTATTTGGAAAGATGTTTAGAACTTAACTAAGACTTGGTTGGATGAGTGTATGCAGACTGTAAACATTTTTGATGCCTTTTTAAAATAAGCATTTTTCTATTTAGGGCCCGAGCACCGTTGGTGTGAGGACCCTATTGTAATTGCTCAGTCTATTATTTTTCTTCTCTGAAATGAATCACATTTTTGAGGTCTAAACATGCCCGAAAATTCATGAAACTTTGCATACCTGTCAGAAGTGGTGAAAATGTACTTATGATACGGTTTTCAGAATTAGGTGTGGCAAAATGGCTAGGTAGCGCCACCTACAAAATTTCAATGAAGCGCCCTTTGCGCTAGGTCTTACAAATTCTAAATTCTGTAGACACATGTAACATCCCAATACCTACAAAAAAGTCCCTGGGTGCAAAATCTGAAAGCCCAACAGGAAGTGTGTTATTTTTAATTTTCTCTGCAATTTTTTTTTGTTGCAGTTTTTGCCATTTCCAGATGTTTACTTTAACGAACTCCTCCTAGAGCTTTAATCAGATCAACATCATATTTGGTCAGTCAATTCTAAAGGCCTTTAAGACGTTTAATTGAGAAGATCTTGAGTTTTTGCTGAAGGGGCTGTCTGTGGTCCTAAATTGCACCTTAAACCCTCACAGTCTTCTTCTGAATCAAAGAATAAACACCAACAACAAGCAACACTCAATAGAACATTCCATTGCAACACCGGCGCCCAGCAGCAGCCCTGCGTTTCCTCCATTTTGGTGTGAAAGCGACTCGGCAGTCCACTGCTTCTATGGCAATTTCAGCTGCTTTGTTAAAAAAAAAAAAAAAAAAAAAACATACATTAAAGCTGAAATCAAACTTTAATGATGACAACACAGAATAAAATACTATCACTGATCATCAAATCCTTTTAACAGTTTATTTTACAGACTTTGTGTTTAAGCCTTCCACTTTTTTCACAAAACCTTTGCTCTCAAGAAACCCAGTCAGTTTGGGTTAAAATTCTTTAAAACATCTAGCATTATTATTATAAAAACTGAAATAATTCCAGCATATGAAATTAAATTAAGGACATAAAATTGGGAATGTTGGACAATAAATACATGAACATAACAGCTTGATTTTGCAGTGTTGTCTAATTTTTGTCAAAGCAAAAGTGTCCAAAAGTGGGAATTATGCGATAACGGACAGCAATGCATCATTATAAGATTATGTTTGTAGCGTGATCCATTAAAACGTACAATAGGCTATATATATTTAAATTCAGACCTAGTGATAGCCTATTATTATTACTCCACTAGGTCTGAAATATCGCTGCAAACAAGATGATCTTAAATTTAGCCTATTAATTATTAATTTTGGCTACTATTAATAAATGTGTAAACAAAGTTGCATAAAATGGAAATACTCAATAAAGTAGGCTAACTACGTTACCTCAGATGGATGAATGTTTGGATTCCACAACTAGTAAAATAAAATATATATAAGACAATGCAACATTTACTGTAGGTGCCATAAAATTTACTGGTGAATTAATTTAAAAAAACTGTTCTATTGCGCTTCTGATTTGGCAGTGAAATTCGCCGATTTTGGGTGCGTAAGATGTGAAGGATTCTATGGTCCAGTTAGTATTTTCACCCCATAATGGCGGCCGCCCTACCGAAGCGCCATCTAGTGGCTGTTACCCAAAAAGTATCAAAGTGTCGCCTCTTGGGTTCTATACTCTTTGGCTCAGCTGAAGTGCGCGTCGAGGGCGCATTGCGGCCACATAGGTGGCGCTCGCGAGCACCCTAAACCTAAAATGATGAATGGGACACTCTACAGTCTGGTGGACTTAATGGACACGCGGAAGTTGTAACAATGTACAATCTGCCTCAAACTTCACATGTTTGATAAGTGCCTGGCCTGAAGACATCCTCACACCAAATTTATTTATAGCCATAGCACCACCTGGTAGCAGAAGTGTGGCAAATACAAATGACTGACATAGTAAATTGTTTTTTTGTGAGTGCTGGTGCAACATTTTCAGTGGGGTTTGGTTTCTGTAATTTTTGTATACACATGCACAACAACAACAAAAACATATCTACTTTGATATGAACAATAATAAAATAACCTTATGAAACCACACAAAGAATTACAGAATAAAAAATGTTTGGTCAGATATTTATTGGTACAAACAGAGAAACAGCAGTTTGTTTTAAGTATGGTCAAATATATAACTTGCCATATTTTGATTATATTATAAAAGTGTTTGAAAGTGCAACCAATTGCACTATTGCTGAGTTACCAAACAACAGAACAGACTGTACATTCGGTTTATAAATCTTTACATCGTTCTCATAAAACGATGCCTGCCAAGTTATTAAATTAAATTTAGTTATTTCTATCAGAAGCATCATATAATTTCTAACTTCCAAAAAGCCTCCACAATTGTGCTTGCAGTTCTTCATTTCCCAATACTTATAGTTTCTGCTTCTTTTTGTCTTTTGAATTAAGAACGACTGAAGCAGCAGTAACAACAGCAACAACAGCAGCCAAAGTAGAACAACCAATCACCAATTCTTGTACCTATAAGAATAAACACAAAGTATATATATTAATTTATTGTGAAAATATAAACAGAGCTTGTGTGATCATAATTCAAATTATATTTAATCTATTATAATAATAAATCAATTAATGCTGAATATTTAACACAATACAGCCCTGTAATCCTGTGATTTAAAAAAAAAAAAAAATTGAGACATGCACAATGGTGCTTGAAATGTGAATTTTGCTGCAGGAATGCAAATTTTACCAGGGGATTCAGAGATATTAATATTTGATAATTTTCCCGAATATATGAATGACCAAGTATAGGCTAATATTTTTTAGTTTCATTTGTTTGATTGGGTTTTCTCTGTCTAACTTTAGTCTGAAAATCTGATAATTTTTGGGGCATATTTATACAGAAATATAGAAAATTCTAAATGGTTCACAAACTTTCAAGCAACACTGAGTACATTATAATTCACTATTGTGTGAATTATCTCAACATGCCAACTAACCGTACCTGGCGTGACTCTGGCTTTCCGTATCTCAGCTCTGTAACAAAGTGCTCACAGTTCTCATAGAAAATGGAATATGAAAGTTCTTTTCCCAAAAGACTGTGTGCGTCCCGTAGAACGTCTCGAATGGGACGTGGCTCATATTCCTCATCCAGAAGGTTGTTGATACTGTATTCATCATTGGCAACTACTTCACAAAGTTCTTCTTTCTTCACTGTGGCTTTGTCACTCAGTACTGACATCATACTGTAGGCCCCAGCTTGAGCATACTCAGCTATGGAGAAAGAAATGGAAAAGTAAAAACAAAATATAAAATGTGCAACCTTTACATGTTCAGAAAGTTGTCTCTTAAATGGAATGTTTTAGATTCAAATCAAGTTCAAGTTCAACTCGACAGGCAGCATGTAAATAACCCACAGGGTGGTGCCAGGTGAATCACATAACCATCGCCAACATAAATAGCCCAGTGCTGATAAACGCTCCGGAAGATTTGAATGAGGTCTCCAGGCTCCGGCTTCTTGTCACACTAAGAGACAATATCAATATTGAGTTTCATTTTAATAGAACCATTGAACTTATCAACAAAATGATCTCACACTGTATAACTAAAATAACTCAAAACCATTGCACTTGTGAATAGATTAAAAAAAGAAAAATGAAAGTGTAACTCTATCTGCTATCTGCACAAATATGCGTGTTTCACAGAGGTATCTATCTAGCTCTTTCTGTTGCATTTTTTTCTTCCTGTCTTATCCAGTTTTTAACATTCTGTTGCTTTAATAGAACTACCAAAAGGATCAATATGCTATTTGATATTACATTTAATTCATGTTCAGGTTGTTTCAGTTAAAAGACATTTACCTTTGTCGATGACATGGCAACCTCAACAAACTCTTTTTGTTGTTTTTACACTAATCCTATGAGAAACATATGAGAAACATATAACAACATTTAGACCTTGTTTCCACCACCCTGCTGCTAAGATGCGTTTATGATGATTCGATCACAATTAAGCTGCTCTGTACTGTTGAATTTACGCATATCATTTATTGAGAGGGCAACAATTTTTTGACAATTTAAATTCCAAAGTAAAGGAAGACTTTCTGGAAATTAAATCACATTATATGTCCCTCAATATAAAGGCGATCATATAAGTATAAATAAGCATATATAAGAACAAGACCTGTTCTTCTGAAACAATTTTAAAAATATATTTACTATTTTAATGTTTAACATTTTGTTAACATTATTTTCATTGGAAATAGACTGTAGGAACTCATCAAGTAGACTTTGGTCAACAAACTGACTAACCATTCTTCATGTAGTAAATAACTGTGGTCTTAAATAATTAAGGAATTATACTTACAATGATGTATCTCATGGAGGCTGCATGTCAATGGAGTAACTTTGTTTTTTAAAAAGTGAGTGGGATATAAGGGTTTTGGGGTGGGGTGGAGTGGGGTAGAGACTGTGCGACACGCGTCATAATCTGAAAACCACCATAATCTGAAAAGGACACAAGGACACAAAAGTGGATACAGGCAATTGAGACAACACAAGGAACTGGAGGGGAACTTTATAATATAATATAATATAATATAATATAATATAATATAATATAATATAATATAATATAATATAATATAATATAATATAATATAATATAATATAATTTTACAATTTACATTTGCCTTACAATTATTAGCCTACATGTATGAATAATCATTTGAAGCGTTTTTTATGTTTTATACACAGCGAAAATAGCTTGTATTTGACCGAAATTCCATATTCGGCAGCAAGGTGACTATAGATAGCAGATGAATTATTTCTAATGGGCTGGTGGTAGAATTTTCATTAAGCGTGCCAGAGGTTCTAATCTGCCCTTGTGCATTTTTCTTTCTTCTTCCTAAAACAAAGATGTTCATCTGTGATTGTAGGCCTATATCAAGAACAGGGAGGGACATGTTTATGTGCATTTTGTTTTGTGATTTCACAGGAATGAATAGAGAGTCTCCGCAACGGCATTGAGTGATATATTGAAGCGCTCGTCTGTGTGAAGACTGCGCAGTGTACACGAGCTTCAAGAGAACACTGTAACGCCACTGATAACAGCGGCAACGAGCATCAAGAGAACACTGTAACACCACTGATAACAGCGGCAATGATTAGGCTACTCAGCATGATTTCAAAAACAACACATCAGTGCCAAATCACATCTTATTTAACACAAACAAATGAATTGCTAATCAACTAGAGATGTTTCCTTTGTGTTAGATACATCCATGTTGTGAGATTTTCAAAAAGTGCTGCCACAATATCAAAAGTGAGTGGGGGCAATACCAACCCTGGCAAAAAATGGTGGGGACATGTCCAACCTGTCCCTCCCACCTGTCCCAACCACCCGCAAATTACGCTTATGCTGCATGTGCTTGTATCTGAAGTACAAAGAACTTCTAGGCTGTAAATCAGTTGAAGGGACTGAGTCATTTAGCATTGAGTGGACGTCCTTATTTTATTTATTAGGAAGACTGCTTTTATATGTCTTAGGATAATTTAAAAAAAAACAAAAAAAAAAAAACAAGAGTGGGTTTAGATGATGACTTATCTGTTGTCGGAAAAGTGGTTATTAAACGGGACGCAAGGGATGCAGTGCCTCCTCAAAAAATTAGGATGAAAAAATAGCCTAATCGATATTAAAAAAATAAAATGCAAATATTAAAAAATGTGACAGTAAAAAGTGTAAAAGTCACTGGTTTTTCTAAAGGAACACTGTCCAACAGTGACACCCGCCGGTAAAGTTACAGCGGGAGTCCGCGTCTCGTGCCTCCCTTGAGCTCTTATAGACAATGAACAGAGCCCCTAAAGCGTGCAGTAGGTTTTGTTGGAGGTAATAGAGAATGAATGGGGCATAGTCACATGAGAGGAGGCAATGCCTCCATCGCGCTATGATTGGATGTGATCAGTTAAGATTGGATATGATTGGTTTGTACGATAAATCCCGCCTCTTGTTTATGTGCACGTTCGGCGCATCAGTCTGACTGAACAAAATGATGTCGTCAATGTAAGACTAATGAAAAAGTAGTAAATAGCTCACCCTGTACCTTCAAACAATTACTGCTGACAAACTGGTTTTAAAAAGTCCAAGTGCCGTTATAAAGGCATGTTTCTGAAACTTGTAAGCTTACCATACAAGACAATATATCAACCATCTTTAATGTTCTTGTTCTTGCACATTAAGCGCCATTCAGTATGACCACTTTTGCAGAGACACAACAAAATCTCTACATTTAAATGAAAGGTAATCAAACATGGATTAATACTGAAAACAGTAACCAACATGGTAATAACCCCAATTAGATCCGCACATAGTATAGGAGCAACTTATAAAACCAAAAAAATAAGATGACAAAAATGAGTGCAGGCCAAATAAAAGCAAGTAACCCTGCCACCAATATTTTGTTAAATTAAGGTTTCTCCAAGATAATGTTCTGCATGAAGAGGGAGAGCACAACATAACAGCACTCTAATTTTGCAACAGCTAGAACAGACAAAGCCCGGCTGTGCCACAGACCTGGGATTCAGAACACAACAATCTGGCATCTTTAAGCATGTTTTCTTTTGTTCTGTATTCACTGTTTTGTGTCTGTTGTACCTAGGGTTACAAAGGAGCGGAAAGTTTCCGGAAAATTTCCATGGGAACTTAACCTGGGGAATTTTAGAAATATTCCAATTTGGAAACTTAACAGGAATTTATGGGAATTTATGAGAATTTATATATAGAATTTATATATACATTTTATATAAATCTATATAAAACATCATATACAAACATAAATATAAACATTTTGTGTGGTCATAATGACATAAAATAACAATTATTTATTTTTTGCACCCAATTAATTCAAATTTAGTAAATATGTAAAATAAATATATTTTTATTGCAGCAATTGTTATGCATGTGTTATTTATTTCAGTGTCACATGATCCTTCAGAAATCATTCTAATATGCTGATTTATCAATGTTGGAAATTTCAGTTGTGCTGCTTAATATTTTTTTTGGAACCTGTGATTCTTTTTTCAGGATTCTTTGATGAATAAAATGATAAAATAATAAAATTATTAATAAAATTAATAATAAATGAATAAATTAATAATTATTAAAATAATATTTATTTAAAATAGAAATCATTTCTATCAATAAAATGCATGTAGGGTGTGTGGCCTCAATAGCCCTGTAGCAAGTAGTGTGCTGTGTGAATGTGACTGAGGAATGTGCAGGGTAAAAATTGAAAAACTGAAATTGCATAAAATCTGGTTGTTTTAACCAATATTATGCTTCAACTACATTTAAGTTCCCTGTTAACCTGCAATTCCCCTTTTATTCCCATATACTCCCGTTAATTCCCATATATTCCTATTAATTCCCATGGAAAGTTTCCAGCTTTGAAAATTCCCAGGATTTTGGAACCCTGGTGGCACCCCAGTTGCAGTTGCAATTTTCTTGCTCTTTTTTTAAGTTCCATTAAATTTTGCCATTTATTGCTCCTCCAACCATACTGATGTGATGCTGTCATGCGGTGTCCATTTCATTTTTCTAATTTACCAAAAGTGTTGATTTGCACTAGTAACCCATGTAAGAAACACCACTGCACCCTGCTTATTCATCATACATGGCTGCAGTTTCAAACAAAAAAGCTCTCCTCAACGACAGAGGGCGATATGTGTAACCAAACGTAATTTCCCATGTGGCGAAAGACTGTGAGTGAGTTTTACGCTGTCTGGTTCATCGTTTATTGAAACGGTGTTGATTTAGAGTGGGAAAGGCTGCACTTTTCATTCACAATTTTCCATTGTAGTTGTTAATTTGTATGTATATCAAATATTTTCATGGTGTATTTTGCTTAAGCACGTAAACGATGTCTGCGATATTCGAGGGGGATGCCATGTCAGCCATGCAGAAGTCTCACTGCCACACTTCTCTAAACAATTACAGGTGAGTAATAATATAATAGTAATACAGGTTACCACTAACTATAAATTCATGCTTCAGTTCAATGGAAGGAACTCCAGTTTGAATTAAACTGTATTTTCTGTATAGAGGAACAACGTATCGTTCTCATTTCACTGTCATAAGGCGATGTATTCTTATCGCGTCTTTAAGTATTAATATGAAATTATATAGCATACAGGTGTTTTGCAATTTCAGTCTAATAATGGTCGGTACAGGTGTAAGCATAACTTCTCAAAGCATACATGCTCATGTTAATTGCATTTCCATTTTGGATACAATGTCATTCATTGCCTTCTGTCATTGCATTTCTGTTATTTCAGATTCAGTCAGATTTCATGGTATTGTAAACAGCTATACATTGCTATAAACATTTTCCTAGTTATTGCCCACAAAAAGGGATACATTTCATTAATATCGTTGACATTTTGTGCCAACATGCCTCAACCATGGCAAGTTGTCGCACTGTATGTGAAACAATTAATTAAACAGCACAAATGTAAAACATATCAAACCATTGTTTTGGCCACAATATATCAAAATATTTTAATTAATAAATTGTATATAATTATAACATTTAAAATATGTTATGAATACTTTTTTGAAAGTAGAAATATTTCTCAATTAGTAAACAGTCCAAAAACTGCATGTTTTTAAAGTATAGCTTGTCACACTGCTGTCACTGAATATAAGCTCAATAAAGAAATTTTGGTTATGTTAAGATATGTGTATAAGTGTTTATTTATTTCATTGTAAAAAAATCTATACCAACTGACCTTTTTTTTTCTTTTCCATCAGTCCTCAAGAGCTGGCTTTAGAAATTAAAGCTTTTATCAGCGGCGTTGACCAGACACAGGGACGTAAACTCAGTGTTCGGGATCACGCCCGCTGTGCAGTGCGCCTCCTTCGAACTGTGCCAGCCTGCCGTGGAGCCGTCTTGGAGCACCTGAGGGGAGTCTATGATGAATATGTTGCATCCTTTCTACAAGATCTGGAGGCGGAGGTTGAAAATGGAGGTACCAGTACAAGTGGAGGAGGCAGTACCAGTGTATCCAATTTGGAAGATGTTATTAAAGAAGTCCATGCTGTACTCTCAGAATTTATCAAGCTTAGTCCTAAAGCTTGGGCGCCACTTGTGTCCACATGGGCTGTTGACCTTCTTGGCCAGCTTAGCAGCAAGCATGCAGGACGACGGGCAGCTCCTCACTCGTCCAGCCTGAATGAGCTGTTGCAGCTTTGGATGTCGTGTGCAGCCACTCGCTCACTTATGGAATGCTACTCTCAGTGTCTAGCAGCCATGTTGGCCTGGTGCCCTGATGCCTGTGTAGATGCCTTGCTGGATACCTCTGTCCAGCACTCCCCTCATTTTGACTGGGTTGTTGCTCACATTGGTTCAGCTTTTCCTGGCACTATTATCAGCAGGGTGCTGGCTTGTGGCCTCAAAGACTTTTATGCGCATGGATATTCCTCTGCTGAGAAGGTCAACCAACAGCAGGCATCAGACAAGAGTTGTAGGGTCCCCAAAATAGGCTCAGTGGTTGGTATCCTGGGGCACTTGGCCTCCAGACATTCTGATAGCATCAAGAAAGAGCTTCTCAGGATGTTTCAGGATAGTCTGTCTCCACCCCCTCAAAATGTACCTCCGCATTCATCCGGGGCAGGTGGGTGGGAGAACTCCCCTCATCTCCGTAGGGCCACTGTACCTTTCTTGCTTCAACTGGCTGCTCTTTCCCCTACTCTCCTGGGTGCTGTTTCTGCAGAGCTGGTGGAGTTCCTCAGACCACCTGTCCTAGTTCAACTCCAGGCTCAGTTCCAGGCCTTGCCTCGGGAGGAAGTCGAGAATATGTTGGGTCTAGCGGTACATCTCATAAGCCAAAGCCCTTCAGGTGGAGCAAGGGTGCTGAAATTCCTTGCGGACACTGCCACACCATCTTCAGTGATTATATCAGGCCCTACACCTTCTCCCCATGATAGTATTCGAGAAGCCTGTGACCGCTTACTGCAAACGCTTCTGCTACATCTTCACAAGCTGGTGCACAACCGGCCAGAGGGGGATGAGCCCTTCCCACAGTCCTCCACTGCCTCGGCAATGCCACAAGTGATCCCATTTCTAGATGAGCTCCAGGGACACATAGGTGATCTGTGTGCTGAAACCCTCCGGCTTGAGCGGAAGAGGCACCTCTGGTTGCATCAGCTCCTGTATCTGCTATCGGTGTATGGCGGCCCGAGCGTGGCCACTGAAGCTTTGTGTCAGCTCTTCACTCAAGCCCGAAACCCAGAGGAGCTCGCTCTAGCCTCACAATTGTACACCCCACTTTCCACTTCACTTTCTGGGTTGCTTCCCTCAACAGTAGCCCGCTGTGTTGCCCAGATCCACACTCAAACCCTTGACAACAAACAGCTGGCTCAACTCCTGAACAACTTGGCTACTGCAGTACAGAGTCAAGAGGAGGATCGTAAAAATGGAGGGACTACAATGGGGAGTTCAGCTCAGTCATCAATGCCTGCACAAGTCAGAGTCGCCGTTTCCAGCCACCTTCAGGATTTCTGCCCATTGCTTCTCCATGGTGACAAAACGGTATCCAAGGCAGCTGTCCGTCTGCTCTCGTGTAGCCAGCTTCCCAGAGCTTGCTCTCCAGCTCATCTCTTGCTGATATGTAGAGCAGCAGTGTCACATTTCTTTGTGTGTTTACGACTGCAAGGGGAGAGCCTTAAGGTTGGGGTAGAGGAAGTGGGCTACTCTATGCGACTGTTGTCACGTCTTGCGGCCTACTGTCCTTTGACACTAAAAGCTGTGCTGCAACAACTCGTGGAGGGAGCCCTGCACAAAGGCAACCGAGATTTGTTTGGAGGTGTGCAGGAAAACCCAAGTGATGACATCACACAGTCACCCAACCTTGTCCCAGACTTGGGCATCTCTCTATTGGACGTCAACTGCAAATTTGGCACTTCTGTTAACTTCTCTGGAAATGTGTGGTCCGTTTTCCATGCTGGAGTAATTGGAAAGGGTTTGAAACCTCCGTACACTCCCTCACAACCTGATCCAGATAGAATCAATCAGAATATGCAGACTTTGCTTGCAGTCATGGTTCAGTGCTGTAGTTCAAGTGGAGGAAGCCCCACTGGCAATGCTAGAAATAATGGCTCTGCTGTAGGTACCGGTAATGGCAGCTTTTCTGCCAGTGAACCTCACATTTCTAATGAACTTCCCCCAATTAATGCTGAAGCTGCGAAGGTAATTGCCGTAACCCTGGTAGAGAACATCTGCCCAGATGTAGCAAACGGAGAACTGTCCTGGCCTCCAGAGGAACATGCAAAAACCACAGTTGAGCGAGACATACACATCCGTCGTTGCTTTGAAAATAACCCTGTGCTGTTCCACCTCCTCCGGGTGGTCGCAGCTGGACGTCCAGCTCTGTGCTACTGCTCCGTCATTTTAAGAGGTCTACTTTCCACCTTACTGGCTCACTGGGAAGCATCAAGGGAACCATCAGTGTCAGACTCCCCCTGGCACCTTCAGACCTCATGTTTGCTTGTATCATGTATGGGTGAAGGCCAGCTACTACCACCAGTGTTGAGTAACATCCATGAGGTCTTGCCTCACCTCTCACCCTTTGAAGTTAGGCTACTGCTGTTGGGCGTATGGGAGTACATGCGGGGTAACAGCCCAATGCCACAGAAATTTACCTTCTGTGCTGATCAAGGACTTTTCTTTCGGGACTTTTCAAGGGACGGTGATGTTGCACGCTATATTGCACCTATCCACAGTGTTCTGCATAAGAACATTGACCGCCTAGGACACCTTTGCTGGAGGTTTCAAGTTTGACGAAATTGTGAGAAATGTTGTTAAAAACCCAGGTTCCAGAGTCACAGACTTTTCTTGTATTCAGATATTTTTCTACATAGTGTTAAATGAGGTGTTAAGTTGATATTTCTACGTTTTCAGAGTTGTCAAAATAGTAGCAAAAACCAAACTAATTGTGACAATGTTCAGAAGAGCTTTTCTGCTAACCAGATCAGATCTTGTTTTTTTTTTGTTTTTTTTTTTGGTATCCTTTATATTGTCTAGCTTTCTGTAGAGTTTTTAAGCACTGAAAAAAAATGTAAGCCTACAGCAGAGAATAATACCTATTTTCTTTGTGTTGCTGTGTGGAAAACAGTAAAAAATAAATACAAATTCATTAATGCCTCATTCTTTTATTTATTATTATTGATGTTATTTACAGAAATAGAACAATATAAAATAAACAGTAAAAGCCACATAAACCAAACTGTCTAGTATTAACCAGTGGCATACAGATTTTTGGTCTAAATAGTCATTATCATCAGAAACTGCCTAGTTAGTACATATAATTGTGCTGAATTGTAATATATAGATTGAGTGTCATCACAATTATCTTGTGTACACAAGCATACGTATCAGACGGGTGCGTTTCCATGGTAAGGTCTATAGGGGACTCGGTTGTTACCCAATAGTGTTCTGCAAACACACTAACTAACCAACCTCCGGGAGGCTGGGCTTAACGCTGTGTTTCCAAGATGGCGGTTATCTCCATTGAAAGGTAAAACAAAGACTTGGCTCTCATATCAGTTCGTCGTCATGTCTGTTTTTTGAGTTTCGTCTGTGTTTATTTCAAGCTAATCGATGAGAAGTTCGTGTGGGAGCTGGGCTGTAAATCTGCTGCAGGTGTTGAACGAGGAAGCGAAAAGTAGATGTGAATGCGTGGCTGAGCCATCGCTGGCATTATGACGAGTCATGTTTTAATTTATAGGACACTTATGTCTTTATACACCTTTAGGGTTGATGTAAATTAGTCCATACGAATATCTTATTGCATAGATTCTTAAGGCCAGCATTGCAGCCGTTTTCATCATATCCTGGCGTTGATCCTTTTATAGATAAATGTAATGGGGCGTCGAGATTGTTGTTTGATATGTGTGCAATGCTAGATAATATCCAAACAGTTTGCAGATTATTATATCCAGCACTATCAGAGTCTAAAACGGACCCGGCATTTATTTATTTATTTTTTATCAGAGATAAGATTTAATATAGTTAATAAATGCATTTAGAAAATACAGATTTCCTGAAGTATTAAATTGTTTTTAAATATTTAAAATTAGATAGCATCTCAGCTTCTTATGCTTTTAATGAAAGAATTAATGACACCTGATTGTGTCACGTGCGGGGTGAAAAACTTTTTTTGAAATGTATAAAATATATAAATGCTGTTATCTCTTTTATTCCGCTTCACACTCTGCCAGGTCCTGTAAGTGGACTTTGGTCTATCTTTAAATGTGGGTGGTGGCTTTTTCTTTAAAATAAATAAGAAAAATACTAAAATTAAATAAAGAATACCTGAAGAAAATGAATGAGATTGTTGTCTGAGTACACGCTCAAAAAAGAAAAGTTTGCACTTTATTCTCTGGTGTTGCGCTGAATAATAATGATTACCCAGTTTGATAAAAAGAGCCAAAAATATTTCAAATTGCACAAATGTCAGAATAAAGTGAATACAATGTGCCTTATCATTCTTGATGCCAATTGTATTGTGGTACAAATTAGAGATAGTCTGGGGTTTGTTAGAGGAGGTTGCTTGTCACACTTGTTTTTTGTACATAAAGCAAAATTACTAGCCTATGTGAAAATTTAGATGGCTGCAGGTTTTAATTTTCCACCATGGTCACCCGTCTAATTGCGAAGAAGGAAATGATCCTTTAGGGTGTTAAAAAAGGAAGTAAACATAGCACTGATTCTTTTATTGTTACTCCACCCTGCTCATTCATTACTCAAACCTGATCCATAGCAGTATCCTACTGTAATTCACTCTTTTTTCTTACTTTTTTTTAGGATGGGGCTGCTGTCTGTGGTCTGTGTGTGTCTGTTTTTCAGCAGGGCCTTTGCTGTGGATCGGGGAAACTTCAAAACCTGCGATCAGAGTGCTTTTTGCAAGTATGTCAGTTATACTGTAAACCAGTACAGTATAGATGACCTCTGCAGTGTACAACTACAAAATCCTGTCAAAGATCACAAATACTCATTAGTTTGATTATCTGACATACTAAAAATTAAGTACTCTGTTGTGGTAGATTAGAGAGTGCTTAACTTGACTTAACAAAGGGTCCACATATACAGTGATTTTTGTCTATCTGGTTGTCCATAGACGTCAACGGGCGCTCAAACCGGGTCAGTCACCATACCGTGCTCTTCTGGACACTTTGGAGCTCAGTGACTCCCGACTGACCCTCCAGCTCATTAATGACAACAATAAGGTTTGTTTCATAGTCTGTCTTTAATAAAAGAGCTGCAGCATTTCTTTATATTCAGTGGTTTATTCACTTTGCTCAGGTCGTTTTTTATGGTCAAACCATAGGAGACTTTAGTGGGCCCCTCTTGTTACAAAGCCTGGGACGATGTTCCTGATCAAAAGTCATGATTTTTGGCTGCTCTCTTACTATTTGCAGGTGCACTTGCTATTAGAGCTCTACAGACTGCAGGGGAATATGACGCGGGTGAAGATAAATGAGTTGAAACCTCTGAAGCCGCGCTTTGAGGTGCCAGACGTGCTCATAGCAGAGCCCCCTACTGAGCCGTGAGTGTCTCTGATCTAAGAGTGCACAATGAAATTCAGAGAACAGTCAAACACATGCATGATTTATTGCGTTCCTCTGAGTAACCTCAGCTTGTCTCCGCTTCTTACCTTTTCCTCTGATTCCCCTGTTTACCCCCTTCTTTCATGTCTTTTCCAGTCTCTCATTTTTGTCCAAGGATGAAAATGGAGTTGTGTTGTCTCTGGGAGCAGAGAGCCAGAGGTTGATCGTTAGTGCCCGTCCATTTAGGCTAGACATCATGGAGGGGCCAGAGGTGCTGCTATCCCTCAACTCTCGGGGCCTGCTGGCCTTTGAGCACTTGCGACTTCGCAAAGACACGTGAGTATTGAGTTTTTGGAAGCTGGAAAGTGTATATATACACTACAGATCAAAACCTTGGGGTTGGTGAGGATTTTAATGTTTTTAAAAGAACACTCATCAAGGCTATATGTATCTGATCAAAAATACAGTGATAATAGTGATATTATAAAATAAAATTACAATATACAATACTGTGCAAAAGTCTTCACGTCAGTATTTTTACACCCCAAAAAGGTTTTAAGCCAGTTATTTATATCTTTTGCTGTAGTGTCAATAGGAAATATGTTCACATTTCCAAACATTCATGTTGCCATTAATTGTAATAATCCAGTGAGGTTTTTGAATACACAAGGAGTCTGACAAATGTAATTTATTACTGCGATGGCAAATCTGAATTTACTCCAGTCTTCAGTCACATGATCGTTTAGAAATTATTCTAATATGCTGATTTGCTGAGAAGTGTTATTATCAATGTTAAAAACAGTTGTGCTACTTAAATGTTTTTGTGGAAACTGTGACACGATTATTTATGAAGTTCAAAAGAACAGAATATATTTGACATAGAAATCTTTTATAAGATTATAAATGGCTTTACTGTAATGTTTGATCAATGAATACATTCTTGCTGAATTGATTTCTTTCAAAAAAATGTAAACATTTGTGTAGTTACTGAAAATATTGTTCGTCCCCAAAGATATATCCAGTGTCTGCTTGGATTGAAATAATTATCCGTCTGTTACCATATGCTAGACAAAAATGGCGAATGAGAATTTGTTAATGGATCTAAATCAAGTCAAATGCGAATCATTTACTACCCAAACCTGACTGTTAATCTCTCTTTTGTGTCCGTTTTATCAAAGGCAAGCACAACCTGATGGGGCAGAGGTTAAAGAGGGTGAGAAGGTCAGTAAGAGTATGTGTGTGTTTGTGGGTGTGCTCATGTAAATTATTCTAGTGTCATCTTGCCACGTCTTCAGTTAAAACTAACACGTCCGGTTGCTGCACCTGATCTGGTTTAGCAGCTATATCTAGCAACAATGACGTGTGTGAAAGTACTACAATAACTAAAGAAGTATTACTCAATGATCATCACATTGTAACTGTATACCTTTTGAGAACTGAACCAGAAGTAAATCTTTGTTTAAAAATAAACTTTATTTCTCCCCCCACACAATAGGATGAGGATGGAGAGAGTGATAAAGAGGAAGATGGTCTATGGGAAGAGACATTTAAATCTCATACAGATACCAAACCAAATGGTATGTTTCTATGTAAATTAAAAGGCCCATGAAACTGCTTCACTAATGCAATTTTCTTTTCTTTTCTTTTCTTTTCTTTTCTTTTCTTTTCTTTTCTTTTCTTTTCTTTTCTTTTCTTTTCTTTTCTTTTCTTTTCTTTTCTCAAAGGGTTTATTCCTTTTTAAAGAAGACAATAGACGACTTAATGAACCATAAATATTTTTGGTCTGACTTCCCAGAAGAGAAATACTGCAAATTTTATAAGTGTACACTATCATTCAGAAGTTCGGGGTCGCTAAGATTTTTTAATGTTCTTGAAAGAAGTCTCTTATAAGGAAGAGGATTAGGGCCAAGCAATAATAAAAAAAAATAAAACCATCTCGAGATTAAAGTTGTTAAATTTCAAGAAAAAAGTTGAGATAAAATGTTGAGAATAAAGTCATTAAATTACGAGGAAAAAAGTAGTTAAATTACGAGAATAAACTCGTTAAATTACGAGAAAAAAGTTAAATTTCGAGAAAAAAGTCGAGATAAAATGTTGAGAATAAAGTCATTAAATTACGAGAAAAAAGTCGTTAAATTATGAGAATAAACTCGTTAAATTACAAGAGAAAACTCATTAAATTTTGAGTTTGTCAACATTTTATCTTGACTTTTTTTCTTGAAATTTAACGACTTTTTTCTCGTAATTTAATGACTTTATTCTCAATTTTGTTTCGCCTTTTTTCTCGAAATTTAACAACTTTAATCTTGAGATGGTTTTATTTTTTATTATTGCTTGGCCCTAATCCTCTTCCGTACTCTTATACTCACAGATTCTGCATTTATTTGATCAAAAACACAGTAATATTGAGTTATTTCAATTTAACATAATAGTTTTTTTTTTGTATTTTAAAATGTTTATTCTGAAGGCTGAATTTTATTGTAATATGCTGATTTGGTGCTTAAAAACATTTCTATTATCAGTGTTGAAAACAGTTGTGCTGCTTAATATTTTTGTGGAAACTGATCATAACAGCATTGATTAAAATGTAAATCTATTGTAACATTGAAATGTCTTTACTGTAACGTTTGCTCAGTTTAATGCATCCTTGCTAAATAAAAGCATTAATAATAATTAATTAATAAAAAAAAAATCTTACTTTTGAACAGTATGCAGTCAATTTTTTAGAGTACATTATAGCATATTTGTTCATATAGATGGCTTCAAAGCTTACAATTTGATTATATAATGAAACATTAATATTTATATTTGAAAGTTCACTTGAAAGTTATTATCTCTGATGATAAGACTGCATTCTGTACTTACAATTATCATTAAAATCTTTCCTTAGGCCCCACATCAATAAGTTTAGACTTCTCCTTGCCGGGTGTAGAACATGTATACGGTATTCCAGAGCATGCTGACAGCTTAAAACTCAAAACTACAGAGTGAGTAAATATCTTGGTACACAATCAAAATATACCTCCTATAAAAACAGTAAACAGTAATGTTTTTTCTTTTGTCATTTCTTTTTCTAGTGGTGGTGATCCATACAGGCTGTATAACCTAGATGTGTTTCAGTATGAGCTCTATAACCCTATGGCCTTGTATGGAGCCGTACCTGTCATGCTAGCCCATAACACGCAGAGAACCATGGGTATTTTCTGGCTTAATGCCGCTGAGACCTGGGTAGACATCAGTTCTAATACAGCAGGAAAGGTAAGAGGTCAATAGGGCTCTCTGTTCTCTCTTATTAGTGTATTTTAAAACTCCTTATGGTTAATTTTGTTGTTCCTTTCAGACAGTCTTTGGTAAGATGCTAGACTTTGTTCAAGGCTCCAGTGAGACGCCACAGACTGATGTCCGTTGGATCTCTGAGAGTGGAATTATTGATGTCTTCATCATGCTTGGGCCCAAACCATCAGATGTCTTCTCACAGTACGCCTCTCTCACAGGTAAATGCCAGCTATGAGCTCTAAACTTCACCAACCAAACCATTCACAAAACCCTGTACATATCTATACATAATGTGTGTATGTGTGTGTTTTTCTCTCTAGGCACCCAGTCCTTCCCTCCTCTGGCCAGTCTGGGCTATCACCAGTGCCGCTGGAATTATAACGACCAGGAGGATGTGAAGTCAGTGGACCAAGGTTTTGACCAATATGACATCCCTTATGACTTCATATGGCTTGACATCGAGCATGCCGATGGCAAGCGCTACTTCACCTGGGATCCTCACAAGTTTTCTCAGCCTAAAGAGATGCTTCAGGGCCTAATGGACAAGAGACGCAAGGTCAACCACAGTTGTTTGTATAACTGTAGTATAATGTGATTTTTTGTTTTTTTGTTTTTTCTAATCATAAGTATGAAGAACAGTCTAACTGACAAATTGTGATGACAATTTTGCTTATAGATGGTTGCTATAGTAGATCCCCACATTAGGGTTGATAGTGGCTACAAGATCCACAACGAGATTACTGCTAAGGACTTCTACACTAAGAACAAAGATGGTGGAAATTATGAAGGCTGGTGCTGGCCAGGTGAGAAGTTTGTTTTTAAATGTAATGTCTCGAGTCTCAGCACTGGCAGGAAACGTAGGTGGCGGGAGTGAATGAACAGCACTCTCTTACACTCTCATTACCCACAACTGAGATACCCTCTAGCAAGGCACCTAACCCCCAATCGCTCCCCGAGCCCCACTACAAAAAAAAACTGCTTGGTGTGTCTGTCCAGTGTCCAATACTCGCTGCTCACAAATTCCAAGTATACTTGGGCACACGTCATTTTAACTTTCCCATAAAAAGTTTTTAATTTTTTGTTTTTGAATGAAGTCTCTTATGCTTACAAAGGCTGTATTTATTTAAACAAAAATACAGTAAAAACAGTAAAATTTCAAAAAATATTACGTTTTAAAATATTAATTTAAGATAACTGTTTTTCTATTTTAATATATTTTAAAATAAAAAGTTGATTTTCAGCAGCATTACTCCCATCTTTTTAACTGTCACTTTTGATCAATTTAATGCATCCTTGCTGAATAAAAGTATTAATTTCTTTACTTTTTTTTTTTTTTTTTTTTTTTACTGATCTTAAACTCTTAAATGGTGGTTTAAGTAATTTCACTATGATTTGAACATATTTGTTGTAATTGTGATAAGATGCTTAAAGTGTTCTGTCATTAATTACTCATCCTCATGTTGTTCCACACCCATAAGACCTTTGGAACACATTAAGATATTTTTGATGAAATCTGAGGGTTTTTTTTTATCCCCCATAGAAAGCAACGTAATTACCGTCATTCAAGGTCCAGAAAAGTAGTAAAGACATTATAAAAAATAGTCAATGTGACTGCAGTGGTTCAACCTGTCGGTCTCATACGCAGTCGATGTAGTGTAGCACTTCCGTATTGACGTCCGAACGCCGGCTCAGGTTTTTTTTTTTTTTTTGCACAAAAATTATTCCTGTTGCTTCATAACATTAAGGTTGAACCACTGCTGTCACGTTGACTATTTTAACGGTCTTTAATACCTTTCTGGACCTTGAATGACGGTAATTACATTAGCTTTCTATGGGGGCTAAAAAATCTCTTGGATTCCCTCAAAAATATCTTAGAATTTGTGTTCTAAAGATGAATGAAGGTCTTGCGGGTTTGGAACGACATGAGGGTGAGTATTTAATGACGGGAAATTTATTTTTGGGTGAATTAACCCTTTAATATAACATTTATTGTAGTTAAAATTAATCTCTGATTCCTTTGGCATGGTCTTATCACAGGAAACTCTGGTTACCCAGACTTTACAAATCCAGAAATGCGGGCCTGGTGGGCCAGCATGTTCGCCTATGATCAATATGAGGTGAGACTTTTCTGTTGTCAATCTCAAAAGTGGAAGCCCTGATCTAAAAAAAGGATATGAAACTATTTTGAATCAAAACGGTCGATTTGGTCATAACGGTCGTTATGACCAAAAGGATTGTTAGATTGAATGATTTCCTTATCATTCTAATGTTCTAATGGTTGCAGATAAATTAATCAAGCAAATGTTGTAGCTCTACCTCTGTTTTTACCCTCATCTTACCCAGACAGGATGTGGTGATGCTTTTATGTTTTATGTTCCATTTCCCTTCTACATTTGATTGTTTAGAAGATTGTGAAGTGCTTATGCTCACAAAAAGAGTGCAAGAATAAGTTCAAAACAGAATACACAAACAAATTTAGTTAATTTAAACAATAGACATGTTTAAATAAAGGCTGTACACCAAACTCCAGAGGACTGTCAAGGACATCAATCACTGGTTTCTGTTAGGTGGTCCTTCTCACTGTGAAATCTCAATGGTCTAATGTCTCCCATACCTAATAATTATATATTAATTTAGTATATCTTCCTATGGTTTAGCGTAATGTTGCACAGCAGTTTTGCACTCAGCGTGAACAGACAAATTTATTGTTCATTTGAACTTGTTGCCTCACATCTGGTTGGGCCACGGTGTTAAAAGTGAAAATGACAAACAAATCCCATTGTCACAACTCTACATGTTGCTTTTCAGGGCTCAATGGAGAACCTTTTTACTTGGAATGACATGAACGAGCCGTCCGTGTTCAATGGCCCAGAGGTCACTATGCACAAAGATGCGTTACATGGAAACTGGGAGCACAGAGAAATACACAATATCTATGGACTTTATGTGGTGAGGAACTCTACAAGATGTATAAGAACCAACATGTAGAGTATTTTTTGTAATGTATGATAAATTACAACTTTTAAGAGGAACAGACATCAATAATGTTACAATTATTTTATACTCTACCACCTGGATTCAATGTTTTCCTTCATTTCCTTTGTGTTATTTTGCAGCAAAGAGCCACAGCTGAAGGTCAGATTCAACGATCTGGTGGAGTTGAAAGGCCTTTTGTGCTGACCAGAGCCTTTTTTGCTGGTTCTCAGAGATATGGTGAATTCATGCACACTAAACTTAAAGCCTCAAACATCATCATCATTTTATTGTACTTGTTTTGTACTTTATTGTACAAACATTTTGGTTTGTGTATTTATCAGGTGCTGTCTGGACTGGCGATAATGCTGCTGAATGGGACCATCTGAAGATTTCTATTCCCATGTGTCTCAGTCTTGGGCTTGTTGGCATCTCTTTTTGCGGAGGTCAGAAATTAACTTTGTAGTAGTGATGATAACTAGGCCCAAACAAAATTTAATTTTCTGTGCTGATTTTGGGGGGAAATGGATTTTAACATGATAAAATACATATTACAGTTTTACTCATAGCTGAAAGCATATCAGGCAAAATATTTAATAACAAACATAATTAATAGCAGGGCTATGTGTGTATTTTGAATAATAAATGTTTCTATTCTACACCAAGTCTGCAGACAGATATCCATGTATAATGCAAAGCACATGTGTAACTTTATCTTTCTGCATTTCATAATCATGCTAGTAATTTATCTCTTTTCTTGAATGCAGCTGATGTAGGTGGCTTTTTTAAAAATCCCAGCACTGAGCTTCTGGTTCGCTGGTACCAAACGGGTGCATATCAGCCGTTCTTCCGTGCTCACGCCCATCTAGACACCACACGCAGGGAACCATGGCTCTTTGGTCCAGAGAACACTGCACTCATCCGTGAGGCAATCCGCCAGCGTTATGCTCTTCTGCCATACTGGTACCAGCTGTTCTACCATGCACACAGAACCGGAATGCCAGTCATGAGGTGAGTGCGGTCCCTGTGAATGCTTGTTTAGAATACCGTTCATTAATTCAAGTAGACTGAATTGTTTGTGTTGTCAAAAGTACTACTTCATTTTACATTAGTGCTCTTTTTATTTTCTGCCATGTCTCAGACCTCTTTGGGTTGATTATCCTAAGGATACAGCAACTTTCACCATTGATGATGAATTCCTAATTGGTGAGAGAGAAAAAAACTTTCAAAGTTTTGAGTTAAAGTCTAATATCAATTAGTCTGTAATTTATAAATTATTTGGTAAAGCCTGTTTCTGTTTTTTTGTTGTTTAGGAAGAGATTTGTTGGTTCACCCAGTCACAGAGGAAGGGTCTCGTGGAGTCACAGCCTATCTTCCTGGAGCCGAAGAGGTAATATTGCTGATATCAAAATCTTTATCTTCCGAGACAAAAATATTGATGATTATTGCAGTCCGGGTCCTATCTACATTATGTGCAAAAAAAAAAAAAAAAAAAAGTTTCAGTATCTGCCACCAACTAGTCAATAGTTAGTAGCAAACCATAATTCATGGCTCTGTGACATAAACTAAAGCTTATTTGCCTTTTGTTTGTTTGTTTGTTTGTTTGTTTTTGTGTGACACCCATTGATGTGTCCAAGTCAAAACTGCTCATCATGAGAGCTTTAATGTTAGAACGAATGGGAATGTATATAATAACTTATGTTATATGAGATTAACCCATGTTCATTTATTCACATCACACTTTCACCATGATGCTTCATTTTGTTTTTCTGATCTATAATCAGGTTTGGTATGATGTCCATACTTTTCAAAAACACAATGGCGTGCAGAATCTCTACATCCCAGTCACTCTTAGCTCTGTAAGAGTCTTTCCTTGTTCAAAAACAAAAATGTTAATTTGAGTTTTATATACAATAAATAATTTTATTTTCATTTATTTTTTTTAGATCCCAGTATTCCAGCGTGGTGGTTCTATCATCCCTCGAAAGGACAGAGTTCGAAGGTCATCTGCATGCATGGAAAATGACCCATACACCTTGTATGTGGCCCTTAGCCCTAAGGTAAAGAGCTGGTTCTCTCTGTTGACTAACTAAACAAATTGTGTAACAGAATAAAGTCCATTAGTCAGATTAATTTAGCTATTTTTTTTCTCCTCCCTCTCTCTCTTTAGAAATTTGCTGAAGGTGAGCTGTACATTGATGATGGCCATAGTTTTAACTATGAAACAAAGACCGAATTAATTCATCGGAAAATCACCTTTGCCAATAATGCTCTTACCTCCAGGTATTTATATTAATGTCATTGTCCAAACATTATTGCAGAAAGTTTTAACTCAAAATAATAATAATTTCATTTATAATCTCAGCAACCTGTGCCCAAACTGTAAATTCTTAACTTCATCCTGGATTGAAAAAGTTCTCATTTTGGGTGCCAGTAAGCCCAAAAAGGTTCTTCTTAAAATGGATGGTAAGTTATTTGTTCAGGTCTGCTCAACATTGTAATATCAGAAACTAATTTAATATTTTCTGATTGAAATGACCTCAGTGTTTGAGATAATATGGCAATCTAATCTTCTCACGCTCTCTCAAACAGGCAAAGAAACCCCTGTGGAGTTTGAGTTTGATACTTCCATGTCCGTGCTAACCCTTCGTAAACCTGGGATGAACGTCGGGAACGACTGGACCCTGCTGCTGCAGTAGCTCACCAGATCTCTACAGCAGCCAAGGCCAGATGACACAAAATCTATTAAATTCACCCAAAAAGAGAATTAAAAAAAAATCACTTTTAATTCATAAACACATTGAGCACTTAAAAAAAAATAAACGTGACAATTCAGACGTGAACAGTGGTGCAATGGGTCAGAGATTTTTGTGCTAAAAGGAAATGGATCCAACTGGCAGGGTCAGAGAGTAAATGCTTTCCATTTTAAATGTAATGTCATTCACAAATCAAAAGCTTTTGTTTTTAATTTCATGTAGTGAGAAAAGTAGTGATAAAGTCAGATTAACTGAATCATGCAGTGGATTTAAATCATTTCAGGGCTGCATATGAGGGCGTTAATTGTATTTAAACTCTCAGTGCACAGTGAAAACCCAGTTGTTCTGGAAGTTAATCTCCTTAACAAATGGATTTTTCTTTTTCAAGGAAGACGACACATCAGGTTCACAAATCTTTGCTGTTTTTCTTATTTTAAAAACAGAAAAGCTCTAGGAAATTGTTTAACTATGATCACATTTGCACATCAGGGGTTTTAGAGACTACTATTAAGCTCTGTTTGCTAGTTAATTTGGGTGGGGGCTCTTGGGTTTGGATTCATTAAGAGGGAAATAACCCACTGAATCTGTGAGTTTATTTTGTCTTATTGCTTAGTTTTTGCCATTTTTGTAGAGCACTTGAATATGTTGGGTTTGGGGTGGGTAGGGTGATTTTACGTTTTGAGCCAGCAAAGCAGAATGTAACAGTCAGGCACTTATAATAATTCCAGCTGTAATGGGGAAGGCAATTTGTGAAGTGAATTTGATTGTTATCCACTATAAAATTGATAACTTGTCAAAATTACTTAAGTGTTTTAGGCAGGGCCTCTAATGAAGGAGGGCATTGTGTACGTTCCCGTTTGACCATCCTGTGTGACTGCTCTGTGTTGCTGATTTTCCAGTTTGTTTCATTCCATTTTTGAGGGTGACCCTGAAAGCTCTGAAAATGACAATGACTAAATGTAAAGTCTAAAGTTTTGATTAATTGATGTTCAAATGAGATGGTAATAAAGATTAACTGTACATTCCTAACTGCATTTGTTTGTTTTCCCTCATATATTTGGCAGTTCATCCACTTATAAAAAATATTACAATGACATTTTATTTGTTCAATTATACATAATAATAGCATTATGTGATTGTTAATATTTCCATTTAAAATTGCCAATTTGAAATTAGGACCTGGTTTCACAGACAGGGCTTAGATTAAACCAGGATTATACCTTGGTTCATTTGGGACATTGCCTTTAGAAGAAAAAAACAACAAAAACATTACTAGTGTGCATCTTTAGACAAAACAATGGCACTGACATATTTTAAGATATGTCAGTGCGAATTATCTGTCTCAAACATGCATTTTAAATCTGGGACTAGGCTTGTGAAACCGGGGGTAAAAGTAATAACAAAACTAAAAAGATAATTTAGCATGGATTGTGTTGATTCATAAAACTACAATATTTTTTTGTAGTCATGTTCAACTTAAAGTAGTGTCAGGCTATTTTGTTTAATGTATATTAATCATATCACTTCCAAACAGTTTTAAAACTATATTTACTATTTTGAGATTTCAGATTTTACTGTCGTCTATCTATTGCGACAGTAGTGTGAAACTGCAGGGGTCGCAAATTTTACGCGTCATTTATTATGTGGTAAATAATGGCGGCGGAAGGTTTAGAGGACCTGAGCAACAACGGGGAAAAACTCACAAACCCTCCAGGTTTCCCTTTAAAAGTTACCTAATAAAATACCGAGTTTGTAAGCATGTATGAATGATTTGTCGTATTCATTTCTTAAATGCTTTAATGCATCAGTTACACGAGCACGTCTTCATAATATAGCTAGCTTGCTAACTAACAGTGATTTATAGAATGAGTGTTTTGATACTGTAAGAGTTGTTTGACACACTAATGTCAAGTTTAATACGATGATTAAATTGCAGACTAACATTTATAAATGGATAATTATTATTATTAACTCCTATAGCGAGACTAAAGCGAGAACACGAAATACATCATTTATTACAGTTTTAGCTACTGCCACATAATAAGTTGACTTGGATAAACCATTTGACATATCACCAACATGACTTAAGTACACTGCAGTGTAGTTAATAAAACACATCGTTTTCTGTGACAGAGCTTTATGAGCCTGAGGTTGCAGACCTTCCCAAACCAGATGTAGTGGAGTCAGTGAAGAGCGGTGCTGATGGAGGAGACACAGGCGTCTCAACGGCATCCTACACAGCAGAAGGAGAAGAGGAGGAGGGAGAGATGCCGACAGACTTCGAGAGACTTTGGAAACATACCAGTGACAATCCTCAAGATTTTAACAGCTGGACTGACCTTCTGCAGTATTGTGAACAAGAGGTGAATGTGTTGAAAACAGATTATATTGCTTTGTTATTGGGTCGGCACCAAAATGTTTAATGTTTTTCATTTCGTTATCTACAGGGCCACATGAGAGCTTCCCGTCAAGCCCTGAATGCATTTCTGGTCAGGTATCCTCTGTGCTACGGTTACTGGAAAAAGTTTGCGGACCTTGAGAGACAGGCCGGACACAACGATAAGGCTGAAGAGGTGAGAACATGCATAGATGGACAGTTCAGTTATTGAATAAAAATACAAAAGCAATCTCAACAAAAAAATTCCTCAGTTATGGTTGTCATGTTATTGTATTAACCGTTCTGATTGGTCTGCAATTTTGTAATCCTCAAAAACGATTTGTTCATAATACTGAAGCAGAAATTTAAAACTCTATTTGGTTCCTGTGACAGGTGTGTGAACGAGGTTTGAAGGCCATTCCGCTCAGTGTTGATCTCTGGATCCACTACATCAACCTTCTGCTGGGAACACTTAACATGAACCTGCCAGAGTCAACACGGCGTATCCGCAGGTATGGATGCAGTTTCAGCTTCCGTTTTTATTCAATAATATTGTTAGATCCAGTTTGTTACTAGACCTCTTTCTCCTTCCAGTAATATCAGATTTTGTCTGAAATTCTGTCGCCACCGATGCCACGTTAACTCAACCAGCCAAGAGACAGATGCAGGGGAAGAGCAAGAGGCAGGAGATGAAGTGGTGATAATATGTGATCAGATTTTGTTGAATAACTTTCGTTGCATCTTTGTTAAAGCTCTGTCTAGCCAGAAATAATTTCAGCAAGTGTTCTTAAGCAAAAGGAAAAGTAAATTTAATACCACTTAAAAGTGTTTAAATACCTTTACGATAAAGTTATTCTCCTTAGCACTTTTTTAGCAAAGATGCACAAATTAAGGTTTGAACACATAACACATATTTTTGCCCCATGATTTACAGTCTAGACGATGCTAGTTGCCAAAAGTCAGAGCCAGTCTGCAGATTTGAGTTGACTGATTTCATAGAAAATAAGGTAGTGTATGATGGCCACATACTCCAATTTTTTGCTTCAGACAATGAATACAGGGTATCAGACATGTTTGATATGTTGAAATAATTTTACAACACATATTGTTTTTGTAATGCATCTCCTAGCTACGAGTTTCTGACTGAATATGTTGTGTTTGGAATAACTTGAAGGTCAGGTAGTATGTGGTCCTCAGTCAGTTAGTGTATGATGCCCAGTTTTTGACAAAGTCAGCAAGTGTATGATGCCTGGTGTTGTGTATTTTAGCCTTTAGTTAAAGCTTAAAGTCAGAATAAAACGGAAATAGTGATTGCTTTTTATTCCCTGTTGTGACATATCTGAGTGAAATGGCTTCTCTAACAAGCAAAACCATTTTTTAATTTTGTCCATCAAGAATTGATTGGATTGTTGGATCATTGTTGTTTGGTATTGCTGCGATCTCATGTGAGTGATTGGTTGGAGGACGCACGTCATCAGAGAAGAGATGCCGTTGCAAGGGACAGGAGACGCTAATGTTATTGATTAAAGATTACTAGGCCACATAAATTAAAAAAGATTATGTACATGATAAGTCATTTATATAAACACTGCAGTATGCCATAAGAAATAAGAATTGTCAGTTTGGAATTCATAATGACTTTAAATATTATACTTTACAGCAATAAAACATCCCAAGAAACAATATAACATGAAAAGTAAAGTCTTGTCCTCTCCTCAGCGTGTTTGAGGAGGCAGTTGCAGCCGCTGGCTGGGACTTCCATTCAGACAGGCTGTGGGATCTGTACGCCGAGTGGGAGAAGGAGCAGGGCAACCTGAAGTCCATGACCAGTGTCTATGACCGAGTACTGAGGATCCCCACACAGCTCTACAACACACATTATGAAAAGTACGCTATGCTCATAGACCATATGTTATTTGTCATAACAATTTTTTTTTCTCGCACAACTCCTCTGATTTGAGGCACACAATCCAAGTACCACACACACACACGCATGGATTTGTGAGAATTTGTTACAATTTCTTCTCACGCTCATATTCTGTGATCTCTTTCCCCCTTTATATTTAGATGCAGCTGAATGCATCAACAAAAGCCTAATTGGTAAACTGTCAAACACCTGCAGTTAAACACTTCAAATCCAGATCACCAAAATATCACAAAAATTCTTTTGCTTTCAGAGTCCATAAAAATCATGATGACCCTTACGTTAATCAAGGCTGATGTTCTTTGAATTTCTGTCTCTTCACTCAGACTGAAAACTCACCTAACCTCCCACCCGCCTCAGGACGTCTTGTCTCCTGAGGAGTACAGTAAGGTGAGGACCGAGTACAAACAGAGCCAGATTCAAGCCAAAAAAGAGAGATCTGATATCACTGCAGATGAAGAGGAGAGGCCTCCAGGGGAGGAAGAGTCTGCAGACAATGGCGAGGACTCGGTAACTCTAACCCACTTTGCTAGAAGGTTTTCTTTTGATGTGAGAATGTAGAGATTATCGTTTTAATCTTTAATATGTTTTTATGCAGGAAGAAGCAGTGCAGAAGATGCAGGAGCTCCTGTTGATCACCAGAGAGGAAGTGTACCAACAAAATGAGGCAGAAGTCAGGAAGAGATGGAACTATGAGGACGCTGTAAGTTCCAGAACTGTTTCTCAGAAAGATGCTTCACAGTTGTGCTTTTGCATTGAAATTCATATTTTTATTCAGCAAGAATGCATTAAGTTGATCAAACGTGACAGTCAAGACATTTGCAGTGTTTCAAATAAATGCTGTTCTTTTGATCTTTCTATTGATCAAAGAATCATGGGGGGACGACTAAACTCTAATTATTAATTTTTCAAAATTGCTTATAAGAAATGTTTCTTGCGCACCAAATCAGAATAATAGAATGTGACACTGAAGACTGGATTAATGATGCTGAAAATTCAGCTTTGCATCACAGGAATAATTTACATTTAAAAAAATATATTCCAATAGAAAAGATATTTTAAGTAAGCAATGAGGTACTAGAGGCTGTGCTGAAATGTGAATAAGTCACAGCTGAAGAGCATTATTAGGCTTAACGCAAAGCGTTTCTTCGTTAAAGCTTATTGTGACGTTTTTGTTGTTTAAAATGTGAAAAATGAGCCTGGCATGAGGTTTTGGTTACCCTCTTTCCCTCTACGTCCAAACTGTTACTGCACAGCACGTCAAACCAGACTTAATTTACGAGTCCTTCAGGTGTGTTTAATGGTACTGAAATCAGTGTGTGATGCTCCGTTTTATCACAGCCCTCTCATCTCAGTGTCTTCACGACTCCAGCAAAAGCATTATTTGTTGAGGTGGATCAGATATCTGTAGAGACCGCCACGTAAAGCTATGTAACTGCTGATGCCGTATTTTTCACCTTTGGAGCTTCTGATGGTTCCGTAGAAGTCACTGAGAATTTCGTTGAATTCTGTCTTGGTGATTTGTTTAAAATCAGTGCTGCGACCCTTTTCATCAAACCACTCACCAAAGCACTTCATCAAAGCAATTTACCTTCCTCTTGCTTGAATCTTTCTCCATTTTTTCCAGATTAAAAGGCCGTATTTCCACGTGAAGCCTCTGGATAGAGCTCAGTTGAAAGCCTGGCAGAGCTATCTGGACTGGGAGATATCAGAAGCCGAAACAGCTGCAATGGCTGCTGAAGGGACAGCCGTGGAAGGCCATGAAGATTCAAAACAAGAGTGTGTAGCTGGACATGAGAGAGTACTGATTCTTTTTGAGCGCTGTTTAATTGCTTGTGCACTCTATGAGGAATTCTGGAATAAAGTAAGTGGAAAGGACATCAAACTGCCTTTTATAAAATATCACAATGATCTGCCTTATTATTTTGAGACCTTTTTTGTAATTTATTTGTGTGCTTTACAGTATGTGCATTACCTGGAGCCACGCGGGCTGGAGGAGGTGCGTAATGTGTACCACAGAGCTTGTGATATCCATCTTCCGTACAAACAGAGCATCCACCTTCAGTGGGCCTTATTTGAGGAAAAACATGGTGAGAATGTCAGTTTAAGCATAGAAAATACAAAATACATTACATTTGAATACTTTTAATTAAAATGTGTGGGGGGTTTTTTTGTCTTCAGCTATTGCATTATCTGTATTTTACATTCTGTCACTATGTTTGTCTTCTCTCCCATAGGTAATAATTCAGAGGCACGGCGTATTCTAGAATCCCTTGAGATAACAGTGCCTGGTTTGGCTGCTGTGCGTCTGAGGAGGGTAGGTCTGGAGCGGAGAGCAGGGCATTTAGATGTGGCAGAGTCACTGCTGAAGGAGACGGTGGACCAGAGTAAAGACAACCCCACACTCCACGCCTTCTATTCCATCAAACTGTCTCGCTTCCTTCACAAGCTGTGCAAGAACCCTGCCAGGGCCCGCGCTGTTCTCCAGGAAGCCATAGAGCTGAGTCCGGTAAAATACCAGCGTTTGACATTTTACATACAGTTTGGGCTTAGTAAGATTTTGTTTTGTGTTTGTTTGGGGGAAAAAATAATTATTTTATTCATCAAAGACACATTAAATTAATCATAAGTGTCTGTAAATATATTTATAATGTTACAGAAGATTCCTATTTCAAATAAATGCTGTTCTTTTGAACTTTCTATTCATCAGAGAATAATTAAAATAGTATCACAGTTTCCACAAAAATATTAAGAAGCAAAACTGTTTAAACATTGATAATAATAAGAAATACTGAAGACTGGATTAATGATGCTGAAAATTCAGCTTTGCATCACATGAATAAATTACATTTTAAAATATATTCAAATAAAAAGCAGTTCTGTTAAATTTTATTAATATTTCACATTACTGTTTTTACTGTATTTTTTTATCAAATAAATGGAGCCTTGTTGAGCATAAGAGACTTCTTTCAAAAAATGCAATGACCTCAAACTTTTGAACAGTAGTTTATTTCAGTCTTTATATCTTACTATGATATGAAAATTCTTTATTCTCTTAAAATGATCACAATATGATGCATCACAGTACCAATATTTTATGACTCGCTCATTTCAGTATTCTGGCATTTGGCTCCTCAGGATAATGGTAGATTGTACCAGAACCTTCTGGAGCTGGAGATGTCAGGTGACCTGCGGGCTAATGGAGGTGGTGTTCAGCAGTGTGTGGCCAAAGCGCTTGCTGCTCCTCTCTCCCCAAAGACCAAAATCCTCTTCTCCCAGCGCAGCCTGCAGTTTGCTGAGGACTTTGGGACCACAGTACAGAGGTCAGAATTATTATTATTATTATTTTTTTTTTATTTTATTATTATTATTTACTCACTACAATCTACTTGTTATTATTATGTGGATTCTCCATTAATAGGTTTACTTAAATGTTATTTAGGTGTTTTGCTTGTATGTTATCAGTGTCTTGAGCATATATGAGGAGCACCAGAAGCTGCTAAAGGAACACAATGCAAAGAGAGGAGCAGAGAATGGGTAAGCTCAAAAAACAAACCCTTTCAATATTTAGCTGTGTGAAAGACTTTTTAATGTGCTTCTGTATATTCCTCAAGTGATAATGACGATCCAGAAAAGATGAATAAAATGGACGATGGATCTGCCTTGACGGTGCCTCCACAGACTGCTCCTCCCACGATGCCTAACGTTCCCATGACAACACCACCTCCCTCTATGATGGGTGGAGACATGAGTGGATCGTATGGAAGCTATGGCAGCTGGTATCAGGTAAAGAATTGAATTTGCACATGTATATCGTATTGTTAAAATACTGCATCTACCCTGTAGGAGGCAATCAGAGCTTTCAAAGATTAAAGTCAGTGCATTGGTGATTTAAAATGTGTATTGTATACAAATATTGTCCCTGTGTCTCTGCAGCAGTATGGAGGGTATGGCAGCTACCACAACCCATGGAACCAGTATAATCAGTACTACCCTCCCAGCTAAATCTCTTCAGAGACGGAGGTCTGGGGTGCTGCTTCATGTGATCCACTCACACATCCTCAATCCTCAGAAAGCCGTAGCAGTGCGTAACTTGAGCCAGTGTCAAAAGAGGGATAAAATGTATAAACCTATTATTGTGTTTTTAAAGGGCGTGACCCTGTCTTTCCCTGAAATTTTTGTACTATGTGCCACCTTGCAACTTAAAATGCATTTGTATATATATAAATATATACTGGTTCATACTTACTTTTGAAATAATTTAACTGTGAATTAAGTTACATTTACTGATTCCCTGAAATGTATTGTGAACATTTTTCCATTGATCATTTTGTACCAAGTTCTTTTACAATGTTTAAAATTCAGTTTATTCTGTGCAGTCACTGTCTTATAATTTTAATAAAAAATATTATACATAAAACAATTTTTAATTGATATGTTTGTAATGAAGTTTTAACTTAATTTGCTTTGCTCGTATTTCAGCAGCTGTTGAAGAGACTTTCATCATCATCTTGAACTGTATTTTTTGTTTTTGTACAAAATGATTCTCAACCAGGGGGTCAGGGACCAATAGGGGAATTCAGCAAACTTTTAAGGGGGCTGCATAATGAATTAAAATGGTTTTAATTAAAACAATATATAATAATAATATATTTAAACCCATCTAAATTAAAATGATAAAAAAACAAGATATAAACTGAAATAATTTCTTTCCAATATCCAAATAAGCTCCTGCTTATTTACAAATTTTTGCCTTCACTCCCAAAGCCATCATACAATTCAAATCATACAACCAAGATGAGTTAAGATTAATTTTATTGTTGAAAATGTCATATTTCCAATGTAGCGAAACAAAGGTAACAACCACCTTCTCAAAGTTCATCATTGTGAGAACTCACTTGGCCCTTTATTGAGCGGTATCGGCAGGTTTACATTTAATGAAATTACTGATAAACTCATTGCATTGTATATTTGGCTCTTTGTTGAGTGTGATCACTGCAGTATAAGTCCACTGATACATAGTCTCCACAGAGTAATCTGCTTGATCTTGCATTGACTTCTGGAAGAACAGCTTGTTTTTTCTATAATCATTTCAATTAATTTCTTTCTTGGTCACGACAAGGACGGCAGAAGGCACCAGACCTGTCAAGTAAAACAAAAGCTCCATAAATGACTGATGTTGAGAACAAAGTATAAAGTGAAAAAAGTTGATTCCTCAGAGACAAAGAACTGCGATCAGTCGACATCAACCTAATAGAAGTGGTCTTACCCAGCTCACGCAGGGGTTTTTCCATGTCTAGATCCGTGTATACGCGTCTAGGATACGGGGTGATGAGGTTGAAATCCTGTCCGTTTGCCCCATTCATCTGAACATAGACTCTCACAGCAGCCAGAGGTTCCTGAGCCTTAAACACAGTACTCAAGGTGGAGCCATCTAGAAGACGCACCTTATTACCAAAGTAGGGTAAGAGAGGAATTTCAGTTTCCTGATATGAATCATTTTCATCTTCTCAATTAAACTTAAGTCAGCATGTGGCAGTACCTGTATCCGACAGTCATCGTAGTCTTTCTTAGCAGGAGGAGCCCCTTGATTCTCAGGTGGAGACTGTAGAGGGGCTTCAGAGGGGGGAGATGACAAACCCGTGCTTGATGAAACACCTCCAAACTGCCAAGAATCAGGTTTTTGTAATTTATTATTTATACACTTGATAGCACTTTACAATAAGGTTCATTAATTAACAGTTAACTACATTAGTTAACATGAACTAATAATCAACTGCACTTTTACAGCATTTATTAATCTATTATTAAAATCTTGTTAACATTAGTTAATGCACTGTGAACTAACATGAACAAACTATGAACAGCTGTATTTTCATTAACTAACATTAACGAAGATTATAAATTCAGTAACAAATGTATTGCTCATGGTTAGTTCAGGTTAGTAAATACATTAACTAATGTTTAACAAATGAACCTTATTGTAAAGTGTTACCATATACTTGATATACTGCACTAGGCACGAGAGAGATATTAACAGTAATGTGACCTGAGCAAAGTAAAAGCATTATAAATAAATTAATACCTTTCGTGCCCTCTCCTCTCTGTCTCGTGCAATCTTGTCTTTAACCCGCTGCCTGAGAAAGGAATCGCAGGTTATTACTTTCATTTAAAGAAATGGTTCTCAACATAAGGAGCTCCTAATGGGACCTTTGCGAAACTAAATATATACAGACTTTCACATACTCATAAGAAACTATTGCATGCTCACACGTTACAATTTTCTTTGTGCGTCACTGACATTTTTCTATGAAGAAAATGAGTATGGATGCACATTAATTAATAAATAATTATCTAATATCACGGTCTTATGTCCATATTAATGCATCCTCTGTGATTTTTTTTATATGAAGAACCAATTATTCTTAAAAGCATCACTTTTTTCATTAGAAAAGTAATGTAAATTAATAAAATCTTATAACTGCTTGGGCATACCATGAATATTTTCCTAGTTATGAATATTATTATAAGTGAATATATATATATATATATATATAATCCTTATACAGTTAATCACAAAATATTGGAAAAGTCTTTGAATATTGAAAGTGCTTGATCAAAGTGAAACGGCACTGTATCCATGCTCATCTTACTTGGCAAGCCTGTCCTCCATCTTCTCCCTCCTGCGCTGGTCTGCCAGCTTCTTCATTTCGTCTTCCTGAAGCTTTTGTTTAACCTGCAGCAGCTCTTGGCCTTGTTTCCTCCTCTGCTTTTCTCTTTCTATCTCCTCCTGTCGCTCTCTTTCTCTCCTCTCCTCCTGCCTCGCCTTCATCAACTCCTCCAGTCTGGGGGAAAAGCAATACTTTTTGTCAGGTTTTGAATGTGTTTTTTACATTCATACATTTTAAGGTCAGCTGTACAAAGCACAAACCGTTTTACTTGTTCCCTCTTTTCTTCCTCTGTCATAGGATGTTTGGCATCTCCCTCTTGTTCTACACCTTCAATAGCTGCTTTTTGTTTTGGTTAAAGGCAAAAGTGAAAGAGAAAGTAACTTTTTGTGTTGTGTGACGAAATGCTGACCACAATGATTTCATGAAATTGAGAGCGAGGAGCATTAGAAGAACATACATTCAGAGGTTTCTGTAGGAGACTGGATCTGTTCTTCTGTTGAGCCAAGAGTATTCCCAGCAGGTGGAACATACGGCTCATCTATATCTGGATCATTTTCATGCTCCATTAACCTGTACAGTTACACAACTGTAAATGCAATGTCCAAAAAGATCATTTTTTATTTATTAAAATTATTTATTGTAATTAATTATATACTATATTAAATTGCAATTAAATTTCCCCTTTTCTTACAATGAAAATCAGGTTGCACTGCAGTTTATTTAAAAAAAATTAAAAATACAAATTATTCATTATTAAAATAAAATTGAAATAAAATGATTGTTTCCCCTCCCTTTGGTCATGCCTAATCTCACTTAAGGCATCAAGTCATGCCATGGCCGGATAAGCCTGTTACATCTGGTAAAATGTATAAAATGTATCCATGATGACTCACCAGTCCATTGCTCTCTCAATGCCCTGGTTTCCAGTATGTGCTACTGCCCTCTCCCTACAAAACAATCACTGCATGAGTGCAAAATACTGGATCAGTGTGTAAACATCACTTTAGAGACATCACTTACGCTCTGTTTCTGTCAAAGCCCATTTCCAGCAAACTGTCTAATGTAGTGCACTCAGCCATTGTGCTGGAAATAAGTGTATAATAGCATTATAACAAGGCACATCATGACATTTTTAAAGTTCACAAATAAAGAGAAAATAAACATAAAATCCCTCTTGTTGTTCAAAAGCTTTCTTAGAATTAAGGAGTTTTGGGGACGATTTCTTTATTCTCTTCAGAAAAAGCTTAAAATATTTGATAAATGTGTTATACAAAAATACAACAAAAAAGTGATACATTTGTGTAGATACTAAAGTAACTCCAGCTCTAAATAATTACATTAGTTCTACTTTCCTGACTGTCACATTATCATATTATCACTACATAACAATCATATCTGACCGTTTAAATAAGTGTTGTTATAATATTTATACTGATAAATACATGATTAAATTCAGCTAGCTGGCAGGCTAACACTGAACAGCCTCCAGCAACAGCTAATTATTTTTTTGCCTAACTAATATCTTCTAGAGAGCTGTTCAGAGTTTTCTTTATTAAGTAATAGCGCTTCAGTATATCAGGTACAATAGTTTTACATGATTTCATCATTAATTAGCCCTGTACATCGTTCAACTGCTACTTACATTTGTAGTCTGCACTGGGACGCGCTACCACACACTACGGAATCCCACAACAGCCAATTCGCGAAAATGAGCCTTTCTCTGCTCTAGTACTCCAGTAAAAGAAACGACACAATAAAAAGCAAACGCAATTAAAACTGAAAATTATTCAGATTTTTATAAAATTGGTTTTTATAAAATTGGTTTTAGTTATCAGTAGTATATTTATATTATATTATATTATATTATATTATATTATATTATATTATATTATATTATATTATATTATATTATATTATATTATACACACACTACTGTTCACAAACTCACCAAGGCTGTATTTATTTAATAAAATGTCTATTTGGATATTTATTCCTGTGATGCAAAGCTGAATTTTCAGCATCAATAATCCAGTCTTTAGTGTCACATGATCCTTCAGAAATCATGCTAATGTACTGAATTGGTGCTCAATAAACATTTCTTATTATCAATGTTGAAAATGTTTTTTGCTGCTTTATCTTGTTAAATTTGGGGTAAATAAGATTTAAAAAAAGAAATTAATATTTTATTTAAAAAAGATGCATTAAATTGATTAAAAAAGTGACTGTAAAGAATTTGTTAGTGTGTGTGTGTGTGTGTGTGTGTGTGTGTGTGTGTGTGTGTGTGTGTGTGTGTGTGTGTGCGCGTGCGTGCGTGCGTGTGTGTGTGTGTGTGTGTGCGTGTGTGTGGTTTTGTATTCTTTGAGAAGAATATCTTATACAGTCAAACCAAAAATGTATTCTGATACCATGTACATTTCATTCATTAATACAGTTTATTCACTATAGTTTAAAAAATGGTAATAAAATATGACAAGATCTCAGAGTTAAACTGTGTCAGAAAAAAAAATAAATCTTTATTATGTCAGATAACACTTAACAGATAACATGGTCAGGTCAAAGTGTCTGACTAATTTTTGGTTCCAATTTTTTATCAATTTTACTAGTCGATTGTATGAAGAATTTTTGGGTATAATATGTCACAGTTTACTTTATTTTGTTATCCTCATTTACATAAATAAACTATAGTGTCCTGAATGCAGAGTAACAGCATCAGTTCAAAAAAAATAATCTAACTAGAATTCTTGTCTCTGACTGTTTTGTAAATTTCCCTAACATGATGTTTAGTCATATACTTTAAACAACAGTCAGTTTTCATTTTATTTAAGGACAATCATTTGCTATATATATATATATATATATATATATATATATATATATATATATATATATATATATATATATATATATATATATGACATCCAAAGTGTCCAATTTCCATTTTCACTCTGCAAGGTGTTTAAGGTGAAGATATGATGTTACACAGGTGGATGTGCAAACAGTGCAGTATGGGATGGGCCTCATATAGCAGCTTGTTACTTATTGGATGAATGTATAATAATTAATCTGCCAACAACATACTCTCTGACATTCTTCTTCTGAATGACAGAAGTTCATACATGCTCCTCTTTTACTCTCTTTTTTTTTCGCCCTTTTTCCAGTCATTTGTGTGCTTAAATAGATCATCACACTTCTTCTACCACAATTTCTGCAGTCTGATAAAAAGGAGAACACAGAAAATGTGAGTTACATTTAATAATTTATTATTACTTCTTTTAGTATTTTTGTGTTTTTATGCTGTATATGCAGTTTTGGTTTTGGTAAGGATTTGTACCAAATGACAGTGAACCTCTCTAAATCTATACTTGATAGTAGTCAACAAAGAATGTTTTATTGTTTGTTGTATTACATAGAGAAAAGACATAGAAGCTTTCATTTCAACAAATTTGTTTAATTATGACTTTGACTTTCAGAGTCAAGGTGTAAAGTTCAATATGTCAAAGTCTCTTTTATAAGAAAGGGATCAGCAAATGAATGGTTAACAGTGCAGTTTAAATAAATACACATTTTACAGTTTACATAAATATCAATAATCAAAACCTAGCCTTCAAATCATATGACTATGGCATGATGCAATTACTAGTTGTGACAAGAAGGGTGTTTTTGTTGGTGAAGTTTTTCATTCTAATGTTGATCTCTTATCTTTATTAACAGAATAAACTTTGTTGGACATTGGACAAGCATAGGAAGTGTTAAGAGCTGCTCCTGGTGCTCACTGGGTGTAACAGCCACTCCATGTGGAAAACTATTGAAGTGCCAGTGGAGAAGCTGTTACCTGCAGAGAGTCACATGTGACGGAGGCCGGAAGTGCTGCATCATGTGCCTATGAATCCTTTACCCCCTCCATGCCTTATCCTTCAATGACTGCGCATAGAATTGTTAAGTTGTTATCTACATTACATATATTATAATGTATCGATTATAATGTATCTGTAAATTTACAAGCCTACTTTAAGTAACATGTCATCATCACATGGTTTGTAAAAATGCATTATTGCATTTAGAAATAATTAGATATTTGTGTTATTTTACAATAAAATAAAATAAAGTATTAATGTGAGTGCTGTCAGCTGTAGTAAAGGAAAGGTTCCACTACATCCGGTCGTGTTGTGCAACTTGCAGAAGAATTTTGTCTGTTTAGCGTGTAATTGCTACTTCTGTCCACAAGGGTCCCCTGTAATCTAAGGGTTAAAATAGAATTAGGCAAAAATATTTATTTAACTTTTCGTTTTTTTAAGTGACACTATTATAAACGTTTAGAATTTCTGAATTATTTTTTTTTGTCTTAATGGGGCTTAAATATGTCTCAGTGGTGTAAATGTTTCAAACGTTGGAAAATGCACATTTTGTTCAGTTCAAATGGAGTTACGTCCTTATATTTCTGACACAATGAAAGTGAATTTAAAAAAAAATATATATATATTTTTTATTTGTAATTATTTGTATTGAATCATTTTTACAGAATAGTAACGCAAAAAAAAAAATAGGCATATGCCCTATGCCAGAGTAAAAAAGTTCAAGGCTAAGTCAGCAGCAGAATTAAATATTTGGAGAACCATAAAAACCCACAATATAATAATAATAATGGGAGTTTCATTCTGAAGATATTTCCCGCTTTTCCCCCCACTTTTGGTGTTGGTCACATGATTATGTGTGG